>NC_058134.1:257804681-257843227 GCF_016433145.1 Gracilinanus agilis | reverse complement strand
CTTCCTTCCTTCCTTCCTTCCTTCCTTCCTTCCTTCCTTCCTTCCTTCCTTCCTTCCTTCCTTCCTTCTTTCCCTCTCTCTAGAAGTTAAGTTCCTTGAAGGAAAGAACTTTCTTACTTCTGTATTTTCACCTCTAGTTCTCACTCAGTACCATCTTCATATAGATACTCTATAGGTGCTTTTCGATTAGGAGATTATACATAAGAAAAGCCCGAAGATGAAGAAGGGCTGAGTGTACATATTGGCTACTAGAAATTACCATGCCTGAAATCTTTCTCCCCCAAGCCTTCCTGCTTCACAACTTACCTATTATTACTAAGGGAAGTACAATTCTCCCACTTTCTAAAATTTGCAACATTGGCATACATCATCTTGGACTCCTCACTCTCATTCTTCCCACATATCCCATCCATTGCCAAATCTTGTCATTTCTAACTTCACAGTGTCTTTCCTATGCATTTCTATTTGCATATTTGCTACCTTAGTTCATTCAATTCCTTATCTCTTCTCATGTCTATTATTGAGATAGCTTTCTAATCATTCTCCCTGACTTTTCCCTCTTCAATTTACTCTCCACATGGCTACCAAAATGATTCTCCTAAAGTGTAGGTCTAAAGACATCATTCTACTGCTCAGTAAACTGCAGCCACTCTTTATTATATCTATGACCAAGCATTAATTAATGACACTTAAGACTTTTTATAATCTAGACCCATATTACACTTCCATTCTCCTCAAACTTTAATTTCTGTCCATACCCTCTATGATGAGGCAATAATGGCCAACTTCCTATACTCCACACAAAACATTCCATCTTCCAATTCTTTGCCTTTGTATGGACTTGTTTCCCATTCCTGGAATGCTCTTGATTCTCCCGTCTGTCCCTTGCTTCAAGCCTATGGCTTTAATAGCTCAAAATCTGTAGGAAGCCTAGTCCCTTCGGTCATAGACCTTCTGTCAACCATATATCTCTTTTGTTTTTTAAACATTTTTAGGCATATCTGACCGTGATGTCTTTTTGGGGATTTCTTGGCAAAGAAAGTGGAATGGTTTACCATTTTCTTCTCTAGCTCATTTTATACATGAGAAAACTAAGGCAAATAGATGTTAAATGACTTGCCCAGGGTCACAGACAATAAATGTCTGAAGCAGGATTCAAACTATGGTTTTCCTGACTCTGGACTTGATGTTCTATACATGGCATCATCTAGCTATCCATACATCCCTTCTTCTCTGCATATCTTCTTTATGTACCTATTTTCTCTCTTGTTCATTACTATGCAAAATCCATGAAGGTGGGGACTATTCTCATGTCTCTGTATGCCTAGGATATTGAATACAGTACCTGGAACATAGGAATTGCTTAATCAGTGCCTGTTAGTTAATTGATCAATATCCAAACCTGTTTTTAGCCCCTTGAAAAGTCCCCATGAACATTTCCTCTTTTGCTGAGGGTTCATAGTTTCTACAAGTTAGATTTCTTTTAGCAGAAAGCCTGATTCCTGGTGCGATTGCCTACTTAGGTCTGAATTTCTTTGGTTCTAGCTCCTGGTTCACATGCTTTGGAGCTCCTTAAGTGGATTATGACTCAGCTCCCACTCAGGACAGATTTCCTGGCATCATAAGGTCTCTGCTACTCCTTAGTAATTTCATTCTGCGCATCAGTTTTACAGATGAGGAAACCAAGGCCTAAAGAAGTTATGTGTCTTACTTAAGATCACACAGTATGGGTTAATATAGATTAGAGTCTAGCCTTTCAACAATGGTTCCTTGATTTACAAAAAATTGAGCTTGTATTCATGTGAACAACAAATGAAGAAAAATGTGCAGAAGTGAACAGGGTGTGGTATCCTAATCAAATAAAACTTACTAAGTTAATCTTCCATATATTTAATGATATGCATAATTGTTATTGTGCTGCATGGCAATTAGGCACAAATGGTAAGCAATTCATATAAATGAGTCTATTTAGTATTACTTGCATGTAACGAAGCCAAGGATTTCTAAGGTCAGCTGTAGAAATGAACTAGCAGAGGAGAGTCTTACTGAGGAAATGTGAGTTTTCAACATGTATTTTTAGGGATAGCTAGGTGGCTCAGTGAATGGAGAATCAGGTCTGGAAGTGAGGGTTGGGGGTGGTTCCTGGGTTCTTATCTGGCCTCAGACACTTCCTACCTGTGTGACCCTTGGCAAGTCACTTAACCCCAACTCCCTAGCCCTTACCACTCTTCTGACTTGGCATCAATATTTAGTACTAATTCTAAGATAAAGGGCAAGGATCAAGAAAGAAAGAAACAAACCCTCCCTGCCCAAATATTTATTAAGTCCTTGCTAGTCACTGTGCTGAATATTGGTGGCAAAAAGAAAGGCAAAACCAAAGTTCTTGTACTCAAGGAGCTCATATTCAAATGGGGGAGATAACACAAAAAACAATTGGGTACATATAAGATGTTTACAGTAGAAGGTAATCTCAGAGAGAAGGCACTAGCTGTAGGGAGAGATTGAGGAGGTCCTCTGGCAGAACCTAGAAGGTGAACTGAGCCTTGAAAGAAGTCAGGGAAGCCAGCTTGTAGAAATGAGAAGGGAGAGAATTCCAGGGATGGAGATAGCTGATAAAGATGCCCAGAGTCAAGAGATGGAGCCTGAAGAACAGCAAAGAGGCCAGTGCTACAGTATCATAGAGTACCAGGAGGAGAGTAAAGTACAAGTAGACTGGCAATATTGAGAAGGATCAAGCTATGAAAGCCTGTGGAAGACAGACAATTTTATATTTTATCCTGTAGGTAACATAGCGCTACTGGAATTTATTGCATTTGAAGGAGGGGAACATGATCATACTTGCCTATATTTTAGGAAGATTACCTTGGTTAGTAAGTGGAGAGTAGATTGGAGTGGGGAGATAACAGTTGGAGACACCAACTAGAATCTTATTACACACTTATTACATCAGAGGTATGGACCAAGGTGGCAAAGATATGAGTCAAGAGAAGTGAATGGAAGTCTGTAAGAGAGATGATGGGAAAGTTAAAATGAAGAGACTTTCCAACATATTGGATATTGAAGATTGAAGGGAATAGGAGAGGAAAGCAGAGAAGAGGATTGAGGAGGCAGGGAATGGAGAGAAAGAAGAGTCAAGAATGACACCTAGGCTGTGAGCTGGATGACTAGGAGGATGATGGTAATAGTAAACAGTAAGAGTGAAGGATGGAAATAGGGAGGGTTTAAGGGAAAAGGCAAAAATTTCAGTTTTGGACATGTTGATTTTGAGGTGTCTATGGGACATCCAGTTTGATGAGAGGTCAGGAAAGAAGTCAGAACTGAACAAATAGACATAACAGAAAGTATGTTGGGCTTGGAATAAGAGGGATGAGGTTCAAATCCTTATTTCTATGCCATTTACTTCCTGTGAAATGAAATTCCTTCATTAGTATGATAAATTGGGCAGAATTAGATAATGTCTAAGATTCTCTTCAATAAGAAATATATTATTCAATAATAGATGTAATGATCCTGGATGTCATAATTCTAGATCTATAACCCAATAAAACTGAGGAAGTTTCCTTCACTTCATTAGCAAAAATAGAATGGTTTATGGGATGGAGAGAAAGGAAAATTGTGATTCTCATTCCTCTCCTTTTCTAAAGAAAAGAATTAGGAGTCCAACAAAATTCAGCAGCAGAAGTTAGAAAGAGAAACTCCATTTAAAATCACTCTAGACAATATAAAATATTTTGGAATCTATCTGCCAAGACAAAAACAGCTATTATATGAACACAACTACAAAACATTTTTCACACAATTAAAACCGGATGTAAATAATTGGAAAAACAATAATTACTCATGGGTAGGAGGAGCTAATATAATAAAAATGACAATCCTACCCAAATTAATCTACTTATTCAGTGCCATACCTACTAAACTACCAAAAAACTTTTTTATAGAATTTGAAAAAATTATAACAAAATTCCTCTGGAAGAAAAAATGATCAAGAATATCAAGGGAAATAATGAAAAAATGTGAAGGATGGGGGTCTAGTGGTACCAGATCTTAAACTTTACTATGAAGCAGTGATCATCAAAGCAATATGGTACTGTAGGCTAAGAGATGGAAGGGTAGATCAATGGACTGTAAGCTAAGAGATGAAAGGGTGGATCAAAAGACTAGGGGTAAGTGACCTTAGCAAGATAGTGTTAGATAAACACAAAGATCCCAGCTTTTGTGACAAGAACTCATTATTTGACAAAAAGTATTGGGAAAATTAGAAAACAGTATGGGAAAAATTAGGTTTAGATCAATGTCTTACATCCTACACCAAGATAAATTTAGAATGGGCGAATGACTTAAATATAAAGAAGGAAACGATGAGTAAATTAGGTGAACATAAGATAGTTTACTTGTCAGATCTATGGGAAAGGAAAGATTTTAAGATCCAGCAAGAGATAAGAGAATATTACAAAATATAAAGTGAATAATTTTGATCTCATTAAATTAAAAAGTTTTTGTATAAACAAAACCAATGCAACCGAAATTAGAAGGAAAGCAACAAACTGGGAAAAAAAATTTATAGCAAACTCTCTGACAAAGGTTCCATTTCCCAAGTATATAAGGAACTAAGTCAAATTTACAAAAAATCAAGCCATTCCCCAATTGACAAATGTCAAGGCATATGATAGGCAGTTTTCAGATGAAGAGATAAAAATTATAAATAATCACATGAAATCCCTCCTAATTAGATAAATGTAAATCCCTCCTAATTAGATAAATGTAAATCAAAACAACTCTGAGATACCACCTTATACCTAGCAGACTGGCCAATATGGCAACAAAGGAAAGTGATAAATGTTGGAGGGGATGTGGCTAAATTGGGACACTGGTACACTGTTGGTAGAGTTGTGAATTGGCCCAACCATTCTGGGGGAAATTTGGAATTATGCCCAAGGCAGGTATGCCTGCCCTTTGATCCAGCCATACCACTGCTGGGTTTGTAACCCAAAGAGATAATAGGGGAAAATATATGTACAAAAATATTTATAGTCGCACTCTTTGTGGTGGCAAAAAATTGGAAAATGAAGGGTTGTCCATCAGTTGGGGAATGGCTGAACAAATTGTGGTATCTGATGGTAATGGAATACTATTGTGCTGAAAGAAATGATGAACTAGAAGATTTCTATGTGAACTGGAAAGACCTCTAATAACTGATACAGAGCAAAAGGAGTAGATCCAGAATATTGTAAACAGAGAAGGATACACTGTGGCACAATCAAATGTAATGGGCTTCTCTACCCAAAGCAGTGCAATGATCTAGGAAAATCCAGAGGGTCTTATGAGAAAGATGCTATCCACATCCAGAGAAAGAACTGTGGGAGTAGGAAAGTAGAAGAAAAACATACGATTGATCATGTATTTCGATGGGGATATAATTGGGGTTTTGGTGTTAAAAGATTACTCTACTGTAAATATGAATAACATGGAAATAGGTTTTTCTTATTAGCTCCAGGAGTGGGGGTGGGATGGGGTGGGGAGGGGGAAGGGAAAGAAGAGGGGTGGGAAAAACCATGAATCATGTAAC
Organism: Gracilinanus agilis; assembly: GCF_016433145.1. NCBI lineage: Eukaryota > Metazoa > Chordata > Mammalia > Didelphimorphia > Didelphidae > Gracilinanus > Gracilinanus agilis. Next base: position 257,837,658 of record NC_058134.1, on the reverse strand, counting down.
CATGGAAAAATATTCTAAATAAATAAAAAGTAAAGAAAAGAATTAGAAAAACTAGGAATTAGACAATTAGAAAATTTGTCTCTATCTCTTTATCAGCTTCCTTTTTGTAACCTGAGGGTCATAATTTCTCTTTGTTATTTCATGTACTCAATGCCATGAACGCCACATTAAGCCAACACACTCTGACTAGGCTCCTTGTCCTGCCCATATGTGCTGACACAAGCCAAATGAAAGGGAGAGGCCTGGCTAATTACCCATCTTTTTGCTGAAGAGGTAAACATTATGGTGCAAACCTAGAAAAGCATCTTGTCTATACTTTACAGTATTCTATATGCCCTGCCTTTGATCTTGTGCTTTTGTTTATAGTCTTCTCTGGTGACTTGTTACTTCAGACTAGGACCTTTTAGTCTAAGCCTTTCTTGGGCATTATTTTTATTTTTGTTTCTTCATAAAACTATTATGACTGTGCAAAAATTGGTGATCTCAGGCTCTTTTGATTCATGACTCTATGTATGGTCACATAGGTTCTGGGTCCCCTTGGGTGGCATAATTAAAGGTTTCCCCAAGACAGAAAGTGTAAGACTGCTATACACCTGTTATCCATGCACTCTTGGAAATCCAGGTTGTGAATATAGCTAGATAAGAAATGAGTGTAAGAGAGACCCTGAAGGGTGTTGGGTGACTGGAATTGGTAGCTGTCTATGTTTCTGAACTTTTCAAGATTATGGGACCACTGTCTAACAATCTAGAGTTCAAAATGTCTTGGGGAAAGTGGATAGAGAAGGGAAAAGGAACCTTCTATAAATAGAAGCAGTGCCTATTTTAAGGGAGTCATAGCTCCATCCCACCAGATATTCCTATATCTGCCTATTAAGTATAGCAAGGATTCCTTCTCCCTAGTGTAGACAGTTACTGCTGTTGTTGTTTGACCTTCATTTTCAAAGAGGACCAAAGACATAGCAGGGTGATGTCTTGACTTGCACATGATTTGGATTTAAGTGAGGCCATCAGCCTCACTGTCTCTTCAAGAGTCGCTGAAGTTCGATGGCAAGACAAAAGTCAGGATGATTGATGATGACCGAGAATGCAATAGATGATCTTGGCATCTTTGATATCTGACCAAGCTTTAAGATTTTCAGGGTGTCTGCTTTTCCACTGCCTTCATGGCTATTGGAACAAATTGTTCTCATATGCCCATTCTTCCAGGGCAATTCTTCACATGCTTTGGGTAAACACCCCCATATATCAATGATGGGTTTGTGGCTCACTGGCTCTCTTCTACCTGATTTAGCCCATCTGCTAAGATGATTCACTAAGCTATAGCTTCTGTGTATGATACTTTATTAAGTACGATATTTCCTTGGCATGCATATTTCTTAGAAGAAATTTCTACATCTCAAAAAGGAATGGTGTCAAAAGACTTTGAGTTAGTCAGAAAAAGAAATAACATATCATCCAACTATTTAATTTACTAATTTAACCACATTGCATATAATTTTATGGACTACTATATGTATAAGGATAAGTGGTGTGGTGGAGGGAAAGCTAGATCTGAAGTCAGGGAGTCCTGTGTTCAAATTAGCCCCAGAAACATTAGCTGTGTGACCCTGGGCAAGTCACCTAATTGTGTTGCCTCTGTTTCCTCAACTGTAAAATGAAGATATCCTCTACCTTCCAGGATTATTATTAAGGTCAAATGAGCTAATAATTGTAAAGTCCTTAACTTAGTGCCTGAAATATAGTAGGTGATATATAAATGCTTATTTCTTCTTTTCCTCATTATAAATGATATTAAATATAGCATGTTACATAAGTATATGTTAAGTATGAACAAAATGAGAAAAAGTTATGTGCTATTAAGTATTGTAATCTGACCTATTTAGGCAAATATTGATTCCCTAATATTACAAATTGATGGTGGATAGGACTTCAACATAGATTATAGTCATTTAATATAAGATATTATGCAGTGACAGTTCTCAAAGGTCTTCAGTGTGGGAGAACAGAAGTAGAGGGTGTGGGGGCTGTCTTGGGTGTCTAGAGCCGAGTTACATTGAAGTCTGACCCAGACATCTGGTTGTGGCCTCCAAGGGGGCAGGGAGCTTGGGCTGAGCCTGGGAAATGTTATGAAGGATTGGTGCTCCTGGATTGTGTTCAGGTCCACCAAGATTCAAGCTACTGGTTCCTGTTGTGGAACACTGTGGGGACCCTGCTGGCCTCAAGCAATGGAGACTGTAGCATTCATATCTGGGGTAAGGAGGAAGTGTGGCTTGGTGTGTAAGTCTGTTCTAGCTGAGGCTCACCAGTGGACTGTGAGGAAGGTGGCCTTGACCCCTTATGGGAACTACCTTTCATCTGCAAGCTTTGATGCCACTACCTGCATCTGGAAGAACCAGGATGACTTCAAGTGTGTACCAACACTTGAAGGACATGAAAATGAAGAAAAGTCAGTAGCTTGGGCCCTTTCTGGTAGTCTTTGGGCTCCCTGCAGTTGGGACAAGAGTGTCTGTTCTGGGAAGTTGATAAAGAGGATGGATATGAATGTGTCGGTCCCCTGAATTCACATTATGATTAAAATTACCTTGAGACTTGATTTTGGGGCAATAATACAAGTTTGTTGGCTGTATTTATTGGGTAGTCCAGCATCAAAATTGATAAAGTAATATAGGTCTCCACGGCTCTCTCATGACCAGGGACTACCTGAGCTGGGTTAGGCAGCTTAAAAATGAATTTTTAGAATCTCATTATTCAGCTCCTTCCTTGAATGTCCCAAGACATCTTTAATTGGTGATAGCTCATTTAGAGATGATCTATTAACCTATCCACCCCTCCCCAGTCCCACAGGTGGACAGGTCATATAGGCAGGAATAGAACCCTCCTCCTCTTCATTTATTAACCAAATTCTGTTAAAAAGGAAGACATCCTTTGGGATTCCCAAGGACAAAGAAAATGCAAAAAGCAGCAGACTGGATTGTATCTCTGACCCAGATCCTAGACACAGGAACACACAATAATTCTCCCTAATAGATAGAAATTAATACAGTATATGAAAAATAAATTCTCACATACAGGATGTTAAACATATGATATGCCACCCTAGTCAAGAGTTGTTGGCATCAGACAGCTATGATAACACAATAAAGCTATTTTATAATATATTATTATGTAATAATACAATATGGTTTTATATATATATGTATATACGTATATATACATATATATATATATATTGAAGCTATAAATACAAGGGGGAAGATGATGAGTGAGTATACTTTGTCACCCTGGAGGGCCACGAGTCCCTAGTGTGGAGCTTGTCCTTGGACACCAGTGGCCAGTGCCTGACATCTTTCAATGATGATCATGCCATGTATATTTGGCACCAGTACGTACCAGGCAAAGAGCAATGAGTGATCTGCAGAGGCTCAGACTCTATTTGGAAGTATATTTGTACCTTATCTGGCTTCCATTTCAGAACTATCTATGATGTCCCTTGGTATCATTGGACCGGGACCCTGCTTATAGCTTGTGGTGATGGATGATGCTATATGGATATTTTAGGAAGATACCAGCTCAAATCCACAGCAGCCATCCTTTCCCCTAACAGCTCACCCACCCAAGGTCCACTCCCAGGACATGAACTGTGTAGCATGGAACCTCAAAGAGCCAGGATTACTATCGGTTTCTTGAAGTGATAATGGTCAGATGGCCTTCTGGAAATACCAATGGCCCAAAGGTCTCTGAGTCCCTCTTATCTGTACTCATCCCCTGGACATTCTAGCAGGTGGTGGTGGGGTAGAATTGATTCCCCATGGAGAAAAAAAATCATAAAAATCAGTTTTTGCAGGCTACATTAAATGCCCCAGGGAGCCCAGTGATAACTTGATTCACTTTATGTCCAAACTTAATCCCCTACTCACTTTGCCAGAAGCTGGTGTCAAGAGCTCAGCTCCAGAATCACTAATAATTTTTCCATCTTGTGATTAAGTCCCCCTAAATGAATTGTGTAAAATAAATGTTTTAAAAATCTTTTCCTCAGCTTTTGTTTGCATCAAGGTAGGTATCGAGTGTTGATTATTTAAATATCTATACTGTTACACATCTAATTTCATGGGTTTTGTTTTGTGAAACTCTCACCAAGATGTGTGAATTGTGTGTGAATTAAATACTGTTTGACTTAAAAAAAAGTTTCTGCAATGTAAATCAATTGCCTTAATGAGAAGAGAAAACAGTCTGCACACCATTTTAGTTACCAAACTCTCACCTTAAATAGTGAATGAGGAAAGATATCTGACTACCAAAGACAACTCCAGTATTGAATGTAATCTCATTTGTAAAAGCTTATGGAGAAGGATAGTAGATAATTATGAGTAGTATTGCCTCATAAAAGGGGAGTGGAACATCTTTTAGTCAATCATGTGATAATAAGGACAAAAAAACAAGAGAGAAGCTGTGTAGAGGCAAAACTATTTAATGAAAGCTTTATGAGAGACCTAAATAAGCAAAGTCTTTCATAGGACAATTAAAGGTCAATCTGGAAAGAGGACCACAAATAGATGAAAAGGGAGAAAGATCTGTGGGCACTTTTGTAACAAACTCTTGCTATCATCATGAATCGTGCAATATTGTGGTCCCAAATATGCTTATGAGTAGAAATGATAATGGAGAGAATAAACATGGGAAAAGTAGATAGCTTAGACCTAGTATACTCTCAGGAGGTCTTTGCTGGAAGTAATGCTACTTTGAGGAGGCTGAATCAGTTTTTACATACTTTGAAGGAGAGGAAAACCCAAAGTCATGTAAAATGTCAGATTTTATTAATATGTCAAAGGTGGTCGAGGACATCAATCTCTATGAACCATATGCTTCTTCTCTAGCTGTGTAATGCTTAAAAATTAGAACACACATATAGAGGGATCATCTGAAAACAGCTTATTTATTCCATTAGTATCTTTGAGATCATGAGATCTTAGATCTAGAATTGAGAGGGGCTTTGGAAGTCATTTAGCTTAACCTTCTTGGTTTACAAATAAGAAAAGTGAAGTATATACCATAAGTTATTCAAGATCACCCAGGGTTCCAGTTGAGATGTGATCTGAACTCATGTCCCGTGCCTCAAAGATAAATTCTCTTTCCCCTGCAACAGGCTGTCTCCTGTCAAGACAGTTTGAGGAAGATTCTCAACATGTTTAGGATATCCCCTATAACCATAGGGGAAATACTTTTGGGAAAATGTGTGCTCAAAAATAGCACAGGTTGTACAAAATGGATGGTTGCAATTATGCTTCATTGGAGGGATTGTGCACAGTGATAAGGTCACGCATCCATTTGAGCATATTTCTATATATTTAGATTCTTTGATACTTGAAAAGGAACATAGTTGAGTTCATAATTAGAACAAATTATATTTATATGCATTACAATTTTAAAAAGTACCCAAATATATTATTTCTTTTGCTCTTTACAACCACTGCTGAGGCATTTTAGTATTTTGAAAAAATGTATACTTTTCTCATTTTAATATTTTAGTATTTAGTATTTATTTTAGTATTTTGAAAAATGTTTACTTTTCTTAAATCCTTTACCAATGCAGAAGTAACAAACTGAACCTGTGTAGACATCTGTGTAGACAGTTCTGAGCAGCCATGACTGAAAAATTATAGTGAGCACCAAACAACATCAATAAAAAAATGAAATTGGTTATATTTTAGTATAAAGATAATTGATGGTTATTGGCATGGGAGTGAGTACCAAACTATCTTTTTACATAGTTAGATCACTTTTTCCCTTAGAACAAAAGTCAAAATCAATACCAATCCAAAAGAGAGAATAAAAATGAGAATAAATAAGACTTGAACACAACTTCTGGCTCCAAATCCATGACTCAGTTTTACAAACAGACCATTACTTTAAAGCCAGCTTCGTTCCATGATGTGATCTTTAGTTTTTCTTTACAGAAATACTAGTACAAGAGAATGCAATTAGTGGTTCTTGTGTATTGAGGGCTAATGGATTGTTTTTCTATTTATGTCCCTGGTATTGTAGGTTTGCTTATCATCAGCATGCAGTACACACGGGGATAGATTTACATACTGAGAAGCAACTTTGTAAAATGACCTTGTAGGGTTCCAGGTTTTGTTTCTTTCAGCAATTTTCTGAATGAATTTATTGAATTTGTAAGTCTACAGTTGATTTTTTCCTGTCAGCAGAACAAATCTGAAAACATAGATGAGTGTTCTTCTACTTTCCAATTTCATACTTTCCTTTCAGAATTCAGCTATGAGTCTTATGGGACACAGAGCAGAATGGAATCCAGTCTGGTTCTTTAGTTTTTTGTTTTAAGTAGCATGAGCTACTGTAAAGATTAGGTAAGGATCCTGAGAAGATAGTCTTAGCTCAAGTGTTTTGTGATTTTAACACATTGTATCTTTGTGCCTCAGTTACTTATCTATAAAAGGAGAAAAGATTTTTTCTCAATATTTCACAGGACAGATGTGAATAATCACATCATCTATTGCATGTAAAAATGTTCTGTGGCTTTGGGAGAAATGGCGCCATAAACCTAAGGTATCATTTATTATCATAACATCAATAATAAGATAACATATGAAAATGTTTTTTAAAAAGAATAAAAGTATAGTATCAATATCAACTATAATTGTTTTTGATCTAGGATAGGCAACACTAATTGAACATAAAAACTTGATCTTGTTAGGAAAGAGGAAACCCGATATTTATATTTCTAGCTATATGTAGATTTTATATATATATTTCTCTGTATTGTGTATTCATGCCTATATCTTTCTCTTCTACAAAACTTTTTTTGATATAAAAGTGTTTAATGTCAGATTCAGGTACAAGGCAGAACATTTTCATATCACCTTCCCCCGTCTTCTTCCCATAATTGGGCAGAGTCAATGTGTGCTGCTTGTTGTAGTAGGAAAAGATAAGGGGTGGAAGTTCATCATGCCACATTACTGGCATAATCTCCATAGTGAGGAGTCTCCTTACATGGACCCCCAAGCCAACCTCGTATATCTTTAACAGGAGAATGGGGTGGCTAAGTGGCATAGCAGATAGAGCACCAAGCCTGAATTCATTTTCCCAAGTTTGAATCTGGCCTCAGACACTTATTAGTTGCATGCCCCTCAGAAAGTCACTTATCCCTGTTTTGCCTCAGTTTCCTCATCTGCAGAATGAGCTGAGAAGAAAATGACAAAGTACTCCAGTACCTTTGCCATGAAAACTCCCAATGTGGTTATGAACAGAACTGAACGGCATTCTTTCAGTGACCCAGGTTCATATCTTTAGCATCATCCACAAATCCTCATTCTCTCTCATCCTGCAAATTTAATCAGGGGACTAAGGCTGGTGTGGAAGGGGTTCTGAGTGAACACTTGCAGGATGAGTCTTCTCTTATGAGGACTCTCCATCTTGGAGTTTTCTTTTCTAATTATGCTACATCTCCAGTATTGTTCCTTATTTTGAAGTTTTGAGAGTTAATGGGGTCTGGAGAAAGTGACTAATTTGCCATTTTATTGTTCTTCTGACCTAGACCTGGTCTTCTCACCTAACAGTCTCTTAATTACCAAACCTCCTGATCTTTTCTAAGTTCTTATTCTTCTGGAGCTTTTTGCAGCATTTGACACTTTTGACTATCAAGACTCCTCTCTGGGTTTCTGTGCTGTAATTCTCTTTTCATTCTGCTCCTCCTTGTCTGACTGCTCCTTTTCTGTCTTCTTTGCTAGATTGTTATCCATATCACATCCTCTAACTTTGGATGAGACCTGAGTCTCTGGAAACTCTTCTTATCTCTTTCTGTGCTTCCTCACTTGTTGACCTCATATGTTCTGATGGCTTTAATAATCTCTAAATTCAGTACAAGACTCTTCTCTTTTCTTTTTTTTTTCTTTTTCTTTTTTTTTAAACCCTTAACTTCTGTGTATTGGCTCTTAGGTGGAAGAGTGGTAAGGGTGGGCAATGGGGGTCAAGTGACTTGCCCAGGGTCACACAGCTGGGAAGTGTCTGATGCTGGATTTGAATCTAGAACATCCCGTCTCTAGGCCTGACTCTCAATCTACTGAGTTACCGAGCTGTCCCTCCAAGACCCCTTTCTGACTTTCATTCTCCTGTCTTCAATTGCCTATCAAACATTTCCAAGTAGGTTTCTATCAGAGAAATTTCCAAAACAGAATTTTCCATTTCCTCAAAAGTTCCCCTCTTCATTATGAAGTGCCTTGTGAGGGACAACATCATTCTTTCAGTGACCCAGGTTCATATCTTTAGCATCATCCACAAATCCTCATTCTCTCTCATCCTGCAAATTTAATCATTTGCCAAATCTTGGTGATTGTGCTTCTTCAATATCACTCAAATCTGTACTCTTCCTTTTGCTTACATGGGCACAACTTCTCATCTCTCCTTACATTTCTACCCCATCACCTGGATCATTGTAATATCTTCCCAACTTGCCTCCATGACTCATCTCTCCTTTCTCCAATCCATTTTCCTCATAGCTGCCAAAGTGATTTGTCTACAGCACAGTTGCAAACACATGACTCTGATATTCAGTAAATTCTAGAGCCCTTCTATATTGCCTCTAGAATCAAATAGATTCTCTTCTGGCATTTTAAATCTGACACAAATCTTTTCTAGCCTACTTTTCTTCTCTTATCATACATTACTTCCTTTCACATACCCTGCTGTCCAGACAGATTGGCCTTTGTGCTTTTTCTCAGATATGACACTCCATCTCCTAACTTTACTACTCTAGGCTGATTATTGCCTCAAGTTTGGATTGCCACCCTTTCTCACCTTTTGGAGTCCTTACATCCCAACATGAACCTATCTAAGCTCACATCAAATCCCATTCTCTTGTTATGGTATCTCCAGGCACTAGTGCCTTTCCCCCAATAGCTAGTATGAATTTTGTATATATTTTACACACATTTATATGTGACCATGTTGTTTCCCTGGATAGAATGTAAGTTCCATGAGGGCAGGTACTGTTTAATTTTTGTCTTTCTGTCTCCAGAGTCTAGCACATACCTGGCTTACTAAATAATTGTCATTGACTGATGGAAGAAGTCTAAACAAAGGATTCAGGAAACCAAGAATCTTTCCTCTTCCATTAATTATTTCAGTAATTTCATCACGGATATTTAATATAGGATTGTCTCAGTTAACCTCTTATATAAAGAGTGCAAGGATAAAAGGACTACATTTGATGTTGGCAGATGTGGGGTCATATATTGCCACTTTATAGCTGGGTAATCTTGAGCAAGTCACCTAATTTCTCTAGATCTTGGCTTCAGTGGGCATCCAATGGGGAAGTTGGGTTATATTACATGAAAATTCCATTATGTCTTTCAATCCTATGAGATAAAAAAGTTTGTCACTTATCTCAGAGGGTTTAATATAGATCAGTGATTCCCAAAGTGGGCACCACCACCCCTGATGGGTGCTGCAGTGACCCAGGGGGGTGGTGATGGCCACAAGCGCATTTATCTTTCCTATTAATTGCTATTAAAATAAAAAAATTAATTTCCAGGGGCTCTAAGTAATATTTTTTTCTGGAAAGGGGGTAGTAGGCCAAAAAAGGTTGGGAACCACTGATATAGATAAATGAAGCCATACTTTGCAAAAAGTCTGTCAATAAGACAGAAGAATATCATGACCTCCCAAGGGAAGTAATATCTCAATTAAATCAATTAGCTGGTTTGTACTGAGTGCTATAACTTACCAGCTAAGTTACCTGTGTGACCTTGGGCAAACCAATTAACCTCTCTGGTTCTGAATTTCCCTAAATGTGAAATTAAGGGATTGGACTAAATGGCCTCTAAGGTTCTTAGCACTGTGTAAGGCACCCAGTAATCTATAGATGCCATTCAATTTGAAAAAAAATATTTATTAAGCCCATACAATGTGAAATGCATTGCATGAGGTTACACTGAAATGGAAGCTGGCATGAACTCCAATTCCTTGTTAATGGGATACAATGGGAGACAAGTGGGGGTGAGTAGTGGTGCTCCTTTTGCCATTTCAATTTATACAGTTTTGAAAGCTGTGCTCCTAATTTTTCTTGCTGCAGAAGAATGCAAAATAACTTAATGATTATTTTGTAGAGCATTTCAGGAAAGATACATCAGAGAGTTACTACTAAGAGTTCCTCCAGAGCTTCTGCTTTGTTGAAGTGCCTGGTTTTGCATGACAATAGGTAAATAATTCATCCTTCCCACACTCAACCTTTCATGTATTTTGTAAGTTTGCTCTCTGGGTAGTTTTATGAAAATATGCTCCTGTTGACATGTGCTTTTCTTTCAGCATTAATGTGAAGACTTTGGGACAGGGGGACAATGGAAGACCTAATGGACTTCAGGTTGTACCTATGCAAGTGCTTCAATCAGTCTCCGCTTGAAGCCTTCCAGTAAGAGGGGAAACCACTACCTCCCCAGACAGTCATTTCCACTATTTGCTAGATCAAATTGTTAGGGAACCTTCTCCAATATCAAACTGAAGTCTGTTTCTCTGTAAATTCCACCCATTGTTCTGTGTTGTCTCCCTTAAGAAGTCTAATCTGGCTTAAATGAATTTATAATCCCTTAAATGCTTTAAAAAATTGTCAAGTCTACCCTGTATCTTCTCTTCTCCAGCCTCACTGGATGTTCAGTGACTTCAAAGTTTTTGCTTCTCCTGTCATCCTGGTTTCTCTCTTCTTAATACTCTCAAATTTGTCCTCAAAGAACATAATACCTTGTAAGGTGTTGTTGCAGGGCAGCAGTGGATAGAACACTAGGTTTGGAATCAGGCAAATTTGTTTTTGTGAGTTCAAATCCAGCCTTAGACACTATCTATGAATCCCTGAACAAGACATTTAATTCCATTTACCTCAGTTTCCTCATTTGTAAAATGAACTGGAGAAGGAAATGGCAAGCCATTCCAGTACATCAATGAAGAAACCCTAAATGAGGTCATGGAAAATTGAGTAGAACTGAAAAGCAACTGAATTACAACAAGGTATTATTATTTTCATTTCTGTGAAGTAGAAGTAGTACCTTTTCTCTAATATAATTTTTCTCTCTTTTTAAAACTGTTACCTTCTAACTTAGAATCATTATTATATATTAGTTCCAAGGCTAGGGTTAGAAAATGGGAGTTTAGTGACTTGCTAAGGGTCACATAGTTAGTAAGTATCAGAGGCCAAATTTGAACCCAGGACCTTACATCTCTAGGCCTAGCTCTCAATCCATTGAGTCACCTAGATTCATGACTCTTATGCCCTTCTCCTACCCATAGCATTATTTCACTTCAAAAGTATTTGTTTGTTTAGGGCATGGATCAATAGTTTTCTAGTATTTCTTTATTTTTACTAGAGTTCCCACTGTCATGTAAAATGCATAGGATCACAGAATCAAAGCTTTGCTACTGGAAGAATCCTCAGAAACCACTTGGTCTAAATCCTTCATTTTACAGATGGGGAAAATGAGGGCCAAAGAAGTTAGCTAGCTTACCCAAGGTCATATAAAGAAGATTGCAGGCTAGTTGTTACTTAATCAGTTTTCTTTGGCTCTCTATTTGACATGACAAGGGAATAAATCTGATAGTAATGAGAACTTATAGAATATTTTAAGGTTTTCAAAGTATTTTATGGGTAGTAGGTGGTATAGGGGATAAAGTGCCAGGTGTGGAGTCAGGAAAATTCATCTTCTTGAGTTTGAATCTAGCCTCAGAGCTCTACTAGCTATGTGACCCTGGATAAGTAACTTAACCCTGTTTACCCCAGTTTCCTCATCTGCAAAATGAATTGGGAAAGGAAATGGCAAATGGTTTTCTCTGCCTAGAAAACTCCAAAAGAAGAATCAGACTCAACTGAAATGACTGAAAGACTAGAAAGGATTTACAAATATTCCATTTTATATTCCCAACAAGCATAGGGAGAATCAGCAAAACAGGGGCCTTTGATCTTTTTGGTCTCCTAGTATTTTTTTCTGATCACATCAGGGAGATAACCATGCATGCCTCATTTGACAATCACTACTGATGAATAGGGAGAAAACAACCTCACTGAATGCTGGCTGGCTGTTTGGTGGGAGTGGAGCTGCCATCATGTCTGGGGCTCTATGCTTTCATCAGGATTTAATTGTTGGAGAGAATGATACCCTTTCCCGATGAAATTTCATTTCTCCCCTGGGACATTTAGACAACATGGGAGGTTAGCCAAAAGATGTCAAGGAAGCAGCTGATGCAGCTAAGACTCGTTCTCAAGCCTAGAAAGTCATGTTGCAGGGGTTTTGTGTGTGATGAACGCACACAGGGGGCAGTCACAATATTCATGGGTTTTGGTTTAAAGGACACTATTTTATACTGAGTTCAAGAAATAAAATTCTAATATTATGATGTTCATATTATTGGAAACTTGCAAGGTCTTGGGAACGGGATAACTGGTGTAAATACTGGAATATTTGGGTCAGGACTATCTATTACAATTAAACTCTGATGGATATATATACACATGTATGTAAATATGTGTGTGTATATGTGTGTGTGTGTGTATTCTTCCTAAAGGTAAGACCAAGTTGGTACTTTAAATGAGAAGTAGATCATGGAAGGGGGAAAAACCCTTCCATCAGGTAAATAAAATCTTTGTGGAGTTTATTAACACAGTACACATATGCTCACTTCACTTGTCCAATGTATTTTTTCCAAGAATATTTGAAACTCCTTGGTGCATCTTGTATAATTTATAAATATGAGAGTGAGTCGACTCTCAACCATTAGGCACACTGTTGCATTTTTATATTCTTTTGTATTGAAAGTTAACAGTTCACAAGGGTATAATGAAATGAAAAATCTATTTACACTAAAGTCTCCAAATCTAAAGTAGGAGAACAGTGAATGTAGAAACACAGACTCATTCAATGCATAATTAAACAGGGCTGCCCATAGCCACCCAGTAATATAAAATATGCTAATTATGCTGAAATCTCATATTGTTTTCATCACTCCCTACCTCTAAATGAAGGGGAAGGGAAAAACTTTGCTCCAACACAGGTTAGATCATTAAATGTTGGTTCCATAATCTGGGGTATTTTTCTACTCAAAAAGGCTTACCCAGATGGCTCATATTTATATAGTTCTTTAAAATCTGCAAATCACTTTACAGACATTTGTTCATTGGATCTTCATATCAACCCTTATAAAGAAAGTGTTATTATTATCATCCCGTTTTATAGATGAGAAAGCTAAAGGTTGGACAGGTTAGAAGACTGTGCTAGGATAACACCATCTGAATCTGAGAAAGGATTTTTAACTCCTTGACTTCAAGTTCAATGTGGTATCTATCACATCATATAGCTTCACTAATCCCTTTTATGTAGCTCTAGTTCATATTTTCTTCTTGAATCTCTCCCTTTCCATGTTACCTCAGTCTCTTTTGCCTTTAAACATTCATAGAGCTCACCTATCTCTAGAAAGTGCATTTGATTTGGACTCTATCTTCTAGTCTAGTCCTTACCCTTTTTCATTCCTTTTTACAGTGTACTTCGAAAATAAATTGCTTACAAATTATGTTATTTCCTTGCTGCTTATTCATTCCAACTCCATCATGATATATAAAGTGATTTCTCTGAAGTCAAGAATGATTGCATTCTTCGCACACTGAAGAACTTTTTCTTAATTAAATCAAGAAGCATTTATGAAACTACTATATGGCTAGCACTGTGCTAGATACTGAGGACACAAAAGAGGGCAAAACAGTCCCTGTTCTTCAGGAGCTCACAATATAATGTCAGATACAATCTGCAAATAACTGTGTACAAATGTGTTATAACACTTTTTTCATGTGCTTATTGAGAGTTTTGATTTCTTTTTCTGAAAATTGCCTATTTGTGTCCCTTGCCCATTGATCAATTGGGGAATAACTTGATTTTTTGTACAATTGATTTAGCTTCTTATAAATTTGAGTAATAAAACCTTTGTGAGAGGTTTTTGTTATATTTTTTCCAAATTTGCTGCTTCCCTTATAATTTTGGTTGCATTGGTTTCGTTTGTACAAAACCTTTTTAATTTAATGCAATCAAAATTATTCACTTTATATTTTGTAATATCAATCTCTTGCTTGGCCTTAAAATCTTTCTTTTCCCATAGATCTGACAAATAAACTATTTTATGTTCACCTAATTTACCCATAGTTTCCTTCTTTATATTTAAGTCATTCATTCATTCTAAATTTATCTTGGTGTAGTATGTGAGATGTTGATTTAAACCTAATTTCTCCCATACTGTTTTCCAACTTTCCCAGCAGTTTTTTTCAGAGTGGGTTTTGTCACAAAAGCTGGGATCTTTGGGTTTATCATACACTATCTTGCTAAGGTTATTTACCCCTGTCTATTCCACTGATCCTCCCTTCTGTCTCTTAGGCAGTACCATATTGTTTTGATGACTATTGTTTACTGTTAAACTGACCTTAGTACAGTTTAAGATCTGGTACTGCTATAAATGGATTGGTTTTGGATTTTTGTGTCATACAACGAATTTGGTAGAACTCCTTCTTTGTTTATTTTGTCAAATAGTTTGTATAGTATTAGAACTAGTTATTTGTTAAATGTTTGATAGAATTCACTTGTGAATCCATCTGGCCTTGGGAATTTTTTCTTAGGGATTTCTTTGATCGCTTATTCAATTTCTTTTTCTCATATGGAATTATTGAAGTATTCTATTTCTTCTTCTGTTAATCTAAGTAATTTATATTTTTGGAAATAATCTTCCATATCACCTAGATTGCCATATTTATTGCCATATAATTGGGCAAAATTGTTTGTAATAATTACCTTAATTTTCTCTTCAGTAGAGGTGAGGTCTCCCTTTTCATCTTTGATACTGTTAATTTGGTTTTCTTCTTTCCTTTTTTTTTATTAGATTAACCAGTATTTTATCTATTTTATTTGTTTTTTCAAAGTACCAGCTTCTAGTCTTATTTATTAATTCAGTAGTTCTTTCACTTTCAATATTATTAATTTCTCATTTAATTTTTAGGATTTCTAATTTAGCTTTATCTGGGGATTTTTAATTTGTTCTCTTTCTAGTTTTTAATTGGCATGTTCAATTCATTGGCCTTTTCCCTCTCTGATTTGTTAATATATGAATTCAGGGATATAAATTTTCCCCCGAGTACTGCTTTGGCTGCATCCCATAGATTTTTATATGATGTCTCCTCATTGTTATTCTCTTCAATGAAATTATTGTTTCTATGATTTGTTCTTTAACCAACCAATTTTGGAGAATCATATTATTTAATTTCCAATTAATTTTTGATTTGCATCTAAATGTACTTTTTTTTAAACCCTTGTACTTCAGTGTATTGTCTCATAGGTGGAAGATTGGTAAGGGTGGGCAATGGGGGGTCAAGTGACTTGCCCAGGGTCACACAGCTGGGAAGTGGCTGAGACTGGGTTTTGAACCTAGGACGTCCTGTCTCTAGGCCTGACTCTCACTCCACTGAGCTACCCAGCTGCCCCTAAATGTACTCTTACTAATTATTATTTTTATTGCATTATGATCAGAAACAGTTGATTTTATTATTTCTGCTTTTTTGTATTTGTTTGCCATACTTTTATGACCTATTACATGTTCAATCTTTGTGAATGTAGCATGTGCTGCTGAAAAGAAGGGTTATTCCTTTTTGTTGCTATTTATTTTTATCCATATATCTATGAATTCTAATTTTTCTAAGATTTCATTCATATCTCTTACTTCTTTCTTATTTATTTTTTTGTTTGATTTATCTAGATCTGATAGAGAAAGGTTCAAGTCTCCCACTAGTCTAGTTTCACTATTTATTTCCTCCTTAAGCTCTAATAGTTTTTCCTCTAAAAATTTGGATGCTATACCATTTGATGCATACATGTTGAGTACTGCTATTTCCTCATCATCTATACTACCTTTTATTGGAATGCAATTACCTTCCCTATCTCTTGTAATCAGATCTATTTTTATTTTGACTTTGTCAGATATTATGATTGCAACTTCTGCCTTCTTTATCTCAGTTGATGCCCAATAGATTTTGCTCCAGCCTTTAACTTGTACTCTGTGTGTGTCTACCTGCCTCAGGTGTGCTTCTTGTAGACAATATATGGTAGGATTTTGGTTTCTAATCCATTCTATTTGCTTCCATTTTATGGGTGAGTTCATCCCATTCACATTTACAGTTATGATTACCACCTATGTATTCCCCATCATTTTGATTTCCTCTCCTAGTTCTGCCATTTCTTCTTTCACTATTTCCTTCTACACGAGTGTTTTGCTTTTAATCAGTCCCCCTAATCCCCACTCTTTTATTATTTCCCTTCTCACTCCCTTTCTTCTTATTCTTCTTTAGGGTCTATTAATTACCCTCACTGCTTTCTTTCCCTCCCTTTTGTTATTCCCTGCCCCACTCCCCCAACTTGGTTTTTCCCTCTCAACTTTCCTGTAGGGTAAGATAGAATTTGATACCTCAATGGATCTAGATGCTCTTTCCTCTCAGAGTTGATTCCACTGAGAGTAAGGTTTAAGTACACCTATTAGAACTCTCTCCCTTTCTTTCTTATAATAGTATTCTTCTCCTCCCCCTCCCATGCACCTCTTTATGTGGTATAATTTATCCTATTTTTCTTATTCCTTCAAGTTTCTCTTGGTGCCATATTCTATTCCCCCTCTTTCTTTTTTTTTTTTTACAAATTATCTTAAACCACTTAGTACCCCAACCACTAGCCATGAATTATTCTCCTAACTACTATGATAGTGAATAGTTTTTGAGAGTTACAAATATCATTTTTCCATATAGGAATATAAACAATTTGACCCTAGGGAAGCCCTTAAAAGAATTTTTTTCACTCTCTTTCTTGTTTACTTTTTCATGTTTCTCTTGAATTTTCATTTGGACATCAAAATTTTCATTTAGTTATGGTCTTTTCTTTACAAATACTTGGAAATCATTTATTTTGTTAAATGCTCATACTTCCCCTGGAAGTATATAGTCAGTTTTGATGGGTATGTGATTCTTTCTTGTAGACCCAATTCTCTTGCCTTTCTTAATATCATATTCCAAGCCTTGTTGTCCTTTAGTGTGGAGGCTGCCAGGAGGCTCTCTAATCTTGATTGGTGCTTCTTGATATCTGAATTGTCTCTTTCTGGCTTCTTGTAATATTTTTCTCCTTAGTTTGGAAACTCTTGAATTTGGCAATTGCATTCCAGAAGGTTGTCTTTTGAGGATTTAATGAAGAGAGTGATCTCTGGACTCTTTCAATGTCTATTTTGCCCTCTTGTTCAAGAACATCATTGAAATTTTCTTGGATAATTTCTTATAGTATGATGTCAAGGTTTCTTTTTATTTCTAGGTTTTCAGGTAGAACTATGATTCTCATACTGTCTCTCCTGGATTGGTTTTCCAAGTCAATTGTCTTCTTAATGAGATATTTCATATTTCCTTCTAAAATTTGTCATTCTTTTCACTTTTAATTTTTGCTGTCTTGTGAGATCATTAGCTTCTATTTGCCCAATTCTAGTCTTTAAAAACTGGTTTTCAGCTATGATCTTTTGATTTTCTTTTTGGATCGTTCTATCCTGCTTTTCATGGCTTCCAGCAGGTCAATTCTGGTCTCCAGTTTGTTTATCATTTCATTTGATTTCTGGACTTCTTTTTCCAAGTGGGAGATTCTGTCTTTTAAACTGTTATTTTCTTTTTGAACTATTTCCCACTTTTCTTGCCAAATTTGTTCTATCTCTCTTACTTGGTTCTCCACCTCCATTCTGATTTCCTGGAGAGCTTGTGATTTATTTTCATTTTTTTTGAAAAGTATGAATGTCTTTGCTTGTTTGTTGCCCTCTGCTGTCCCCTCTGTAGACTGCTGGTTTTCTCCATAAAAATTGTCCCGGATCAAAGTTTTTTTCTTTTCTTTTTTTTTTTGTTGGTTGTAGATTGTAGTTCTTGGGTGTTGGTGGTCATTGCTGTGTTAGTTTTTTCTTCCCTTCCCAGTCAGAAATCTGAGTGAGGAGGGTAGGCAGGTCTGTGTATCAAGCTACAGAGCTATTTTTGCCCTACTGCTATTTTTCAGTCTGCAGCATCTGCTGTGGGCAGCCCCTCTCTACCCTATCTCTGCAACCAAGCTCCACATTTCTCAGTCTCCTGAGATTCAAAGTCTCAATGCTCTCATGTGTAATTCTGTGGTGTCCTCAGCTAGTCCCCCCAAGAACCTAGAGATTGCTCCACACTTACTCTGACTCTGGTGCCATAGGTGGAGTGTGGGAGGGGTTATCAGCTTGTGCCTTGGTAGGAATAATTTTATCCCCTTATAGCATGGAAATGCCCAAACCCTGTCTACCTCCAAGGCTGTGCCCTACTGTAGAGCCCCTTTGCTTGTCTGATTTTGGTTTCTGTCCTTTTGAGACACTTTATATTGGTCAGTGGTAAGGAGAAGAAAACCCTTGCTTTTACTCTGTCGCCATGTTAGCCCAGAAGTCCTCTTGTTTTTCTTGACTGTCTTGACAGTGAACTATATAGGTTCCATTTTAATCTCCTTGACAGCTCATTTTGGAGGCTTTCATTGTCTTTTTTGGTTACTCTTCCTCATTATAAAGATACCCCAAGTACTTAGTCTTCTACTCTGCTCTTTTGAGATCATTTCCTTAGGGAGAACTCAACTGATCTCATGTTTTCTGCTGTTATATCTATACCTTCAGCCCTGGGTTGTGATCTATGCTGAAGGAAACAGAACTCATAATGATGAAATAATAGAGGCATCAAAGTATCAAAATTAAGGCAGGGAAATCTTTGCTATATTCTTTCAGTGGCTAAAAAAAGGCAAGAGTTCATAAATGTCAATTTGTAAGAGAATCAAAAGGCATATTTAGGAATGACTAAAAATTAGCTAATACATAGCTCTACCAAAATAAAGAAAGGAAGGATTTTGGGAGAGAGATAATAAGTTCTATTTCAGACATTGACTTTGAGATGCCTTTGGAATATCCATTTTGAAATGTGCAAAAGGTATTTGGGAATATGGAACTAGAAGTGAGGAGAGAGACTAGGGTTGGATGTAATGATGCATAGATCCATTTGCCTTGGAATGAATTCTTAGTATGATTTTTTTAAGTGAATGAAAGAGAATGGTCCTATGTATGGGAAGAGAAGAGAGACTCCATCTTCACACTGTCATGAGATTAGCAGTTCCCCAAAACTAATTTTGTTATATTAACACCCTTCATTAATTCCTAGTGTTTTACAGAATACAAATTTAAGACATGCTATAATCTTATATCATCTTACCTTTCTAGATTTATTCCCAATATTTAATAATATATATGGCTTCCAATAAGGTCAGTGTCATTACTTTTCTCTTTTATTTTTTATCCTAGTTGCTGATGGCTTTTGATTTCTTTCTTCTTTATCATTAATTTGTTTATTTTGCCTTCCCCCAATTGAAGAACAAATTTTTAATTTTATATTTTAAAAATTTTGAATTCCAGATTTCTCCCCTTCTTCCCACCTTCTTTCCCTCCTTCCTTCTCACCTCTTTCCATCCTTCTTTCCATTCCTACCCTCTCTCCAAGATGATGAGCAATGTGATACAATTTTTACATGTTAAATCATGTAAAACATTTTTTTCCATATTACTCTTCTCTTAAAGCACTATGTCCCACTCAAAACACTAATCTCCCACCTCTATGCCCTTGCTCATTTTACCTGGAATATCAGTATTTCTTTTTTACATTTGTATAAATTAAGCCACTCATTTGAGGTTCAAAACAAATCACTGTCTTATTAAATGTTCCCTTATTATTATAGTCAATTTTAATCTTTCTTTCCTCTGAACTTTTATAGTAAAGATTTTCTATTCCTCTTGGGACAATAACTAATTGTGGAACATCACAGATTGAAATGTAATGGTTCATATTCATAACTCATCTGCCCAGCTATAGTGTTCACTTCTTCAGGGTGGGGAGCATTTTATAGATTTCTCTGTATGCTTTCTTGTACTCAGAATAGTACCTGGTACATAATAGGTACACAATAAATATTTATTATTCTCAAGAACCATTATTTTGTTGTATTTTCACCCATGAACTCTGGAGCTATGTTAGACCTGAGTTTGGCAACAGGCAAAACTGAGCAAATCGAGCAGGAGGAGAGTGGGTTGGAATGCCTTTGGGAAACTGTGCAGTGATGTTAGCGACACTAAGATTCTCCCTGAAACTGGTCTATCTTTTTAACATCAACATTTTCCTGGTGATGCTGAATTGTAAATCTCCAGAGAATTGAAAATGTGGGCAATTCTGGGCCAACCAGAAGACCATGAAGAGGTACAAGGTAGCTATGAATAGGCTGAAAACAGCAAAGACTTTAAATAGAAAAGTAACATAAGAGATGTAAGATGAAAACTCTGAAAGCAATTACTTTAAAATTAATTTCTATTGACTTTTTATTTTTATGATCCCTTTGCCTCCCAATATATTCTCTTACTCCTCCTACAAAAAGCTAACTGTTATAACACAGAGTTAAAAAGAAAGAGGAAAAAGAGTTTGTCAAAACTAATAAAAAACAAAACAATAATTTGACAGTAACATAGACATCTCAATCTCTCACTTTTACCAACAAGGGGAAAGGTACATTCTCATATTTTAGTCAGTGCCAATCTTGATCATTAAAACTATAAAACATTCAGTTTCAATATTTATTGCTCTTTCCATTTATGATGTGGTTGCCACAAACAAATATTGTTTTCCTGATTCTGCTTATTTCATTCCACATTAGTTAATATTCCTTAACTCCCTATAGTCTTCATATTTGTAGTTTCTTATCTTATAGTAATATTTCATTATAAACATATTCCTTTATTCGGTTAGAATTTTGCCCAATTGACAGACTTCTAATTTTATTTCCTGTTCTTTACTATTTAAAAAAATGTATATTGGATCTTCTTCTATTTGATATCCTTTTGAAGATGTGGCTAGCAGTAAGATCTTTAGATTAAAGCATATGAATATTTTGAAAGTTTCTTAGGAGAATTTGTAATTGTTTTCCAGAATTATACTAATTTGTCACTTCAACAATAGTGCATTAATATGCCTCTCTTGCCACAGCCCCACCAACTTTGACTTTCCATTTTTTGTCAACTTTGTCAATGTATTGGAAATGAAATGAAAAAGTATGGTGGTTTTGAATTGCATTTCAATTAGTTATTTGGGAGACTTTTATAAAGCTATTAATAACTTGCAAATGTTTATTTTTGGAGTACTTCTTACTCATATTCTTTGACCACAAAGAAAATTATTACTCTTTAAGTAATGTAAAATAAACTGTGGGAAAAGCAATGCCATCAATCAAAAGGAATTTAAAAAGTTTCCCTTTAAGGATTTCAAGTTAGAGTCATTTCTGCAGAAATAACATGCAGTAAACTCTTTTTTTCCAAACCTTGAAATACAGAGTTGGAAACCTCCCACAGACATCAGGATGTAACAACCTCCAGAAAGGCTGGTGAAGAATTTAGAAATTGTGAGATGGTCATGAATTTTGACTACAAACTTTTGGACTCAGGATTCAAATGTCTGTGTTGATTGAGTCATCATTTAGCACTCCCAAAGGAAGTCATATGCTTCTGTGTCAGTTTTTATAGATATATCTCTTGAGAATATATGGACTGTTCAAGAATTATGTATATGTCCTACTTAGCTGTTATATTTCAGTTAAATAAATGATTATCTGCAGTTTTCTTAATTATTCTTCCTCCCATATAAAATCTTAAAATCTCTTAATGACTTCATGATAAAAGAAGAAATCAGAAACAAGTAAACTTCCCTATCATACATACATCCTAAACTCTAAACTTTTGCTTTGTCTTTTCTTGTTTTCATTAATTAAATATTCTCCATTTTTTGCTTCTATGGAAGCTATTGAGTTTATATTAAATATCTATTTCTGCGCTTTGCTTAAATATTGACAAATTATTTTTTCCATTTAAATAAATACCCCTCCCTTCTGTCTTAAGAATCCATACTAGTATTGGTTTCAAAGTAGAAGAATGGTAAGGGCTAGGCAATGGGGTGAAATGACTTGCTCACAGTCACACAGGTAGGAAGTGTCTGAGGTTACATTTGAACCTAGACCTTTCTGAATCCAGGCCTAGCATTCTATCCACTGAGCCACTGAGCCACATAGAAGGCTTTAAAATTTTTTTTTTAAATCTGTACTTTCCGTCTTAGTAACAATTCTATGACAGAATGTCTAGGCAAATGAAGTTAAAAAACGTATCCAGGGTCACACAGCTAGGAAATGATAGATTATTTTTTCAGTATTAAGAATCATGGGAGTCCGTATGGCAAAGTGGTATAGTCTTAGAATCAGGAAGACCTGAATTCAAGCCCTTTTTTAAAAAAAAATATCTTTGATTGTGTGTCTAAGGGCAAATCATTTAAACTGCTGACTAGTAATTTTTCTAGGATTTTAAGTACTTTAGATTACCAGAAGTTGCCTGAATTCATAGAGGGAATTTTTACATTTGCAGTTCCTTAAGAAAGAAAGCATGCCAATTCCTTTTATTCCTATTCCCCCCCAACCTCCCACCAAATAATTTAAGTATCATAGATCTTTAGAGTTAGAAGGAAACTGTGGGATTATGTGGTTCAAGAAGTCATAATCTCCTTTATGGCATCCTCAACAACTGGTCATCCAGACTCGGCATATGTCTTATGTATGTTTCAATGTGGCACTGAAAGCTAAACAAGATCTTTAGATGGGGATGTGGTTCTAGAAATCAGCTCACAGGCCATCTAAACCAACTCTACTTAACAAATGAAGCCAAACAGAGCCCCAGAAGGGTGAATTGACTAAGGGCATCTAGATTTGGGGCTCCAACCCATATCCTGATTCCAAATCTAGTACTCCTTCTATTGGTACCATTCTGTCTCCCTAAGGAAAGTTCTCCTCACATATAGCAATTAATAAGATAAAAAATATAGAGCTAGAAGGGACCTTAAAGGTCATCTCATCCAACTACCTCCTGTTTTACAAAGGTAGAAACAGACCTAGAGAAGTTATTTTGCCAAAAATCATACAGGTAGTGAAAGAAGTAGGATTCAATCTCAGGTCCTTTAATTTTAATTTCAGAGCTCTTCCCCCTGGACCACACTGATGGTCTCTCCTAATTATGATACCTCATTACTTCATAATCACAAGAATCATAGATTCTTAAGAGATATAGAAAAAAATGAGTATTATCCCTCATATCAAAAGCATTTTGTAAATACTTGGATTGATACTCTTTTAACCCAGCACTTTTCACAAATGCAGTTGGGAAGGAGAGCTAAAATAAGCTCTTATCCTTCCAGATATACTGATAGTTAGCGGAAGGCATAATATTAAACAAAGCTTGTCTCCCCAACAGAAGTTGCAAGTGTCCAAATCCCAAATAAGATTTTTGGATAAACCTGGAACAAAACTGGCCTCATAAGATACCTATGAAAATAGCTCACAATTATGTAATACTTGAAGTTTCTTGAAGGTTTGCTAGCTTTTTCCTCATAATCTTGTTCTAGAATACTGTACCACCTAACTGCTCATAAAGGCAGAATACAATAGGGTTGTTCCCTCCCTTCTTCTAAACACTTATGCATCCTAAATCAAAGTTTATTCTTTCTCCAAAACCAACATCATTTCTATAATATGTTTTTTTAACCCTTGTACTTCGGTGTATTGTCTCATAGGTGGAAGATTGGTAAGGGTGGGCAATGGGGGTCAAGTGACTTGCCCAGGGTCACACAGCTGGGAAGTGGCTGAGGCCGGGTTTGAACCTAGGACCTCCTGTCTCTAGGCCTGACTCTCACTCCACTGAGCTACCCAGCTGCCCCCTCTTTAATAAGTTTTGAAGAAAGAATAAACTTTCATTTAGGATGCATAAATAAATGTTTAGAAGACGGGAGGGAACAGCCCTATTGTATTTTGACTTTATGGGCAGTTAGGTGGTACAGTAAATAGAGTACTAAATTAAGGAAGATTCAACTTCTGGAGTTCAAATCCGACCTTAGATACTTACCAATGGTGAGTCCTTGGACAAGTCCCATAATCCTGTTATCTCACTTTCTTCATCTGTAATGTGAGCTGCAGATATGATTATATGATGATCAACTGTGAATGACTTAACTATATCAAAAAAGGCAAGGATCCAGGACAACCCTAAGAAACTCATGACAAAAAAGGGATATCCACTGCCAGAGAAGGAGCAGATAGAGTACAAATGCCAATAGAAACATGCCATTTTTTCTGCCGCCTTCAGCACTGTCAATTTCCATCTTTTCCAGCATATTTTTTCCTTTTTAGGTTTTCATAACACTGCTCTTTCCTGGTTCTCCTCCTACCTGTCATATGGCCTCTCAGTCTCCTTTCTTGGACTCACCTTCTTCTAGCCACATCCACTAATTGTGTGTATCTTCTTGTTTCTCTATACTACCTTAATTGGTGATCTCATAAATTCCCATGATCATATGTTTATACATAATTATCAGATCCACTTATCCAGCCCTAAATTCTCTTCTGACCTTTACTTCAGCATCATCGACTGCCTATTGGGCCTCTGGAACTGGGTGTACCATGGACACATCAAACTCAAAACATCTAAAATTGAACTCGTTAACTTTCCTCCAAAGCCCTCTACTCTTCCTAGCTTTCCTATTACTCATGGGGACATCATCTCCTCCTAGTCCCCCAGGCTTGACATTCATGGGGCACCTCCTTTTGTCTGGATTTAACCTAGGCCATCTTTCATGATAATGACAAAAACTTTGACAAGCATACCCTTCTTTGGTAACAGGAGAACCACTTCTACAAAAAACTATAGAAACTGTTAGCTTCTCTTTAATAGGCTTTGCTATCTTGTAGAGGTGCAGCTTAACTGTCATTCTATGAGGAGTTTGTAGGAGATGGATTTTAACTGTCATTCTAGAGATACTGCTAAGGTGGTGGTTGAAGAAAGACAGGGCAAAATAATGAGTAATAGAAAATGAAGACAATTTCTTTCCTGGTAGGGCTGTTTTAACTCTTATCTTATGAAGAAACATTATAAAGACAATTACTTGAGGAATCTATGAGAAGTTTGGGAAATTTCAACTTGTCCTAGAGAGTTATCTATCACGGCTGGGAAGAAATCATGAGAGGCAAAGAGAAAGTACTTTTTTCTGACAACTGTGAATTATGAATAAACTGTGAATAAATAAAGAATAGGATTGGAGGGATTTGGAATTCTGCAAGAGAAACTAAATGGTGGTGCTTTGTTTCAGAGGTGAAGAAAAGTCCAAAATAGAAATAATGGTTCTAAGTTACATTGACTATGATTCTTCTCACAGTACACATTGTAAATAATTATTTATATATTTGTGTCATTATTTGTTATTCTGTTAATAAATTATATAGCAAGTAACTTTGATATTTATTTAAGCTTAAAAGAGTAAGAGTTTTGCTCTATATGTATATATGCAAATGTATAAATACACATGCACACACATATATGGAGAAAGAAAGAGAGGGGAAGGTTGGATGGGAGATAGAGACAGAGAGAGGAAGAGAGATGGGGGAAAGAGGGAGAAAGAGAGAGAAGGTTTTTTCCAGCTTATAAAACAGCATCAATAAAGTGGAATGTAGACTCAGAGCTAACATTATTTAAGGACAAAGAGATTGTGATTTTAGGAAATAATCCATACCCTGGATTATTTTGGAACTGGGGATGATAAGAATAAAATAGTAATAAATAATGGCATTTCTTTGGCATGTAAATATTTATAAAATATTTTCCCTACAGCAATCCTTTGAAAGTATCTTTGGTACATTAGAGTGGCATGGGAAAGTAAATGTTTCCATTAAGTCAAGAAGTAGCAAATATTAGTAGATGTGGAAGGTTGGGCTGGTGGTAGTATAAAGGTGAAGGATAACCAGTGGACACATGAGTGCACACACACATACACACACAATACCATATATAGGTATGATTTTTAGGTAAGCTTTTACCTAGTATGTGTGTCTGCATGTTATTTGTAAACAAGCTGAACTATATGAATTCCCAAAGGCTAGAGAGATAGGGGTTCCTAGTCAGGAGAATAAGCGAATCTCTGCTGTTTGTTCAAATTCTGGGAATGCTTTGTCAACAGCTTCCAGAAGAGGAAATTGTTCATAGAACTGGCCAATGATAGACTCTTAGTTTAAAAAAAAGGAATACCTATTGCTTTATATTTGCTAGATGACAATGTTTCTCCAATTGGATCTAGAAATCATGTCACACACAAAGTTTTGCTTATAGAGTCAGGAGGATCTGAGTTAAAATCCAGCCTCAGGTACATATTAGCTGTGTGACCCTGGGCACATCACTCAATCTCTATTATCTCAGTTTCCTCATGGAAATGTTGTGAGGAACAAATGAGTTTAAATTTGTAAAGTATTTAGCATGGTATCTGGCCTATAATAGGCAAAGCATGAATACTTGTTCCCTTCACCTTCCCAACCACAGAGCATCACTGGAAGAATGAGGGTATGGAGGGTTAAATCTGTGATTTTATTTATATAAGCAACTCGAAGATGAGGAAACTTCCTTTAACAATGCAAGTTAGTGCCCTTTATGAACTTATAATTTTATATATTTGACTTGTCTAAGAAGTTAAGTGACTTTGTCAGGGTAAATCAGTATGTGTTAGGAGGTGTGATTTGAATTTATGTCTTTCTTGCTCGAAGGCCCTAGTCACTACTAGGAGAAGAGTAATATTTTTTAAAGATAGACTCTAGTTTTGAAGAAAAAGGATTTTCTCCTTAATAGTGCTGCAAAAATTCCCCAAGGCAAACCATATAGTTCTCTTCTCCTGTATAATTCTATACCAAGCTTATTGCTGGAGAATCACATAGGAGAAGTAGCAGATGCTATCCTCAGGGAGAGAGAAGACCATGAAGGCAAGTAGGCCGATGACAAAATGAAGGTGAAAGATAACCAGTGGACAATCTATGCACCAGGGTCAAGTACTCAGAGTGGCATGATCTAGAGCAGTGGTTCCCAAACTTTTTTGGCCTGCTGCCCCCTTTCCAGAAAAAAATATTACTTAGCACCCGCTGGAAATTATGAAACTATTTATTGAACTCAGAATAGAATGTAATACAAAAAAAGTGTGGCCATCACCGCTCGGCTGGATTGCTGTAGCACCCACCAGGGGGTGGTAGCACCCACTTTGGGAATCACTGATCTAGAGGAAGGTCTGATTTATTAAGTGGCTATCTTTGGAGGATTTATAGGAATATGTGGACAAAACACACAAGATTACAGACTACAGATGTGTTTAAATCTGCATTAAAGGGAGGAGTACCTACACTGATGAGATCATGGATATCTGAAAGTATCAAAGAAATCATATGAGGGCTATGGGTTCAAGTTGACAAATTAACAAGCATTACTTATTATGTGTCAGGCATCATGCTAAAGCACTAGGAATAAAAATATAGATAGTCCTTGCCTTCAAGGAACTTACATTCCAGTGGGGAAATCACCTCACAGGAAAAAAAAAATTGAAAGGAAGAAAAGGAGGAGGAAGAGGAGGAAGAAAAAGAGGAAAAAGCACTAATGCAGAAGTATGGTGGAGGAAGAAGTCTGGAAAATGAAAAGTCTAGAGAGAAATTAAAGGGGTAAAATTGGCTGACCTGGACCCTTTCATAAAATAGAGAATCTAGAAGGAACTGGCTGTCAAAGGAATACAGTAGGGGCAAGGGCTTTTCCTGGGTAAGTAAGCTACTAGGTAGCTAATGGTGGAGACAGAAGTCCAGAATTTCAGAAATACAATCTTGAGAGGAAAGGAGTGTTCAGGAGGAAAATAATTAAGGAAGGATATTTGGAAGAGTGGAAAAAGTTGGATCTTGGAGTTTGGAGGCTGTGGCTTTAAGTCCCTTGAGACTTAGAAGGGAAAGAAGTGATATTGGTTGGCACCTATAATAATTTTGTTGGCTGAAAAGATTTTTTTGTGTGTGTGAATAACAATTACTAAAAATACAAACAAGGCTGATTTAACGAAAGAAAAGCATGTTCACTAACTAGACACATTAGATTTGAAAGGCTGAGTGCACTTTATTTTCAAAGCTTAACATTCCACCATGATAATTCCCAAAGGAGAAAGGTTCAAATAGTATGCCATTGGTGTGAGTCTGATGGAACCTCAAGTGGATGTCACCTACAACTGATTTTTCTGGAGGTGCCTGTAGCTCTGAATTCTGTGCTTCCAGCTTGTTTTCTGTGCTAATGCTCTCCAGTCAGACAGCATGTGCTGTCATCAAGCTTTTGAGAGACAGACAAATGCAATGATTCACTGAGCACTGATAAACATAGAAATATATGACTCACCGAGAGCTTCTCTCTCTCTCTCTCTTTCTCTCTCTCTCTCTCTCTCTCTCTCTCTCTCTCTCTCTCTCTCTCTCTCTCTGTCTCTGTCTTTCTCTCCATTTTCTAATCTTTCTTCCCTACATGTCTCTCTCCCTGTCTCTTTCTTCCTCCTTTCCTTTTCTTTCCCTTTCCTCTCTTCTCTTCTTCCTCCCTCTTTGTCTCTCTCTATTTCTATCTCTCTCTCTTTCTCTGTCTCTGTGACTGTCTCTTTCAGATTTCTAAGGTTGTAAACAAGAGAGAACAGGAATGGTCAGGAAATCAATTTGCAGAATATTGAAAAGGTCAACACGTTACAGAATAGCCCACTCTGTTGCACAGAATTTATGACGCACTAAAATCCTAATGTTTCATCTTTATGACAATAATTGGGATATGAGGAGGAAACAGGGTTGCCAATCTCCTGGCAATGGTTTGCAGACCAAATGAAACCCATTTTCATGATACATTTTTATGTTCCCTTTCTACAGTTGCTTGGTGGATGTGGGTGGGGAGAGTGGGCAGCTGCTCTTTTATAGAGACTTTAGGAACCTTACCTTAAAGCCTGCCTCATTTGAAATTTTAGTTTTTTTTTTCTGAGGTGGCAGATTATCCCTAAAACATAGCTTTGACCCTATCACCCTCCCCTATTATCTAAATATTTTCAATGGCTCCCTCTTGTCTAGAATAAAATACAGAAACCCTAGCCTAATATTTACAGCCCTCCAAAGTCTGACTCCAGGCTGAGTGTTTGTAAGAATACCTCAAAGAACCAAGCTATATAATTTGATTAATCTAGTTCTTCAAGATTGAAAAACATTTTTATTTCTTTCATTATTTAAAACATCTTTAAAATGCTAGAGAATACTAATAACAAAGATATAGAAAAAGTCATGAACCATGATCTAGAAGTATCTGAGTCTCAATGAGTTTCAAGTATCTTTAAAAAATTCATCGGTTGGCTTGCTTGGTCTTTCATTTTTTTTTTAACCCTTACCTTCTGTCAGTATCAATTCTAAGACAAAAGAGTAAGTAGTAAGGGCTAGTTAAACAGAGTTAAGTGACTTGCCCAAAGTTATGCTGCTAGGAAGTATCTGAGGTCAAATTTGAACCCAGGTCCTCCTGACTTCAGGTCTGGCACTCTATCCACTATGCTACCTAGCTACTCCTCTTTTCACTGTTAAAGACATCAATCAGGAAGATCATAGACCTATAGTTGAAAGTGACTTCAGAAGTTCTTTTGTCTGATTCTCTAATTTTTCAGGTGAGAAAACTGAGTCCCAGAGAAGTGTGTTTTTATGGAGGGGGGGGGGGGACTGTCTACCAGTCTTACCTAAACCAGAACTACAGCAGCCGCTCAGTGAACATAATCCCATTGTTGATCAGTGTGAAAATTCTGACCTGCTCCATTTCTAACTTGAGAGTTAGGCAGCCTATTGGTTGATAGATTGGGAGTGAGTGACGATACAACATATGTATATAGACAAATAAATAAAATTAATCTCAAGCAGGAGATAGCTGTTAACATCAAGACTTCATGTAGGAGGAAGCACCTATACTGTGTTTTGGCCACAGCTCAACATCCTCCGCTCCTGGGGCCTCACCATGTTCCTGAAGACAATGGGTCAGTTTTAGTTTTACTGCAGTTCAGAACTACCAGACTCAAGAGATTCTCCAGCCTCAGCTTCCCAGTAGCAGGGAGGGATACTAGTATGTGGCTCCCCAACCTATTGCCTAAGGTGGAGATTTACCCAAGGATACACATGGGTATCAACATCAGAAGTGGGACATAGGGGGCAGCTAGGTGGTTTACTGGTTTGAGAACCAGGTTCAGAGATGGGTGGTCTGGGTTCAAATCTGACCTTGGATACTTCCTAGCTGTGTGACCTGGGTAAGCCACTTAATCCCCATTGCTTAGCCCTACTCTTCTGTTCTGCCTTGGAAACAATACACAGTTTTGATTCCAAGATGGAAGGTAAGGGCTAAAAAAAAAGAAAAAAGAAAAAGAAAAAGTGGGATATAAACCAGAGTCTGACTCCAGAGGTTACTATTATCTCTGCTCTATGCAAGTAAACCTGTTAGTTATTCCCCCTTACTAGTAAGCCATTTCCCTTTGTCTCCTTTCCATGCTTACACCCCAGTGGTCCCTCAAGCTTAGAATGCTCTCTCTTCTTACTTCTACCTCCTAGACCAGTGATGGGCAAACTTTGTAAAGAGGGGGCCAAAGGAAAGGAAATGCTCATCTGTCAGTCTGTTTCTAAGGCAACTCTTTCGAAATTTCATTGTATTGTATCCTACTCATTGTATTCATCAGATTAGGAATAATGTCAGGGGGCCAGAGAGAACATTTCAGGGCACTGCATCTGGCCCCCAAGCTGTAGTTTACCCATCACTGATCTAGAATGTTGAGCTGTGGCCAAAACACAGTATAGGTGCTTCCTCCTACATGAAGTCTTGATGTTAACAGCTATTTCCTGCTTGAGATTAATTTTATTTATTTGTCTATATACATATTATATCATCACCCACTCCCAATCTATCAACCAATTGATCAGATAGAAAGCATTTATAAAGCACCTATTATATGCCAAGCAATGTGCTGGGTGATGGACATCCAAAGACAAAGGGCTTCATCTTAAAAGACTTTGCATTTTTATTGCAGAAGACAAACATGTATATATATTTACTATATAACACATATTTATATTATAAAGATATATAAACAAATATGTATGTTGTAAGATTTAAATTTAGGTTTTTACTCAATATGAAAGTTATAAAAGTGGTTGCTGTTTATAAAATATTAGCCCCTAAGTCAAAATGACTGTTAGTAGCTTTTATTTACAAGGTAGAAAGAGTGAAAGTGGGAAATGTAGAAAAGAGACAGAGCCTTAACAAGCCTACCAGCCCTAAGTGCTTCTCCATTGAAGTCCTGCTCAATCTCCTGCAAGGGCTTCCTCAAGTCCTGCTCTCCACATAAAAGTCTGGTAGTCTCCAGCAAGCTAACGCTTCTGTGTTTTCCAAGGAAAGAGTCTCTCTACAAGCTGAGGAAGGAATCTCTGGAAGCAGTCTTTCCACAAGTCAAGGAAGGGAATGGAATCCAGACCATGCTGGTCTCTTTTTATTCTCCTTTTCCCAAGTCATTTCCTGTATCCTCCCCTCTTCACAGAAACTAATAGCAGTCTTTCAATTTGCCCAATACTGCCCAGGGGGGCAGTGTTTGTGGGATCCACCTCTCATCCTCTGAGGGTGTAAACTCTTATCAAAGGATTCACAAGTTTTTGACTGATTGAGTTGAAATGGTGGAGCTCTCTACTTGATTGAGTTAAGATAAAAAAATTCCTTTCACAATGTATATGGGTATGCATGTGTATATGTGTAATTTATATACATAAAATCCATTCAAGGTGGGAGAGCAGGCATTTGTAAATGGAGGCATCAGGAGAGATGTTATGTAGAGATGGAGTTGAAATGATTCTTGAAGGAAACTAGGGATTCTAAGGGGCTAGTGTGAGGAGGGAATGCATTCCCACCTAGGGATAGCCAGTACCTGAACTTGGAGAGAGGAAGTGTTATGCAGGAAGTACCATAAAGTCAGTTGGAATGAATTATGCTGTATGAAGGGCAATGATGTGTAATAAGATCAGAAAGATTGTGAAGTGTTTTGAATGCCAAACCAAGAAGTTTATATTTGATCCTGGAGGTGATAAGGAACAACTAGAGTTTATTGAATAGGGGGATGTTATTGTTACAGCTACACTTTGGGTGTCCTCAGTGGTAGTTGTACTTGGAAGGGGAAAAAGGTAATGAGTTCTGTTTGGACATGTTGAATTTGAGATTTCTATGGTAGATCTAATGTCCAATGGGCTATTGATAATGTGAGTCTGGAGTTCAAAGGAGGAACTAGGGCTGGATTAATAAATTTGTGAATCCCCTATACAGAGATAAAAGTTAAACCTATGAGAGCTGATTAGGTAACCAAATGACAGGGCATATAGAAAGAAGAGAGCACAAGAAAGAGCCATGAAGAACATCAGCATAGTATATCATGGGTCCTTATGTAGCAAAGATTTAAAAGAAGAGGCCAGACATGTAGCAAGAGAACCAAAAGCAGAAAATATAGTGAAAACCTAGAGAGGAAAAAGCAATAAGGAAGAGAGAGTGGACAATAGTGCTCTATACTTCATTGGAGTTCTGAAGAATGAAGGCCAAGAAAAGACCATATTGTTTGGCAATTAAGAAATCCTTGTGAATTTTGGAGAAAGCAGTTTTAGTTGAGGCCTGAAGTCAGAAGCCAGACTTTTTGAAAGGTCAAGAAGTGAGTAAGAGGAATTGAAATTGAACCAACAGCTTTTTCTAAGAATTTGGCTGAGAAAGGGTGGAGAGATAAAGGGTTAAGGGATGAGTTCTTAAGGATGGAGATGGCTATCATAGGATGTAAATATCAAGAAAGTGGAAATTCTTTCTTTGTTTCTTTGTTTCCTTGTTTCTTTCTTTGTTTCTTGGTTTCTTTCTCTCTCTCTTTCTTTCCTTCCTTCCCTCCTTTCTTTGTTTCTTTGTTTCTTTGTTTCTTT
>NC_058134.1:257772359-257804321 GCF_016433145.1 Gracilinanus agilis | reverse complement strand
TTCTTTCTTTCTTTCTTTCTCTTTCCTAGTACCTAGAAAGCAAGCATCTCATGCATAATAAACCTCGATAATAATTTACTGACTTGAAATGAATGAATGCCTCCCAGGTTTCCAGGGAGTTTCTGACCAGCCCACTTGCTCCTAAAATCTTTCCTCTTTTCTTTAATTCTCATCACATGCATTCATCCCAACTTCTTTTCATCACCCTCACTTCCCATTTATTCCTTTTTTACATTTCTTTTCCCCTGAGCTGATATTTGTAAAGGCCACTAAGTACCCTTCTCAGGTTGCCTATGCCCTGGGTAACTTAATTACTTTTATGGAAGCTGCATTTCTTATTCAAGTGCACATGTCTAAAAATATCATGGTGACATTTTTTCAATTGGAT
This sequence comes from Gracilinanus agilis, assembly GCF_016433145.1. NCBI lineage: Eukaryota > Metazoa > Chordata > Mammalia > Didelphimorphia > Didelphidae > Gracilinanus > Gracilinanus agilis. The sequence goes on along the minus strand of NC_058134.1, from coordinate 257,803,933 downwards.
AGTGACTCTTCCCTTCCCTGGTCTCTGTAGGAGGAGCCTCTATTCAGACTTCATTGAGTCCTTTCAGCAATAGCATTTTGAAAATTTTGCTTTTCAACTATCAATTTCAATTCAATTATCTTTTACCTCACCCTCCCAATGTAAGCAAAAAAGAAAGAAAGGAAGAAAACTCTTGTGGCAAATATTCATTGTCAAGCTAAACAAATTCTCATATTTCCCATGTACAAAAATGTATCTCATTCAGTTGAAGTCATCATTTCTCTCAAAAGGTGGCTAGTATGCTTTATCATCACTCCTCTGGAATCATGGTTCATCATTGCACTGATCAAAGTTATAAAGTCTTTTGCTTTTGTTTATCTTTACAATTGGCCCAACTTGAGAGTCCAAACTAAAGCTAGGAAATGGAATTTCTAAAGCTCTTAAACTTTCCAGTTAACTTGTGACTCCTAGTGAATGAATGAAAAAGAAAATAGTTCTTTATGTTTATGCTCTTTGCAAAGAACTGTTTTAAATGCTGGAATACAAATAGGAAAGGAATAGGAAGATCATCCCTGTTTTTAAGGAAGCTGGATTCAAATAGAGGGAGATAATACATATCAAAGATTGTAGCTGTAAGTCATATGGAAATGCCCGGTTGTCCTTAGAGTGCTGTGGCAAGGCAGATGGTCCTTTGGCTAGTAGTTATTAAGGTTTCTTTGAGGGTTTTTAATCCCTAAAAACACACAGATAGACTGATTCTCAATCTGTCATCAGGAAAACAGAATGTTATTGATTTTTAAGAACTCTGGAAGGGAGAGTGAAATTCAAAATTGCACTTTGGAGCTATTCAAAGGGAATTGTTCCCTATAGGGAGACCTGGTTACATCCTAGAGGAGGCAAAAAAAGCAGCACTTTCTCCCTCAGGATCCTAGTTATTGCCTGAAATCAATTCAAGTAGTTGAAGGGGATGAAAGAAGATTTCATGGTCTGGGTTGTCCTCTTTTGAGCTCTTTGGTTGGGGGTCTTCGTTGGCTGACTGACTAGAGGGCAAGATTAGTATGGGGAGGCAAGCATGGAGCCTTGTTCTGAGGGGCGTCACCACAGCTTGTAAGAATCAGGATGCGCTTCTGTGCTTTGAGTTGTAGGATGGACAGAGTTTAGAGAGTTGCAATCTACAGAATGCAGACAACGATTCCATATTGACTCTGAGAAGGATCAGAGCTCCCATCCTATCTTCTTCTTCTTCTCCTTTTTTTTTAATTTAAACCCTTACCTTTCATTTTACAATCAGTACTGCTTAGTGGTTCCAAGGCAGAAGAGTGGTAAGAGCTAGGCAATGGCAGTTAAGTGACTTGCTCAGGACCAATCCAGCTAGGAAATATCTGAGGCCAGACTTGAATCCAGGACCTTCTGTCTCCAGACCTGGCTCTCTATCCACTGAGTCACCTAACTTCTTCTTACCATAGTTTTAAGCTAACCAAGACAAAAAGTCTCTGTCCTCAAGGAGTTTACATTCTAAAATAATAATGGTTAGCATGTATAGATGCTTTAAGGTTTACAAAGCACTGTATATATTTTATCTCATTTGATCCTCACAACAACCTTAGGAGATAGGTGCTATTATTATCTCTGTTTTACAGATGAGGAAACTGAGATTCAGGGATGTTAAGTGATTTGCTCAATGTTACACAGATAGGGAGTATCTGAGGCAGGAGTTAGTTACATGATTCCCTCCCCTCCTCCCATCCCCTTCCCATAGACATGAACAATTCCACTGGAAATAGATCAAGCCCTATTTCCATATTATTGATATTTGTACTGGGATGCTCATTTAGAGTCAATATCCCCAATCATATCCCCATTGAACCATGTGATCAAGCAGTTGTTTTTCTTCTGTGTTTCTATTCCCAGAGTTCTTTCTCTGGATGTGGATAGTGTTCTTTCTCATAAGTCCTAGAGGGTTTTTGGTATCTACTATATTCCTTCAATTAGATTATAGTATTATCCTGAGAGAATGTAAGCCCCTTGCAGAATGGTCTATTTCATTTTTGTCTCTGGATTCCAAAAAGCTCACATAGGCATATAGTGGGATCTTATTAAAAGCTTGTTGATTGGTTGACTCACTGATCATTGAGGGAAAATACCATGGCAGTTCTCCAACTTTATATGTTTGTCTCTTAGGACAGCTCATGGTAGGCACCTTAGGTCTATTGAATTTAATCAAATTGATCAGAAGTCTTTCTAGTGATGTGGGTCTATTCAGATTGCTTTTGATTTAAGACTGGAGCTTTTCTAAACCACACCAAAGACTCCTTGAAATAATTAACACTTTATCCTATTTAATAAATGTTCCTAGATAAAGGCGATTAACCTCCCCCCCTTCCCACCCCCACCCCCACCACCAACAACAAAGATCTGTTAGTCTCTGATGACTGGCACTATGGTGTGGTAGAACCAGCAGGGATGCTGGCTGAGTTCAGCCTGGGTAAATCCCTCACCCTCCCTGATAACTCACTTTTCTCCTATGTAACAATGAGGAGACCTAGGGTTCTTTTTCTTTTTGGTGCCCTGGATGCCTCTGACAGCCTGCAGAAGTCTATAGACTTCTTTCTAGAATAATGTTTTTAAATGTATAAAATTAAATACATAGGATTACAATTATGTCTGGAGACCTCTGAACAATTCAATATAAGATTATATTCGATGTAACATCATATAACATATATATTCTTCTTCCTAGAAATTGGCACAGTGGTCTTCAGTACTGTCAGACTCTTTGTGACTACATTTGGGGTTTTCTTTTTTGTTTTTCTTTTAAACCCTTACCTTCTGTCTTAGGCTCAATGCTAAATATCAGGTCCAAGGCAGAAAAGTGGTAAGGGCTTTGCAATTGGGGTTAAGTGACTTGCCCAGGGTTCTATAGCTAGGAAGTGTCTGAGGCCATATTTGAACCCAAGACCTTTAGTCTCTAGGCCTGGTTCTCTATCCACTAAGCCAGGTAGCTCCCTGTCATTTGACAAATTTTTCTTGGCAAAGATACTGGAGCGCTTTCCCATTTCCTTATCAAGTTCATTTTACAGGTGGGGAAACTGAGGCAAACAGGTTTAAGTGACTTATTGAGGGCCCCAAAGTAAATAAGTATCTAAGGTCAGATGTAAACATGACAAGGAGTCTTCCTGGTTCTGGCTACACATTCTATTCCCTAAGCCGCCTAGTCACCCTGATAGATTTTTCCCCCTCACTATAAACCTGCTGTATGGGAGTATCCTGTTTCTTTTTTCTGCCTACTTTTTCCTTCTTTTCCTCCTCACTTTCATTGCACAGTATCCTTTAAGGGTTGCAAAATGTTTCACATACATGATTTCATTTGTTAAGGCACCTTTTCTTCTATAGACAGGAACTGTATAGGAAATGACTGAAGGATTTAGTCCTGTCAGACCTATCTTAGCACATAGTAGGTGCTTAATAAACATTTAATGATTCTTTGATTGACTCCACTGATAGGCAGATAGCTCTATAAAGCATTTATGAATGAATTACTTCCTATCTGCTGGACACTGTGCTGAGTGCTAGCAATAAAAATACAAGCAAAACAGACAATCCCTCTCTCGTCTCAGTCGACCCTTCACCTTAGTCCATTTTTGTCTCGATTAGCAACTTTATGTGTGTCAGGCATGGCTCTAGATGCTGGGAACCCAACAGAGGCACACGATTTCATCCCATTTCATCTTCCAGGGCCTTGAGATGTTTATTGTAAAGATGATGAACAGCTCAGAGGATACAAACATTAATTCCATAAAAAGATTTATTGAGCCTCTACTTGTCCCTAAATGATCGTGTAACCTTGGGCAAGCAATAAGCGAATTGACATTTATTACCTGAATATTCTGTGCCAGACAAACAGAAATGGTCCCTGCCCTCAGGGATGTTATATTCTAGTAAAGGAAGTAGCATTTCCATATACAGATATGTACTACATGTCTACATATATGTATTTGTATGGGTATGTCTACCTATGTCTATCTCAACATCTATACATATGTTTATATCTACATGTGTGTCTACATATCAGCTTGATGGCTCAATAGACAGAGTGCCAAGAAGACTGATTTTCCTGAGTTCAAATCTGACCTCAGGCACTTATTAGCTGTGTGACCCTGGGCAAGTCACTTAAACCTGTTTGCCTCAGTTCCTCATCTATAAAATGAGGTAGAGAAGGAACTGTGAAAGCATTCCAATGTCTTTGTCAAGAAAACTCCAAATGGGGTCATGATGAGTCAGATATGACCCCAAAAAATGACTAAACAACAACAACAAAATATATACAAACTGAATATAAAGTAATCTGAGAGGGGGAGGCACTAGTAAGTGGGAGGGAAAGGTCTGATGTAGAAGGTAATGGCTGAGCTCTTAGATACCTTTCCTTTATAAACTTGTTTCTCCAACTATAAAAGAAGGAAATTGAGGAACTTGGTTCTTGACCTGGGGTCTGTTACACTAAAAATGGTTTTTGATAATTGTATTTCAATGTCATTAGTTTCCGTTGTAATCTTTTGTATTTTTTTAAACTCTTAACTTCGGTGTATTGTCTCATAGGTGGAAGAGTGGTAAGGGTGGGCAATGGGGGTCAAGTGACTTGCCCAGGGTCACACAGCTGGGAAGTGGCTGAGGCTGGGTTTGAACCTAGGACCTCCTGTCTCTAGGCCTGACTCTCACTCCACTGAGCTACCCAGCTGCCCAATCTTTTGTATTTTATTTGCTGCACTTAAAAACTTTATTTGGAAGAATCCATAAGCTGCACCACACTGCTGAGGGATCCACAGTATAAGAAAAAGGTTAAGAATCCCAGCCTCCAGATGGTTGTCCAACTCTGAAATTCACTGATTCCATGTAAAAAAGGTACTGCATAGTCAGGAGTGAACTGGTATTTAACAATTGATTCCTGGGGAGTGGGGGGGGGGAGGATGGGGAATGTGCTTACAACACTGTTTAATCTTTACTATTTACATTTTCTCTTTTTCTTAAGACTAGATCAGTGATTCCCAAAGTGGGAGCCACCGCCCCCTGGTGGGTGCTGCAGCGATCCAGAAGAGCAGTGATGGTCACAGGTGCATTTGGGGGTGGTGAATAACTGTAAGGGGGTAGTGATAGTATGTGACACGGGGCGCTAAGTAATATTTTTTCTGGAAAGGGGGTGGTAGGCCAAAAAAGTTTGGGAACCACTGGTCAAGATAATCAATACCATAAATCAAGCTTTGATCGGTAGCATTGTTGAGGTTCTAGGTGACTCTAATACATTTTGTTCTAGTCTCTCAAAATGTACATTTCCAATACCTCTCTGGACAGTGTGTGTGTGTGTGTGTGTGTGTGTGTGTGTGTGTAGAGAGAGAGAGACAGAAAGAGAGACAGAGCGACAGAAAGTGCAAGAACACTTAAAACTATTAGATATTTATCCTTTTCAATTTCCTAGGAAGGCAGCAAAACTCAAGCAGAAGATCTAACCAAAATGTGGTAGTGCACAACTTCTACCTTGCAATCTGACCTTTCCTTGGGAACACAGTGGTGGGGGTGGTGGTGGTAGTGGCAGGTGGTCAGGATTAAGCTGGTTAAACTTATCCTTGACTACTAGACTCTGGAAGTTTTCCATCCCCTCTGTGGGTTAGGGATAAAGAAAGGCAAAAGAGCCAGTTCTATACAAGGACTGAAAGGAGCCCAGGGAGGGAGGGGGCAGTGAGTCAGTGAGGCAATGTGGAAGGTTGGATCAGACTTTTTACCTAGGGCCCAAATACCCATGTTTCTTTGTGGGAATCATCAGGTCAAATGAACTGATTAAACTGATTCTCTTTGACTAGTGGATGATAGAGAGCCATGCTCTCACTCTAGTTTACTTCCATTCAGCAAGGAGATAATTGGGCATTGAAAATAGATCTTGACTTGTGGGAAATAGGAGCAGGAAAAAAACCTGGCTAAATTGTTATCCTCCTCATGGGGGAATGGATATGACACAGCAGTGTGCATTTATATTGAAAAGGTGAGGGTCGGTCAGAAAGATTGAGGGAGAAAGCTCAAGGGTACATCATTCTGCTCATCAGAACTTGGATCTCAAAGAAAAAAAGATGCTTCAGAGAGTTAGAGGGGGAAAAAAATTCAAATGTTTTGTTTTAAAACACATCCTCACAACCACCCTTATCATTCAAATGTCATACTCTTTGCTCAGTACCCAAAGTCTGTCTTTGGATGAGGGGGCGGACCCACTTTGCCTGTCCTGAATGAAAAACTCTCTCTATAAAAACACTAAGAAGAGCTGCTTAAAATAGGTCCATTACTTGTTGAGCCTACAAATCATTTCCCCCACCTTCTCCAAGGGTTGGAAGCCTGCTTTTTAAATTTCCCTTTATGCCTATGTATTGGAAAAGGAGACATATATATTTGGCCATGCTCATCTATTATCCCTGTAGGGAACTTCAATTTAAGAAAAGTCATTCTACCTAGCCGAAGGTTCTTGGGCAAGTGGGAGAACTACTTGGCTCCCTCTGCAGCCAAAGGGACCTAGCTAGACCTAGCGCGCCTGTCTCTTTAAATTCCAGCTGTGCGGCTGGGAAACAGCGCCACTCGCAGCCGAGGACTGGGCTCAGGCTCGTGTGAGATTGTCCTTTCCCTTCCGGGCTCTGGCACCAAGGAGAAGATCTGATCGCCCAGCGGAGTCCTCCCGGGAGGAGGAGAAAAAGCGAGAGGGAGGAGGCAGGAAAGAGAGAGGGAGCGAGAGAAAGCCAGAGGGAGCAAAGGAGAGAAAGAGACACCCTGAGATTCCAATCCAGCTCCTACAATCTGCTCCTCGGATCAGTTTCCTTCTAGATTGCAAGGATGTGGCTTGGATTTTTCCCCTCCTCCTTAAGACGATTTCCATAGTAACCTGCTCAAGTGGGCTCTAGAGCGCAAACCTGAGGATTTTCACCGGGCGCCCCTGGCTCAGGATGACATCTGACAGGTAACATTGCATCTCCCCTCCTGCCCACCCCCGCTCCATTTCCCAGCACTTTGCAGTCACTAAAGTTCCCTTTATAGAAATTTACCTGCCTCCACCCCTACCCCTCCAGCCCAGTTCTGCTGCTTCCCAGGACCGATGCTGCCGGTCCCAGGTCCCGGCCGCCGCGGCTCTCCCCCTTGCTGCTCCCCCTTTTTGGATAACAAATCATTCTCATCCACCCCCGCCCCTTTCTGCTCCCCCCTTCCTTCCCCTCCTCTTTTTTGTGCTCCTTAACTGAGGCAAGTGATGGGGCCGCGGGGAGAAGTCTAGGGGAAAGGCGCGGATGGCGAGCGCGGTCTGGGGGAGTGGCGGATAGCGAGGCGGAGAGGGCGGGGGTCGGCGGCCGGGTGGGCGACTTTGGAGATGCCCAGCGCTGCCTCTCGCCATCCGATGGTGCGGGGCTCTAGGTGCGCGGGGTGGACCCGACGGCTGCTTCCATGCAGCAGCGCGGGCGGGCCAGCTCCAGGGCCCTCCGGCTAGAGCGAGAGCCCAGACAGGCTGGGAGATAGATTGGCCATGGAGCGCTCCGCCGTGGCTAGGGATCCGGGATGTGCTGTCTGGAAGTGTCAATAGATCCCAGTTTTCCTTCCCACATCTTCCTTACCCATCCCACTTACCCTCCTTTCCTTCTCCATCCGCTGCCTCTTCGCCTTCTCTTTCCAGTTCCCATCTTTCCCTTCTCCCCTGCCCATTCTGTTTCTTCTCTTTCCTTCCCCTCTTTCTCTTTTCTCCCCTTCCCATTCTCATTTCCCCCCTTCCTCTTTTCTCTAGTTTTTCTCTCCCCTTTCCTCATTCTCATTCTTCCCCCTTTTTTTCTGGTTTCTTTCTTCCTCTTTCTCATTCTTCACTTGCCCCTTTCTCTTCTCACCCTCGTTCCTTTCCCTTTTTTAGTTTGCCCCCTCATTCTCTTTCCCGTGCCCCCCCCACCTTCTCCTATTTCTCCCAATCATTTCTCCTGCCTTTTGTTTGTGGGAGTGTGTGCAATGTGTGCAATGTGTGTGTGTGTGTGTATGTGTATGTGTATGTGTGTGTCTATGTTTTAATATACCTTTCCCTTTGCTAACATGAGGAATATCCTGAAACCTACAGCAAAACCATCTTAACCTGGCGGCTTTTCAAATGGGTTCACATCCATCAGCCTATTTGTTTCCAGAGCTTTATTGATTCCCTCTCCTGGATTCTACATTGCATTCTATGCTGTGCTTCTAGATTTCAAAATAACATGATTCTGCACACAGCCCGGTTTCTTGCTCCAAATATGATAAGCATTGTAAAGCTTGCACAGGTTCTAAACCCAAGATAAGCTATATGGGTTTCTGTTTTCTAAAAGAAAAGGCCCTCCTTCCTTGAGTGATATTTCTCTTTTTTTAAAACATGTATATGTTTTTTTTTCTCTTTTTGACATTTATTTTCCAGGGGACTTGACAGAGCTATTCTCCCCCTCCCCCCTTTTAGTTTATGAAGACCATACAAATTCTATTACTTTAATTATCTCTCATTTGATCCTAATTCAGCCCCATGGTTCTGAGTCACTGCAATGAGTTGATGTTAATTAAGGCCCAGAGGCTTCCCAAGGTCCAGGCTTGCTGAAGTGAGAACCTTTCTTTAGGAGTGTGGTGAGGGAGGATTTTATCACTAGGGTTAACTATCTTAGCTGTGTTAAGCACCTGACTAAATGCAGACTTCAGGTGCTGAAGATTTGAAACCAGATTGAAACCTGTCAGTGGTTCCTTAGCCTGGGCATAGGTGTTATGGGTTTTCTAGATTTAGATCATTCTAATAAAGTCTATAATTTCCAAATGGACTCGCTCTACAATGAAACATGTTGCCTGGTTTATTTTTTGTTTTGTAGCCATTCTTTCATTATGATTTATTGTAAGTGCAAGAGAAATGGAAACAGAAGATGTATCCTAAGAGGTAGAGGATAGAAGATAGAAGACCGCCTTTCTTTCTGATTTATTTTGCTTTTGGCTCAAAAATCCAGTTAATATGCGCTCAAGTTTTCTTGGGACCATGATATTTCATAGACAGGAACTATTCAGATCAATGGTTCTTCCAACTTTGCTATAAGATGATGGACAGTTTGCCTAAAACAGCATTCCTATGTTAGGAGATCTTTTTCATCTACATTCCTTTGTCTGTAAATTTGTTTTTGAAAATCTATTGACTAAGATCAAATTGAGGATCTCAGAGTAAAGAATGTATTTAGAGATGAGGAACTATTGAAAAAATATTCACAAGTTCACTTGTGATCATGAATGTATCAGGAGATAAGGTTTTTTAGCCAGAAAAGAAGCTGTGACTTCCAAGATGTTTTATTTTCTTAGCTGTCTACCTGATTCCTTTAATACCAGGATTCATATTTATAAGACTTAGTGGAATACTTGCAGAAGACTTAAACTCCTGTCTGGTGAAAAGAAGGCTAGTCTGTAGATGGAGGATGTTCCTATTAAGGTAGACAGGAATAGTGTGTGTGTGTGTGTGTTTATCCTATAAGCCAAGTCCAAGAAGCAGATTTTCTTACTTCTTCTGTCTTAATGGACATACCAAACTGACGGTCCTATGACAGTCTTTTTCTTGGCCTCTGATGAAGGACTTCCTGGGTTAGTGAAAAGGAGAGGGGGGAGGAGCTTTCTCCTGACTTGAATATTGAAAGATTCTAGTGGATTATTACAATTGGGCATGAATGAACTAGAAGTACCTGAGTTTAATGACATGAGAATTGATATCTTTCCTGTTTCATATTAATGATGTCATACCCTGATGGCCATTTGACATTTCAATAGGACTGCATTCTTTTCTTGTGAAAGATACCCTAAAGAATCTGTTTTGATTAAACTCCTGTAATTTGATGTTAAAAAGCAATCTTACATTAGAGGCAAAAAATACAAGTCTCTGATCTCATCCATACATTAATCAATGAATGAACTGCTGGCTGGCAATTCTCATCTGTTCTATTTGTGCAACATAAGAAAAATTGGAAATTGACCTACTTAGAATCTATCTTAATTGAGAAGAATTAACTACTGGCTTTCTTTTCACCTGAAAGTCTAATACACTTCATGTTGTTGAACATATGCAGTTACTCTGTGGATGGTCATTCTCTCAAGTTGCCCAAGGGGCTGCAGGTAAAGACCTCTTAGAAACCCATTGCAACATGGAGTGGTTTTTTGGGCTACAACTTACCTAGGTTGTTATTATTCTCTCAAGTTGCTCAGTGGGCTGCAGGCAAAACCCTCTTAGAAACCCACTACAACATGGCGTAGTTGTCTGGAGATACAACATACCTGGATATTGATTCAGTATTTATCAGCTTTTGTGATCATTCAGGGGGCTTGATGAAAAAAAAATGACACAGCATATTACCCTTTTAAAGGAATTGGTGATTTGGGACAGCTAAGTAGCACTGTGGATAGGGCACCAGGCTGGATTCTGGGGGACATGGTTCAAATATAGTCTCAGACACTTCCTGGCTGTGTGACCATGGGCACTTAATCCCCACTGCCAAAGCCTTGCTTCTCTTCTGCCTTTGAATTGAGACTAGGACAGAGGATGAAGGTTTAAAAAAAGAAAAAGAATTGGTGATTGATATTTTGGCTCTAGGGAGATGTGTGAGGGTGGTGTAGGGGAGTCAAGGATAGAGGATGTCCCAAAATGAAGCTCAAAGGCTGGCCCAACTTTGGAGAAGCTGGTAAAAATTGGAGTCAAATTTCCATTAACTGAATTGTTTCTTTCTCATTCACAACTAACTGTTGTTGCCTTTACTTTATTTATCTGAAGAGAAGATATCGCCCCTCATCCTTAATCCCATTTTATAGTATTGCTGAGAATGAAGTCCTGGGTTCAAATCCTAACTCAGAAACTCACTAGCTGGGCAAGTCACTTAACTTCTCCTAATCTCAATTTCCCTCTCTTTAAGTAGGGATAATGACACTGTCATAATGAGACAACATGGTGTTGTGGATGGAGTTGGCCTTGCATTGAGAAATGAGTTCACTTCCTCTAATGTACCTGTTTGTCCCTGGGCAAGTCCTGAACCAATGCTCCAGGAAACTATCTCAGATAGTAATTTTTAATTTTTGGGAGTCTGTGGATAGATTTCAGGACAGAAGGGGGAGGTGGGGTCTATTTTCTTAAAAAATATATTTTGTTGACTATGTGTCAGTTTTCTTTTAATCTATGTAGTTTATTTTATTTATTTACAGCATTGTTCTGAGAAGGGATCCATAGGTTTTACCTAATTAAAAAAGGATCCATGGCATTCACACACAATGTTTAAGAACCTCTGCTGTAAGCAGGACCATTTCCCACACCAGTTATCTCGCAGGTTCAGACTCTTTCTCCCTCTCTTTCCCCAAAATAAAACGCCAAACAATTAAACAAAAATAAGTAAAACAACCAAACAAAATTTCATATCTAGAACTTAAAACAAAAACGTAGTTTGGGAGAAGAGAAAAAAAAGATCAATCTGAGAAAAGGAGAATATATCTTTGATCACTGATGGAAAATCATGGTGATCCATAAAGAGTAGAATATGTCTTTCTAATACATTGTTCCATACCCAGGTGCTGACAGAGTTATTCTTTGCAATTTGAAGAACAGAATACTGTTACTGGACCTCATCATTTTTCTTGTGCAGATCTCAAAAAGTCATGACATTTTCTTTCTTTAAAATGAGTTACTCAACCCTGGTGGTTTATTTTTCCATAGATCATCATACTTTTCTCTTTTATGTGAAAGTCTAAGTAAGGCAGAATAAGTAACATTTGTCTGAATTACCCAGTTCGATTTAGACTATGTCACTCTTTGCCCTCATGTTGAAACCACTCTGTGTGCTTTTTAGAAAAACAACTGTGTACATTTGCTTGTAGCATTTCAAATGGTATCCCTTCTAGGGCTACAATACCAGCTTATCTCTAGGAGAAAGTAGGATAGCCAAACTATTTCAATGGCAAATTTAATATAATCGAATACAAAATAACTTTCATACCAAAGACAACTTTTGGAGGAGGGAATCTAAGATCTATATAAATATTCAAGTGTTCCAATCAAGAGATAAATTCCACTTTAATTTTAGGTGACTGACTCTTGGAGATGTCAAGACTTGGAAACTGGAAATACCATGAATGACAGAAAGTGAAAGATTGAGAGTAGGTAGAAAGCCAGTGTTTAAGCAGTAATTGATAAAAGTCAAAGTCTAGCCAAGAAGATGTTATTTGTAACTATATGTTATATTTTTAAAAAATCTTGCTCTCTAAGGTTATCTATTTCTTATGAATAACTTAATTTATTAAAATAAAATTATCCCTTTATGTAAAAGATTGGTAGGAGCCTTTTTTTACTGTTATTTATACAGGAATCAACTTTATGAGTTTCATAGAAGCACCACATTTTGCTTTGTATCCCTTTCTTTCTCCTCGATCCCCCATATAACTTATTGGTTACCCCTGTGCTGTAACTAAGCCACTCACATTTACTTGGACACATAGAAAGACAGTCTATTTAGGTCATGGTTTACAAATTCAAACTTGCTAAAGATAGCAAAAGTCATACCATTTGTATTAGGAGAAATGACAGTGGGGGATCTGGAAAGTTCCATTATTTATCAATTGACTAATAGAGTATTAGGGATTTTTGAATAGCCTCCAATTATAGGCTACATGAATATATACTAGTTATTTAGTTGGTTTGATCCATCAGCCAACTGGCAAATGATTATGGGTTTGCTTCTCTCTCTTAGATTATGGGCTTAATGTAGGAAGAACTCCATTAGTTGTGTTTTTGTCCAGGTTTTCTCTTTTTCTCTAACCTCAAGTCTGAACATGAAAAGCGTAGCTGACTTCCTAAAACTTTGGAAAGCAGTGCCACATTTATGGAACAGAATTTCAAACATTAAATAATGAATAGGTGATTGAGATAGACATATTTAATATTTATCCGTTCTTGTCTAGCAGTTCTCCAGAGCAGCTTATCTTAAACCCTTTTTCTATGTAGCATCAAGATTACCCATCTTTTTTTCATTCAAAAATTTAAATCTAAATCAGGATTAGGTATGTTGGTAATAAAATACTTCAGAACAAAAATAGCTTTAGAATTATAGTGCCATTTATTCTAAAGCTACACCTTGCTGCTAGAAATTCTAATATAATCTCTAAAGTATCAACCTATATCCATGAAGTTAAAGACTAATTCACTTGAGGAGGCACTTAAAAAAATTTCCAAAGATGAAAAGGTACATTCTAGTTAAGAATGGAATGGAATATTTGGAGTTTATTTTCTTCTTGCTTTTTGAGAGTGAATATTGAGAGCATGATTGTAAAATCAACCATCTTTTTTCATCATGAGAGGACTCATACACTTTCTGGATTATAAAACGAGGGCATTGGGTTCTATTATCTCTAAGGTCCTTATTTCTCTAATATTCTGTGATTTCTCTGAGAAAAGTAGTTTAATTTCCCTTAATTTATGTGCTTCTTAGAGAACAATACTTCAAAAAGGAAGTTCATTATATACTATCTCTGAACCGAACTAAGTATTAGCTGGATGGGGACTGATTGTGGGATTTCATTATTATAGGTATCTCTCATATTTCCATTTCCAATATTAGCATAACTTTGATTCATAAGGAATTTAAGAATCCTGAAGGACTCAGTAGTCATTTATGAAGGTCAGGATAAGTATCAATTTGTAGAATTCTGGTTGATAATAGGAGACAATTCCATTTTTACTGAAGTGATATCTCCTACAGCAGCACTGAATGATAGTTGCAACTATGACAGTGGAAAATACCATCTATGATAAAATTGGTTTAGTACAGTGAGATTGTGTTGTTTTTCCCTTCACCTAAATGCTTGAATGAGTCTAAACAGAATCAGCTAAAGATATGAACCCCAGAGAGGAAGACAACAAAGGGAGACGCTTGTTCCAACTAACACAGTAAGACAGAAGAGCAAGAATAAATTTGATGGTTGGGGTACCCAAGGCCAAATTATGTATTATTTGTATGTGTGTGTGTTGAAGACAGTAGGGAACAAGAATACAATTTAGAGCTATGCATGTAGAACTCCTCAAGAGTAAAGTTCTTCATTCCTGATCATTTTGGGCAGTCAAGTTTCTATTCTGGAAAATCAAGTTTCCTTAGGTTGTTTTGGTATACAATACTCTCATGGTCTTAGTCTTTGAGTAACACATTGGACACACTTATTTTCCAAAGGAAAACTGTCACTTGTTGATTTGGAACACTGCCTTGTCCTTCTCCAGTGGCATTTTAAATAGTTCTTTCCTAAATTTTACCAAAAGTTCAAGTTTTAAACCTGTGAAAGATTTTAGCCACTGGGTCTTACCAAACAGTGCACCATAGTTTATCTTTAGTGCACACAAAATACAGCTTTCCATGAAAGCTTCTTAGTAGTTTGAGTCCTGCTTGTTTAGAAACTTCCTTTTCTTTATGCCATACACTAGTTCAGTTAACATTGTTCGAAGAGCACTAATTGTAATCCCTCAAATTGAAGGGAAAAGTTTCAGTTGCTTTTTTTGATAGGAACTTATAGAATTAGATTTTTAGGGAGGGAGGAAGAAGGGAAGTGAGAAAGTCGGAGCTTTGGGGACCATTTGGATTCGCTGCAAAATTGCACTTCTGCTTGATAATGTGGCAAGGAATAAGTTCAGATTCCTTGGCAAGTGGATTTGTATTGTCTGGATGTCTCAATTTTGCCCATTGATCTAAGAACATTTTGTAGATCTAGAGATGAACAAAAAAGAAAACTATGCAAATCATGCTCAGCATAGAAAGAAAGTAAACTCAAAAATGAACACATTTAAATATTTCTACATGTAAAAAAGACCAGGGATTTTTATGAAATTTTGTATGCAATAATGAACCTACTATATAAAATGTATTCCTTTTCATATACATTATTTTTAATGTGTTAGTACTAACATTGCCCTGTTAGTTTCTTTGCACCTCTGAACCTCATAAAAATGTTTCATTGATCGGTTCTGAGGGACTTATGAAAAGGAATGCTATCTACCTCCAGAGAAAGAGCTGTTGGAGTATTAATGTAGATGAAAACATGATTTATCCCTTGGCTATTTGGCTATATAACTTGGGGTTTTGGTTTTATAAGACTATTTACCTACAAAAATAAGTAAGATGGAAATGTGTTTTACTTGATAATATCTGTATAACCCAGACTGAATTGCTTGACAGCTTCAGGAGTGGGGAGGGAAGAAGGAAGGGAGACAACATAAGTCAGGTAACATTGGAAAACTTATGTGGAAATTTGCAATTTCTTAAAGTAATACATAATAACCATAAAATAAATTTGTTAAAGGAAAATAAAGAAAAAAATTAAAAAATAAAATGTTCCATTGATGCCATTTTCCCCTTTTCCTTGCCATATCAATTCCTCTTCCTCTCCACGCCCCACCCCACTCTCATCTGTAAAAGAATTATTGTCAAGAAAAATACATTTTTATTGTAATGACTTTGGTTGGAAATGCTTGTCTCAGTCTGCATCTATTGTCTATCACCTCTCCAACCCAGGTGATTGGAGCATGTCTTCAGCATCTCTTCTGGAATTACTGTTGGTTATTGCATTGATCATTTTGTAAGTCTTTCAAAGTTAGTTTTTTAAAAATATAAATAATTCTCTTGGTTATTTTCACATCAGTCATGCAAAACTTTACAAGTTTCTTTGAATCTGTTTCACTTTTTATGGTACAATTATTTTGTTGTAATGTAATTTGTTCAATCATCCCTTCGTTTCCAGGCCTTTAGTATATGACAAAGAGTGCTGTTGTGAATATTTTTGTAGACATGTGCCATTTTTCATTTATTTTTATTTCCTCTTTCTTACTTGAGGAGAAGAGAGCAAATATATACCTACCAGTATATAATAATGGTATTAGAGTATGAAAGGGCATGTATGGCACAGCTTAGTGACTTTTGGTAGTATAATTCCTAAATCACTTTCCATAATAGTTGGCCCTAATCATAGGTCTACTGAAAGTACATCAGTGTGCCTGTCCTTTTACAACTCTTCTAAAAATTATTTTATTTCTTGTTTTTGCCAGTCATTTGACCAGTTAACTTTTAGGGACCATCTCTTGTCCTTATAAATTAATGTCCTGAATATTTGGTTATTATCTGTGAAATTTGCTGCAATAATTTTTACCAATAAATTCTTTTCTTTCTAATTCTAACTGCATTGATTTCCTTTCTTAAATAAATTTCAATTTTAAATAATGAAAATTTTCTACAGTTTAGAAAGATACCAGTCTCCTCTAATTTATTTGTGATGTAATCTCTTATAGGTAGGTCATGTATCCATAGAGAGCTGATTGTCCTTTGTGACGAGAGCTATTGATCTATACTTAATTTGTCCCAGAATGCTTTCTAATTTCCCCATAGTTTTTGATCAAAATAATGAGTCCTTACTGAAGCAGGTTTGTCCTTAGATTTATGGAACACTGCTACTGTGTTCAATTGCTTCTGGATCTTACACATGTTATTTATTCTATTAATCAACTTGGGTTTTTTTTAAATGAGTAAATAGTTATGATGATTATTGATTTATAGTATATTTGAAATCTGGTACTCTAGGCCTCCTTTCTTCGTATGTTTTTCATTATTTCCCTTCAGATTCCTCATCTTTTCTTATTTCAGGTGGATCTTATTAGAATTTTATTTAGTTTTATCAAATGATCCCTTCGTCATTTGATTGCAATGGCACTAAATCTACAAGTGATCACATATTCCTCAAAAGTGATAACTGTGTTTTTCTTTGCCCATGCTTATTCCTTTATTGTCTTGCTCATTTTTATTACTGTTTCAAAAACTATATTAAGATACATTGATACAAATGTTATGTCAAATCATAATGTTTACAAAAAGCATCCTTAATTTACTCCTGATCTTATTGGAAGGCTCTCTAGTATTTCTCTCATTTTTTTTTAAACCCTTACCTTCCATCTTGGAGTCAATACTGTGTATTGGCTCCAAGGCAGAAGAGTGGTAAGGGTAGGCAATGGGGGTCAAGTGACTTGCCCAGGGTCACACAGCTGGGAAGTGTCTGAGGTCAGATTTGAATCTAGGACCTCCTGTCTCTAGGCCTGACTCTCAATCCACTGAGCTACCCAGCTGCCCCCTATTTCTCTCATTTTTAATGACACTTTTGGTTTTATATTAAAGGGGAAAAAAAACAACAAACAACATTTAGCAGAGTAAGAAAAGGTGCATTTTGATTTATATTT
Organism: Gracilinanus agilis; assembly: GCF_016433145.1. Lineage (NCBI taxonomy): Eukaryota > Metazoa > Chordata > Mammalia > Didelphimorphia > Didelphidae > Gracilinanus > Gracilinanus agilis. The sequence goes on along the minus strand of NC_058134.1, from coordinate 257,786,673 downwards.
CCTAGTTTTTTTTTAAATACGTGAGAATGCTATATTTTGTCAGCAGCTTTTTCTGCATTTATTAAAAGAATCCTTTGATATTTTATTGTTATTAGTATGTCCCTTTATGTTTATAGTTTTTAAAATATTGTATCAAATTTGCATTCCTGGTATAAATCTGATCAGGTCATAATTTAATCTTTTCAATAAGTTGCTGTGCTCTATTTGCTAAAATTTTAGTCAGTATTTTCGCATCAATATTCATTAGAATCATTTGACTGTAAGTTTATTTTTCTGACTCTTTCTCTTTTATTTAGTTTCAGGACTATTTTTGTGTTATAGAAGCTGTTCTACAATACCATAACATGTAAAGTTTAATTTCTTTGATAAAATTCATATGTAATTGTATTTGGTTTGGGGTTCTCTTTTTCCTTTTAGGGAGTTTGACTTATTTAATTTCTTATTCTGAGTTGAGGTATTCAAGTTTTATTTTCTCTTTTTGACCTCAATGTTTTATATTTTGGTACATTTTCATCCATTTCATATAAATAATATTTTACTAGAATATAATTAGGTAAAATAATTTATAATAATATACTTTATTTCCTCTTCATACGTTGAGTTTTCCTTTTCATACTTAATATTGGTAAATTGATTATACTTCCTTTTTTATTCAAGTTAGATAAGAGTTTTATTTTCCTCAAAGACCAGTCCCTAGTTTTATCATTTCAGTAGTTTTTTTTGTTTTCTGATTTCTAGAATTCATATTTTTGTGTGTAGGTGGAAGTTTGCATTTTGTGACTTTCCTGATGCTGATAAAATTGCATAGAAACATATATTTTCCCCTAAGTTCTTCTCTGGCTAAATCTCAAAAAATTTCATGTTTTTATTGTTGTATTTCAATGTAATTATCTATTTTGTCCATAACTCTTAACTAAAAGACTGAATTATTCAGTTTCCATTTAAATTTGCATCCTTCATTCAGAGTTTCTTCATTGACAATCATTTTTCTTGCATTTTTTTCCTCTTAGTGTAGGTTTTAGACATTTTCTTCATATACTTTTTAAACATTTATTATTTATTTTTTTGAAAAGTTAACATGGTTACATAATTCATGCTCTTACTTTCCCCTTCACCCCCCCTGACTTCCCCTTCCCCTCCACTGGCTGATGTGTATTTCCACTGGTTTTAACATGTGTCATTGATTAAGATCTATTTCCAAATTGTTGATAGTTGCATTGGTGTGGTGGTTTTGAGTCTTCATCCCCAATCATGTCCACTTCAACCCATGTGTTCAAGCAGTTGTTTTTCTTCTGTTTCCACTCCTGTAGTTCTTCCTCTGAATGTGGGTAGCGTCTTTTCCATAAATCCCTCAGAATTGTTCTGGGCCATTGCATTGCTGCTAGTACAGAAGTCCATTACATTCTATTTTACCACAGTGTATTGGTCTCTGTGTACAATGTTCTTCTGGCTCTGCTCCTTTTACTCTGCATCAGTTCCTGGAGGTCTTTCCAGTTCACCTGGAACTCCTCCAGTTTATTATTCCTTTTAGCACAATAGTATTCTATCACCAACAGATACCACAATTTGTTCAGCCATTCCCCAATTGAAGGACATACCCTCATTTTCCAGTTCACCACAAAAAGCGCAGCTATAAATATTTTCATACAAGTCTGTTTATCTGTGATTTCTTTGGGGTACAAACCCAGCAATGGTATGGCTGGGTCAAAGGGCAGGCATTCTTTTATAGCCCTTTGAGCGTGATTCCAAATTGCCAGCCGGAATGGTTGGATCAGTTCACAACTCCACCAACAATGCATTAATGTCCCAGTTTTACCACATCTCCTCCAGAATTCATTACTCTCCCCTTCTTTCATTTTAGCCAATCTGCTAGGTGTGAGGTGATACCTCAGAGTTGTTTTGATTTGCATTTCTCTAATTATTAGAGATTTAGAACACTTTCTCATGTGCTTATTGATACTTTTGATTTCTTTATCTGAAAATTGCCTATTCATGTCTCTTGACCTTTTATCAATTGTGGAATGGCTTGATTTTTTATACAATTGGTTTAACTCTTTGTATATGTGATTAAGTTGACCCCTGTCAGAGTTTTTTGTTATAAAGATTTTTTCCCATTTTGTTGTTTCCCTTCTGATTTTGACTACATTGTTTTTGTTTGTACAAAAGCTTTTTAGTTTGATATAATCAAAATCATTTATTTTACATTTTGTAATTTTCTCTAACTCTTGCTTGGTTTTAAAATCTTTCCTTTCCCTGAGATCTGACAAGTAAACTCTATGTTCACTTAACTTATTTATAGTTTCCCTCTTTATATTCAAGTCATTCACCCATTTTGAATTTATCTTGTTGTAGGGTGTGAGATGTTGACCTAAACCTATTCTCTCCCGTATTGTTTTCCAAATTTCCCAGCAGTTTTTGTCAAATAGTGGATTTTTGTCCCAAAAGTTGGGCTCCTTGGGTTTATCATACACTGTCTTGCTGATGTCACTTACCCCAAGTCTATTCCATTATGTCAGAAGAGAATTTGTTGATATTTCTTTTTGTCTTGATTTATTGGGTTTTTTTTTGGTCCTTGCACATGTTTAATATTTTTATAGGTGGCATGTATTGCTGGGAATATGCATTCATATTTATATTCTCATTCAGTAACCACAATAGAGCTCTCATATCTAACTATTTAAAAATTCCATTCAAGTACTTACCCTTTTTCTTACCTTTTTTGGTAGTTTTGTGTAGATGTGATAAGAGCACATTTTGCTTCCCAACTGTTATAATTTTTCTATGTCTTCCTGTAATTCATTGAGGGCAGTTAGGTGGCACACTGGATAGAATGCCAGATGTGGAGTCAGGAAGACTCATCTTCTTACGTTCATATCTGGCCTTAGACACTTAGTACTTGTGTGACCCTGGACAAGTCACTTAACCCTGTTTATCTTAGTTTCCTCATTTTTAAAATGAGCTGGAGAAGGAAATCATGAAGCATTCCAGTATCTCTGCTAAAAACAGCTCAAGTGGGGTCACAAAGAGCTGAACGTGGCTGAAAATGACTGAACAAAAATTCAATTTACTTTTACTTTGAGTTCTTAGGTGCTATGCTTCTTAGGGTGGATGTGTTAAGAATAGTGGTTGTCACACAGGTACTTAACAAATTTTTATTAATTGATTTAAGTATTGATATTATTTACTGCTATTATTTTAATAACAAATATCCACATAAGTTTTCCAAAGTTATATGATCCATATCATCTTCCTCCTTTATTCCCTCCCTCTTCCTGGAACTGACAAACAATTCAATTTTGGTTATACATGTATTTTCATGCAAAACATTTCCATATTATTCATTTTTTTGTAAGCAAATAATCTTATAGAACCAAAACCCCTCAAAATATTTCCAAATAAACAAGTGATAAATCGTGTTTTCACCTGTATTTGTTTTTTTTAAATTAAGTTCATTTAATTATCTAATTAATTTAGAATATTTTTCCATGGTTACATGATTCGTGTTCTTTCCCTCCTCTCCTTGCAACCCCCCTCCAGTAGACAATGAACTAAAACCATTGGGTTTTACATGTGTCATTGATCAAGACCTATTTCCATATTATTAATACTTGAAACAGAGTGATCATTTAGTCTACATCCCCAATCATATCCCCATCAAACCATGTTATCAAGCAGTCATTTTTCTCTTGCATTTCTGCTCCAACAGTTCTTTCTGTGGAGGTAGATAGCATTCTTTTTCATAAGTCTTCAGAATTGTCCTGTAACCTTGCATTGCTGTTAGTAGCAGTCTATCACATTTGATCCTGCCACAATATTGTTACTATGGATAATGATCTCATGGTTCTTCTTGTTTTACTCTGCATCAATTCACATAGGTCTTTCTAGCTCTTTCTGAAAATTAATATTATTTATTATCTCTGGTTCCATTAAGTTTCTCCGATGCCTAACATGTTAATTTTTATTGTTGCCTTCTCTTCAATCATGATGGATATTCCTCCTTTTTTTTTTAAATTTCCCTGATTGCATTTTTATTTACTATTTTGAATATGCTAATCTTTGTTTCATACATGCTTCTTGTAAACATTACATTATTGGATATTTTTCTAATCTGTTTGTTAACCTTTTCTGTTTGAGTGAGTTTATTCTGCTCTTATTCATGAACTTCATTGTTAATAAACCAAGAATAATTAACTTAAAACCTCCAAATTATCTTTTCCTTCCACAATCTCAGAAATCTCTTTACAAAGAAGAAGGAGGCAGAGAAATAAAAGGCAATCTGATAGACACAGTCATCTATAATTGAAGAAGTCTGCTCTTATTCCCTTGACTGTCCTTTTTTTCACCAAGGCCAAAACCTATTCCATAGTTCTTATACTTTCTTTCTGTATTTTAAAGATCTCTTCATGATTTACACTATGAAGATAAAGGTGTTTATTTCTTACTTGTGATTTCAATCTTATTTTTTTCTCTCACTTATACACTGCCTTCCATTTTCTTTTCCTATATATATACTTGTTGAATTGTTGTGTGTCTGTACAAAACTTTGTGTTCAATACTCCTTTCCCTAATTCATCTATTCTTTCATGTTTTCATATTCTTATTCCGACACCCCATTATACAAAATATTAAGTTCTCTCTAATTTTTCTCTAGTATTTTCCCTTCTCCTCCCCTTACCTTCCTTTTCGTAAGAGACCAAACAAACCAAAGAGAACAAAACTACATCATGTCCTATGTTTGTTTTACTTAATTCTCCCTTCGAACCCTTAAAGACATTAAGATTTTGATGGGAAACTTATCTGCCTCTATTAGAATGTAAATACTTGTCCATCATTTATCTTCTTGTGATTACTCAAATATATATACCTTCTGAGGTTTCTCTTGATTTCTATGTATCCATTTAAAAACTTTAAGTTCTTCCCTTTTCATCATGAATTATCAAGACTTTTATTATATTAAAATACTATAGAATCAATTCAATTTTTCAAAGTAAGTTATTCTTGATGGAAAACCTTCCCCCCCCCCTTTGAAAGACTGTCTTCCAAGATTGTCTCTTAGTTTGAGTCAAGTTCTTTATGACCCTAATTGTGATTACTTGGCACTTATTTTTTTCTGTTTTTTGGAGCATTTTTTTTCCTTGAAAGCCCTGGGTTTTGACTATAACATTTCTGGATTTTTTCAGTATGGGGTTTCTCTGAGGAGGGTGAATGGTGAATACTTTTTATTTATCTTCTCCTTTGTATTTAATGAATCTGGGCAGTTTTCATTTGTGACTTAATGAAGTATGGTATGCAGGTTTTATGTTTGGTTATGACTTGTAGGAAATTTGATATTTTTAATTGTTTCTCTTTACTATGTTTGAAGTCATTTGATTTTGATATCTAAATGTCTAATATTTTCTTCTATTTTTGACTTCATTATAATAGTTCTTGTTGTCTTATGAGGGTAATTGAATTATATTTGATTCATTATATTGTTTCTAGGAGTATACTACTTGGGAAAGGATTTCCTTCTATTCTAGGCTCTTTATCACTTTTTACTTATTAAACTCTCATTTAATTTTTTAAAAATCCCTTACTTAATTTCTTCAGTAACACTTGTCATCATGAGCAAGACATTTGTTTCTCCCTTAAAATCTGTTAGTAGTTTTGGAGTATTACATTTTTCATCTAGGTTTATCTCCCAGACCTTTCTGGAATTATGACCTTTGGTATTTTCTTCTGTTTTTTCAAATTTCCAAACTTGGTTTTTAATTTTTGGATTTTGTGTGTGTTAGTCTCCTGCGATCCTCTTGAATGTATTGGAGTGGCCTTGTTTGATTTTGCCCCTCCCTATAGTCTTGCTATGACCTAGCTGGAAAAAGCTGTATTAGGTCCCACCTTTTACTTCAGTCCCTGCCTTTTTTTTGTCTCTGTCTCTTGGCAGACCACTGTAGGATCTGTCCTTGGATGATCTCTTTTTCCTTGTATTTCTCTGATGCTTAAGCAGAAACTAGTTCTGTCCTCTATTGTAGCTCTAACAGTTATCCAACCCCTCAGATATTCCTCCCAGAGGACTATTGGAAATCCCGTTGGTCTTAATTAAGCTTTTTGTACATTCCTCTTGGCATGAATGCCCAGGTTCTCAATTGTCCCTGCACCTTGCCTTAGTGCTCAGAGGAATTCACAAATAGGTCCTGTATACAGGTATCTCTTCCACATTGTGACTTCCCCCACTGTGGTTTTGATATATTGCAGATTGGCATAAGAAATTAAATGGGAATTTTGGGGGGTTTTTGTGAAAGCTGCAGATGACATGAAGGGAAGAACAAGACACAAAAAGTTTAGAAACTCAGAAAAGCATAAAATATACATAGTATTATATAATATCAATGCATTTTATCTTTTAATACTATAAACATACACAATTTCCTTTATTATAAACACCTCTTAAAAGAAAAAGAAAAAAATCAGTATTCTTCTGTGCTATGGAGAATCAAAAATTTTTACATGTTTTTTCCAGATCATGGAGGCTCCATGCCTTATCCCTACAATGTAGAAAGGATACCAGTACTTGGAAACTGACCTATTGGAACAAGTTCTGTTCCTTACTTCTGCGCCAATAGAGTATGACTAGGATTTTTCTTTGGGTACCTAATTATTAGATAAAGTAGTGGCTTCTAAAACCCTCGTTTGGATATATGACTGGTTTCTGGTCTCTTTATGGGAGTTGGGGATGACTCTCCCAATCTTTTGACCTCCATTGGCTTCCTGCCAGGTTATTAAAAATTTTTAAAGGTTTTCCTCTCATACCCCTCTATTTCTATCCACAACTTCTGTACTGACCTCAGTTCTCTATATATCTTTCTAATCCTACCCCTCTACAAGCCTACATAGCTTAAGGGAGTTTCCTTACTTGAAAGTTGCATATACCAGTGAAATCTTATACATAGTCAATGTTCTGATGTAGTAGAGCTCAATCCAGCAAAATCAGTTCATACCAAGAGCTTCATAGATGGAAACCAGTAGGAGGAAGATGGATAGTTTGGACAGAGAATGCACCTGTTGGCAAGTGGTCAATAATAGTTCTTATTTATGATCCTTGATGAAAAAAATTATAAAAGTGGTATGTTAAGGTACTATGCTTTGATTTGCTACATGCGATTTTTGTACTTTTCCTCTTTAATGTTTTGGGAGGGAAGCTAAATTTTAGGATCTAGGTGCTCTTGGTAGAAGGTAACGAGAGCTCTCACTGATCCAGACCAATATAATGCTCACTTGGGATTATAAATCAATTCTTTGTAGTCTTTGAAATATATGTTTGCCTTTTGAAGCATCATCTGGGACCATTCTATAAACCAATGAACTGTTGTTCAGAAATTACTTTTTTAGAGCAACATAAATGATTTCATCAAGAGCTGAAGTTTTGAGTTAATGAACAAATTATTTGATATATATGTATACATACATAAATGCATACATTGCATAAATTCCTGCTATATATGTATGTTAGAAGCTAATGTACAGTTAAAAAAGGGGAATGGATTTGATGATGAACAGCGAAAGGTTTTTTTTCTGTTTTATTTATGGAGACAGTTAAAAAAATGATAAAATATCATTCAGTTTCTCCAGGAAAAGAAAGTGTTGTGGGTATGCTTAGATCCTAGAGATCATTCCAAAGTTTGGTCTGCTCTGTTCAAGCTCTATCTTATATATTTTTTCTTTCATTAAGTACACTAAATTGTATGCCTAATCTTTTGGATGCTTAGTTTTCAAAGGTGAGTTTTATAAATTCAAGATAATGCTACTCAGTTGGTCCATGAGATGTTTTAAATAGTTATCAACTCAGCACTTGAATCCCTAGGATATTCAAGGTACTCACTTAACCTCTGGGTCTCAGTTTTCATAAATACATAAAATGGGCCTTATGGTCCCTACCTCTAAGAGTTGTTGAGGATATATATAAATATATATAAATATATATAAATATATATCCTCAACAACTCTTAGAGAATATATATATGTGTATATATATATATACATATATATATATATATATAATTCTTTTCAAGTTTAAAAGCATCATATAATGCTATTACTATTACCTATTGGGGAGATAGAATTGTTATAAAGAAATGTATAAATATTGAACTGTTGTCAAGATTGACAGTGCATTTTTTTCACACAAACTCTTTTAGCTCAGAAGTATTATATGTTTTACAACTCAAACCCCTCTCAATAAATAAGTGATCCCCTACCAATCTTCTGATACCATATACAACCCCCTCTCCCCCCACTTTCATACTCTGAGGTTCTGTGACATTGGCTTTCTTGCTGTTCTTCTCCCACAATGCTTCATCTCTGTCCCCTCCTCCATTCCTGGAATATTTTTCTTCATCTCTACTTCCTAGCTTCCTTCAATTCCTAGTTAAAATCCTACCTATAGGAAGTCTTTCTTGATACTTTTTAGTTTTAGAGTTTTCCCCACTGTTGATTATTTCTCATTTGTAAATGGTCATTTACATGTTGTCTCTCCTGTTATATTGACTCCATGGGAGCAGAAAAGGTATTTTGCTTCTCTTTGTTTTTCTATGTCTTAATGCAGTGCCTGGCTCATATTAAATAAATGTTTATTGACTGATTGCATATGGGGGAAATGGGTCTTGAAGAGATCATGACTTGACCAGCATCATGAGTATGATAGAAAGAATACTTGACAACTGAATATGGGGCTGGAGTTCAAGACCCACCTTTGCTGCATGATACTTATGTGACCTCATACATAAATTAAAATAAGGGGTTTGGACTAGATGACTTCCCAGGTCCCTTCTAGATCCTAGTGTCTTTATATATTTCAGGACCACAATTTTTTGAAGAGCTTAAACTCTAACACACTCACACACACACACTCTCTCTCTCTCTCTCTCTCTCTCTCTCTCTCTCTCTCTCTCTCTCTCTCTCTCTCTCTCTCTCTCTCTCTCCCTTTCTCTCACTTTCCATCTGTCATTTATATTTAGTTCTAAGGGTCTTTTACAGAAAGATATTGCAGCTGCTATTTCCTTGAGGAGGGTTTAAAAAATATCACGGTCAGGGTATACTCCACAGAAGGTTGAGTTGCATTCCATTTCCATAATTGAGAGAGATGCTGAATTCTACATTAAGGAATCCTAAAACTCTGTTGAAGGTATTTGATGTATGTAGGCCATGGAAGACATTCGATTTAGGGTAAATGAATAGTCTCCAGTTCACAAGAAGGTGCTTCTAGAAGTTCTGTTATTACCTTGGACTTTTCCCTATTTTGGACTAATTACGTTGGTTCAGGTGGATTGTAGTATGACCAATGTCCATATATAGCAGATTTACTTGTCTTGATAGCTCAGGCCCACATAGACCAGAACATTTATGAACCTTTTTTTTAATTCCTTCTTTTTGTAAGTCATTCTACAGACTGAAATGTTTCTTGATTGTCTTTCTTGGAACCAGGATTCAAATGAGACTTAGTGAGACTTGGGATTCTAGGGTTTTAACTGGATAAACCTTGTGACTGACTATGAAAAGAGGACAATGCCACATTACTGTATAGGATTGCTGGGTGAAAAAACAAGGTACAAGAAGTATTTTTAATATAAAGAAGAAAGACTTTAGGAAAGCAGTACATTTTGATCTGGAATGATTGCTTTGCACTTCTCTCTACTGTAACCATAGTGTATTGGGGTTGTAGTGTCTGAGGTACCTAAAAAGTCAATCTTTGGGAAGCATTTGATCATAAATGAGGAATAACTGCCGACCTATCTTGTTGCTATTTCCCAGCATGCCAAGTGGTTGGTTAATTGTATTCCTTGAACCAAACTAAGGAATGGGGTGTAACTACCACATGGGAACCTTTCATGGACTTAGCTAGTTGAAGTGCTGTTAGAGAGAGGACATCACTGGGGAGCCTGACTCAGGTGGGAAATGATGCTGGCCATTTCTTCACAGGCAGGCTTATATTTGAGGACAGGTAAGACAATTTCAGGTGAGGAACCAAGATACTATTTATACTCTGAGAGACCTCTGGCTTAGTGTGGGGGCACCTGGGAATTCTAGGGCTTCTTCCTGAGCACAAACTGTTGTCAGTGATGTAGTTCAGTGGTTCCCAAACTTTTTTGAACTACCGCCCCCTTTCCAGAAAAAATGTTACTTAGCCCCATGGAATTTTTTAAATTTTTTAAATTAAAATTAAAATTTAATTTAAAATTAAAATTAATGATTTTTAAAAAATTTTAATAGCAATCAATAGGAAAGATAAATTCACCTGTGGCCATCACTGCGTCCTGGATCGCTGCAGCACCCATGAGGGGGTGGTAGCACCCACTTTGGGAATCACTGTTGTAGTTGATGCCTTCGCTGACCACAGATATTGTATGAATATTATCATTGTCTGACTAGACTTTGCTATCCTTAAGTATGCCTTTCCCTGACAATACATCTGTATTCAGGGTCAAACCAGTTCTCCAAATGGAGATCTGACCTCTGAAAGACCTTCAGAAACTACAGACTGTTACTTTAAAGCATGGCTATGACCTCTTAAAAACTCAGCACTGGTTTTACAGCAATAGGGGGCCATTATAACATATACCAATATCATGGGCTAGTTCTGGTCATCTACCTTGTGATGGATGGTTATGCTATTTTTCTGGTAGCAGTAAAACATTATAGAGTGGTTTCTGCTCAGCGATGTAAATTTAAATTTAAATGCTGCCTTTTTTAGTATGTACCTTGCAGTGTCCTTGATCCAAAGCAGAATACTTATTAACAGCCATTGTTCTAGTGATTCTGTTGCTCTCCGTGGTAGTTATCTTCAGAGGGAAAGGTCAGACTGCGATGATATCGGAACTGTGTGTGGTCAAGTGTGGTCTGATCTGCTTCCCATGATCTTTGAGTCAGGAAATGGGTTGATTTTTGTCTCATGACAAAAGTGGCATTTTCCTACCCTCACATTCCCTTCTCACACATCTTTAAAATAATTTCAAGTCAGCAAAATCTGAGAGGCATTGTGGTAGGCAGAGGGGCTGATCTTGGAATTGGGAAGATAGGAGTTCTAATCCTGCCTTAGTTTGTGTGACTTGGTGTGAGTCATTTAACTCTCTCCACTTTAGCTTCATTACCTATAAAAATGAGGATAATAATAGTATCTACCTTAAAGAATTTTTTGTAAGAATCAAATGAGATTAAATATGTAAAACTCCTTTTAAAACTTAAAGTGCTTTATAGAAGCTAGCTGTCATGAATATTATTATTGTTAATAAGTTACTCTGGTGAGTGAATTGAATGAAACTGCTTGGGGAGGAAAATTTTTTCTAGAACCTTTTTTTAAGGATACTTAGGGGGCAGATGCTTGAAGTTAATATTGTGAGACCCTTTACCCAGAGGAAGAGAGATATGCAAGTAGAAATAAATAGAGAATTAGAAATTCCCTGAGTATAGCCTTTGATACTGAGGTCTACTAATGGGAAGTTGAATATGTTTTTTCATCCAGATTACCTTTCTAATTGCAAACCCAATTAGTTGGGGGCATCCCCAGATAATAACCTTCTGTGCTACTCCCCATGCATTGTAGCTGAGAACACCTATCCTTGTATTTCTATGCTCCATACTCAGAAACTTCTTTTTAAAAATATTGCATTTTGGGACATGGCTAATAACCATAAAGTATACTTCCTGGAAAACTTTTGAATAAAATGACACAAAATAAAACTTATTGCACCTAACAAATTTGTAATAATATACAAATTTATTATGATTTTTAAGTGATAAACAATGATACCTTATCTTGTAAAACAAAACACTGACATGGTTCATTATATTTAACTTGAACTTTGTTACTATCCTTTTACATAGTTGAGCATTGGACTTGGAGTCAGGAAGTCTCTTGACTCCGCATCTTGTCTCAGATAATTACTAGATATACTACACTGGACAAATCCCTTAATGGCATTTAGCCTCAGTTTCCTAATCTGAAAAATTGAGATAATTAAAGGGTTGTTGTGAAGACCAGATGAGATAATATTAGTAAAACACTTTGCATATCTTAAAGTGCTATGTTATTAACCAAATTCACTCTAGATGACTTCTCTGTCTTCCCCTATTTCTTTGATGTCTTTACATTCTTCATTTGTATTCACATGATTGTATGAGTTTCTTTTGCTTAAATAGAGTCTCTATAGATTTTTGGTAGAGTTTGCATTTCATACAGATTCATAACCAAGAGAAATCCTATGCAAATGGTTATTATATTTTCAGAAATTGGGGCAAAAGATATTATTGGTGTGAAAAATTTGTCCAAATGCTTGGGTTTTCTCCCTTTTCAATCATGTGCATTGTCCATAGGTGTGACATGAAAGTGCTTAGGTAGATGTTTTCCTCTATCCTTCCCATATCACCACTGATCTGAATTGAACATGAAAACAGTTGAAGTCCATATGCTCTTGATGAACAATTAATTTGCTTATTTATTTTGAACCTTTATAGTAGGAGAAGAAAGTCAATTTTAATTTAAATATCCCAGCAAGTGGTAGATTTGTGAATTGATCCAACCATTCTGGATGGTAATTTGGAATTATGCCCAAAGAGTGCTAAAAGATTGCCTGCCCTTTGATCCAGCCATACCAGTGCTGAGTTTGTACACTAAAGAGACCATAAGGAAAAAGACTTGTACAAAAATATTTATAGATGCACTCTTTGTGGTGGCAAAAAAATTGGAAAAATGAGGGGATGCTGTTTGATTGGGGAATGACTGAACAAATTGTGGTATCTGCTGGTGATGGAATACTATTGTGCTCAAAGGAATAATGAGCTGGAGGAAATCCATGTGAACTAGAATGATCTCCAGGAATTGGTGCAGAGTGAGAGGAGCAGATCCAGGAGAGAGATTTACACTATGGTAAATACCGAATGTAATGGCCTTCTCTACTAGCAGCAATGCAATGATCCAGGACAATTCTGAGGGACTTATGAGAAAGAACACTATCCACATCCAGAGGAAGAACTCTTGGAGTAGAAACACAGAATAAAAACAACTGCCTGATCACATGGATTGATGGGGACATGATTGGGGATGTAGACTCTAAATGAGCACCCCATGCAAATATCAGTAATATGGAACTAGGTCTTGATCAATGACACATGCAAAATCCAGTGGAATTGTGCGTTAGCTATGGGAGGGGGCAGGGGAAAGGAGGTAAAGAACTTGAATCTTATAACCATGGAAAAATATTCTAAATTAATTAATTAAATGAAATTTTCCAAATTAAAAAAAAATCCCAGCAAGGATGGATGGAAAGCTAGCTGTGAGTTAGAGTGAAAATGAGACTATATTTTAGCAAATGTGAAATGTATGTGATGTTGTAATTAGTCAGATTTAGGAGATATTTGGAATCTTTCCACCTATGGTAAGAAATTATTGCTTGGTTTATTTATTTATGCATGTCAGATCCTCATTTTCTGTCATCTGTATGTAGGGGAGGGAGATTCTGATTCTCTTCCCTTCCCCCAGTGGATATGATATAATCACAGATTATTATGTTTTAATGAATGTAAATATATTAACATGTTAACAACATGTTATTTCTTTATGAAGTTCTAAAACCTTCCCTGATGGAATTTAAAGAAGCCTGGGTATTGGATTAACAGGAACACGGAGCCATGACCCTGGAGGCTTTAAATGGTTAAGTCCTGATTGAAACTGAGTCAATAGTATGCAAGTTAAAAGTAGTCTTGGAATCATTTATCTCATCACCTTCCCCATTAGTCATTTTATCTAGCAGCATAAGGACATACTCAGAGAAGCCCTCCCTACAGCTCCCCATCTCTCTCCCCCCATTCCAGTAGATGTTAGAGTTCAAAGTCCAGTTGAAGGAATAAAGAGAGAAAAACATATACACTGGAATTAATTCTAAAAGCAACTGCAAGGAATGCCATCTCTGGAAACAAAGTGGAAAGAAAGTTATGGATTTAAGAGAGAGATAGCCCTGGGTGGTTCCTGGTTAAGATGGCGGCAGAGTAAAAAGCAGTGCTTAACCTCTCCTAACCAAAACATACAGGACTCCTCAAGGGGACATAAAAACAAATCCAGATGAATGGAGGGACCCCACAACAGGGCGCAGTGTGGAAGGTACATGGAATTGGGGCATTTCCATGCTATAAAGGAGTGAAACAGCTCTCATTAAATCACAGGCTGAGCAACCACTCCCCCACACCACACCACCTAAAACGCCAAAGCCAGCTCAAGAGAAATAGAGCAAGTTTGGGGCACCCATTGAGTCATTGGCAGCTCCAGGGCCTGTTCCTGAGAGCAGTA
>NC_058134.1:257675604-257768714 GCF_016433145.1 Gracilinanus agilis | reverse complement strand
TCATTACATCCTGATTAAAGGCAGTATAAACAATGAGGAAATAACACTGCTCAATATGTATGCACCAAGTGGTATAGCATCCAGATTCATAAAAGGGAATCTGGCAGAGCTTAAGAAGGAAATAGATAGTAAAACCATAAGAGTGGGAGATCTAAATATTCCTCTTTCAGAGCTAGATAAATCAAACCAAACAATAAATAAGAAAGAGGTAAGAGAGGTGAATGAAGTCCTAGAAAAATTAGATTTAATTGATATGTGGAGAAAAATAAATAGGGGCAAAAAGGAATACACCTTCTTTTCAGCTGCACATGGTACATTCACAAAGATTGACCATGTATTAGGGCATAGAAACATTGCAAACAAATGCAAAAGAGGAGAAATAATAATTATAACCTTCTCAGATCATAATGCAATAAAAATAATAATTAGTGAGGGCACCTGGACAGGCAAATCAAAAACTAATTGGAAATTAAATAATATGATTCTCGAAAACCAATTAGTCAAAGAAGAAATCATAGAAACAATCAACAATTTCATTGAAGAGAATGACAATGATGAGACACCCTATCAGACTCTGTGGGATGCAGTCAAGGCAGGTCTCAGGGGTAAATTTATATCCTTGCATGCATATATTAACAAATTAAGGAGAGCAGAGATTAATGAATTGTGCACGCAACTCAAAAAATTAGAAAGTGAGCAAATTAAAAATCCCCAGATGAAAACTAAATTAGAAATACTAAAAATCAAGGGAGAAATTAATAAAATCGAAAGTAAAAGAACTATTGAATTAATAAATAAGACTAGAAGCTGGTATTTTGAAAAAACAGATAAAATAGACAAAGTACTGGTCAATCTAATTAAAAAAAGGAAAGAAGAAAACCAAATTGACAGTATCAAAGATGAAAAGGGAGACCTCACCTCTAATGAAGGGGAAATTAAGGCAATCATTAAAAATTATTTCACCCTATCATATGGCAATAAATATAACAATTTAGGAGGTATGGATGAATATTTACAAAAATATAAACTGCCTAGATTAACAGCAGAAGAAATAGAATACCTAAATTATCCCATATCAGAAAAAGAAATTGAACAAGCCATCAAAGAACTCCCTAAGAAAAAATCGCCAGGGCCTGATGGATTCACAAGTGAATTCTATCAGACATTCAAAGAGCAACTAATCCCAATACTATACAAATTATTTGATATGATAAGCAAAGAAGGAATCCTACCAAATTCCGTTTATGACACAAATATGGTACTGATTCCAAAGCCAGGGAGATCAAAAACAGAGAAAGAAAACTACAGACCAGTCTCCCTTATGAACATAGATGCAAAAATCTTAAATAGAATACTAGCAAAGAGACTCCAGCAAGTGATTAAGAAGATCATCCATCATGATCAGGTGGGATTTATACCAGGAATGCAAGGATGGTTCAACATTAGGAAAACCATCCACGTAATTGACCATATCAACAGTCTAACAAACAAAAACCACATGATTATCTCAATAGATGCTGAAAAAGCCTTTGACAAAATACAGCATCTATTCCTATTGAAAACACTGGAAAGTATAGGAATAGAAGGACCTTTCCTAAAAATAATAAACAGTATATACCTAAAACCATCAACAAGCATCATATGCAATGGGGATAAATTAGAAGCCTTTCCAATAAGATCAGGAGTGAAACAAGGATGCCCATTATCACCTCTATTATTTAACATTGTACTAGAAACACTAGCAGTAGCAATTAGAGAAGAAAAAGAAACTGAAGGTATCAAAATAGGCAAGGAGGAGACTAAGCTATCACTTTTTGCAGATGATATGATGGTATACTTAAGAAATCCTAGAGAATCAACTAAGAAGCTTGTAGAAATAATCAACAACTTTAGCAAAGTGGCAGGATACAAAATAAATACACATAAATCATCAGCATTTCTAAACATTTCCAACACATTAGAGCAGCAAGAGGTAGAAAGAGAAACACCATTTAAAATCACCCTAGACAATATAAAATACTTGGGAATCTATCTACCCAAACAAACACAGCAATTATATGAAAACAACTACAAAACACTTTCCAAACAAATAAAACTGAACCTAAACAATTGGAAAGCCATTGATTGCTCATGGGTAGGATGAGCTAACATAATAAAAATGACCATTCTACCCAAATTAATTTACTTATTTAGGGCCATACCTATCAAACTACCAAAAAAGTCTTTACTGGATTAGAAAAAACTATAACAAATTTCATTTGGAATAACAAAAGATCAAGAATATCAAGGGAAATAATGAAAAAAATGTGAAGGAAGTGGACCTAGCAGTACCAGATATTAAAGTATACTATAAAGCAGCAGTCATCAAGACAATATGGTATTGGCTAAGAGACAGAAGGGAGGATCAGTGGAATAGACTTGGGGTAAATGACATCAGCAAGACAGTGTATGATAAACCCAAAGAGCCCAACTTTTGGGACATGAATCCACTATTTGACAAAAACTGCTGGGAAATTTGGAAAACAATATGGGAGAGATTAGGTTTAGATCAACACCTCACACCCTACACCAAGATAAATTCATAATGGGTGAATGACTTGAATATAAAGAGGGAAACTATAAATAAGTTATGTGAACACAGAATGGTATACTTGTCAGATCTCTGGGAAAGGAAAGATTTTAAAACTAAGCAAGAGTTAGAGAAAATTACAAAATGTAAATTAAATGGTTTTGATTACATTAAACTAAAAAGCTTTTGTACAAACAAAAACAATGTAGTCAAAATCAGAAGGGAAACAACAAATTGGGAAAAAATCTTTATAACAAAAAACTCTGACAGCGGTCTAATTACTCAAATATACAAGGAGTTAAACCAATTGTATAAAAAATCAAGCCATTCCACAATTGAAAAATGGGCAAGAGACATGAATAGGCAATTTTCAGATAAAGAAATCAAAAGTATCAATAAGCACATGAGAAAGTGTTCTAAATCTCTAATAATTAGAGAAATGCAAATCAAAACAACTCTGAGGTATCACCTCACACCTAGCAGATTGGCTAAAATGAAAGAAGGGGAGAGTTATGAATGCTGGAGGGAATGTGGCAAAACTGGAACATTAATGCATTGCTGGTGGAGCTGTGAACTGATCCAACCATTCTGGCTGGCAATTTGGAATTATGCTCAAAGGGCTATAAAAGAATGCCTGCCCTTTGATCCAGCCATACCATTGTTGGGTTTGTACCCCAAAGAGATCATAGATAAATAGATTTGTATGAAAATATTTATAGCTGCACTTTTTGTGGTGGCAAAAAACTGGAAAAGGAGGGTATGTCTTTCAATTGGGGAATGGCTGAACAAATTGTGGTATATGCTGGTGCTGGAATACTATTGTGCTCAAAGGAATAATAAACTGGAGGAGTTCCAGGTGAATTGGAAAGACCTCCAGGAACTGATGCAGAGTGAGAGGAGCAGAGCCAGAAGAACATTGTACACAGAGATTGATACACTGTGGTAAAATAGAATGTAATGGACTTCTGTACCAGCAGCAATGCAATTACCCAGGACAATTCTGAGGGATTTATGTTAATGAACGCTACCCACATTCAGAGGAAGGACTGCAGGAGAGGAAACATATAAGAAAAACAACTGCTTGAACACATGGGTTGAAGTGGACATGATTGGGGATGTAGACTCAAAACTACCACACCAATGCAACTATCAACAATTTGGAAATAGGTTTTGATCAATGACACATGATAAAACTAGTGGAAATGTGCGTCGGCTATGGTGAGGGAGTGCAGGAGGGGAAGGGGAAAGTAGGCGCTTGAATCACATAACTATGTTAAAAATGAATATTAGTAAATGTTTAAAAAAAAAGAGAGAGAGAGATAGCCCTGGCAACTAGGAGTTGAGCGGAGGAGAGGAGCAGATTCTGGGATCCCAGATGATCAGTCTGCCCAATGGAGGTACTAAGTCTAGGGGGAAATTTTGGGAGCACCCCACTGTGGGAGATAGGACACTGAGACCTTGTAGTAATAGAAGAATGAGGACCTAAACTACAAGTGTTTCCTATGTGTATGTTTTCCTGAAAATGTACTATAAGATTATGCCTATTCTTCCATGGAAACTGTGTGTATTACTAGGAGAATGCATCCTTGGGAGAGTCTTTGCTGTAATTATTACTGTGTCATCTTCGTAAATGCCTCTGTTAAGAGCTAATTATGTCTACTGACTGACTATTAATGTGAAGTGTACTAGTGGGGTCTCATGAACTCTCATTTTAGGAGTGAATACCCATATGATGCCCTTTGTTCCTCAAGCCACACTCTGGGAAAGTGTCCCAGAAGTAAGCATTATATCTAAGAACATGAAGAATTTGACATTGAATATATCCAAGGGCATAGGCTACAAAAAAGAATTGCACTAGGCTTTAATTACGGATGCCTTTCTTTTCTTGTCCCCTCATCCCAATTACTTTGTATTAATTTTATATATAGTATTGTATATATATATATGTCACCTCTCTCTTCTTGAAGGCAAGGACTGCTTCAATTTAATTTTTGCTTCTCCAGCTCCTAGCATGGTGCCTCAAACATTGTAAATACTTTTTGCTAAATGATGAAAAACTTGTAGAGGAAAAACTCATTTCTGTGTCTTAGCTTTTTGAGCTGGGGGTATTTTAGAGCTCTTTGAGTCCAAACTACTTATTTGTTTTGGCTCAGAGAACTGAGACTTAGAAAGGTCAAGAGACTTTCCCAAGATAATACAAGTAATAATGAGTCAGGATTTGAACCTAGTTCATGGACTACAATTCCACGGCTCTTTCCATTGTACCATTTGTACTCTGTGAATCCAAATAGCCATGGGCAAAAAGCATAGGTGCCAGGAAACTCTTGAATGTGCATTTGATGGATCAACGTGGAAACTACTTCTGTGCCCAGATGACTCAGCATGTCATACCAGTGTCATACCAGTACCTGGACTCACTCCAAGTCCTAATTCTCATTTTGCTTTGACTAACCTAAACAGACTTAGGTTCTCCATTGGTAAAAAAAAAAGAAGCTTAAGTAATGATTTATACATTTTGAAAACCAAAATAAAAAATGCTATGTGAATTCTGAAAGAACAATGACAAGTATCTATAGATGAGCATCTATCTTTCCCTCATACTGTGTGTGTATGTATATATATATATATATTTATATTTATATTACATATTCATATATGTATATTTATATATTTATATACATACTTATATATGTATATATAAATATATTTATATATTTATCTATGAGTCTTCCTTGTGCAGTCATATGGAAAACCTATATTTAAAGGATTGGGAACACACTGAGTCTCTGTTCTTAGTGCTCTTAGTGTTGTGCTAATTGAATAATTATTTTTCCTTTGCTAATTTGTATAACAAAAGCATTGTCATTGCTACCTTCCACAAGTTTTTAAAGATAATTATTGCCTTTTCTGTGGCGGGGAGCTGAGGGATGGTCTTTAAGGCAAAGATTTTGCATCAGTCATGCAAGTGTTCCTTCTCTTAAACTACAATAAGAGACTGATTCTAAGCATCCTAACTAATGAGTCAGAGACTGCTCAAAATGATGTCAGAATCCTCTTCTCTGGCCTTCTTCCTGGATCTCCCATTGGGTCAGTACAACAGAACAGAAGGCAGCCCCTGTTTCTTCCTGCACAATGGCTCTTGGAAGATTGAGTGCTGACTAATTGCTGCTTCACAGTCATGTGTATCTGTGGGTCTGAAGGAAGGCAGGGTCGAGAGAGGTGTGTTTGAATGACAAGGAGGAGGTGGTGGTGTTAATGGAAAAGAAGTGGGTTGCAATCATACATTAAAGTCCTTAAAAATGCAACCTTTGGCTGGCTGATATTATTTATTTCACTTGGTGCTTTGATTTGTCATTTAAATAAATTTGGGGAAGCCCTTGATTGCTCTCCAAGAAATTCCCATCTAGCCTGGGAAAATATTTCTTTCAGCTTGCTTACCCCAAAAGGCAAACTGAAGCAGTTACCTCAGGGTTTCCAGGCTCTCTGCTGATTGTATTCTGAGCCTGGGCTTTGGGATCTCATTGGGAAACCATGTCAATTCATATGGAATGAGCGCATGGCATTCAACCCAAGGATTGGGCGAACTGCATGAATTAAAAGGATGGCCTTGTTTGGAGACAGGAAATGTTTCATTGTGTTTCTTTCCTGATTTCACAATGATAGTTTGCTGTTTACCTGTGGTGCAGACTATTATTTATTTATTTTGCACGAACCATATTGAAAGCAGAGATTGAGTTCCTGCATTTATGTGGTGAAGGATAAATTGGGTGAATTCTAATCATCAGAAGAGCAGTGCCATATTTTATTTCCACCCTGCCATCCTTGGCAAATAAATAACAACAGCTGATTTAAATTTCAGCCTCTAGAGTGGTATGTTTATGTGCATACATGGAGAACACTGAATAGGGAAGATTATTTTTAAGGATAGAATCTGGGAAGGACCTTAGAAAACATAGGATAATGGGGTCATAGAGTTAGATCTAGAAGAGTTGTTATAGGTGACAGAATCCAAGCATTCCATTTTATAGATGAGGACTTAGAAGCTCAGAGATCTAGTTCAGTTCCTTCATTTTACAAATGAGGAAACTGAGGCCCCAAAGGATGGGGGAGTGACTTACCCAAACTCACTCAATTGGAGAGTAGCAAAGCCATTACTATAACCCATGTTTCTTTGTTTCTTTTCCTTTTTTAAAAATTACTCACAACTTCTGTCTTAGAATTGGTATTATGTATTGGTTCCAAGGCAGAAGAATGGTGAGGGGCAGGAAGTGGAGGATAAGTGACTTGCCCAGGGTCATAGCTAGGATGTTTCTGAGGCTAGATCTGAACTCAGAACCTCCTCTCTCTATCTCAATCCACTGAGCCACCTAACTACCCCCAACCCATGTTTCTTTTTTCTTTTTCACTGTTGATCATTGCACTTTGTTGGCTTTTTTTAAAGTTTATTTTATTAATTAATTTAGAATATTTTTCCATGGTTACACGATTCATATTCTTTCCCTCCCCTCCTCCCACCCCCCTCCTGTAACCAAGGAGCAATTCCACTGCCAACCCCTGTTTCTTGATGCCCATGTCACAACTCTTCTTTGCAGTAGGGTTAATCAGGAGAACCCCTGATTTATATGATGATGCAGTCACTCAGTCCATTTGATGAGATCGCAGGCTATGGACTTTTGTAAGAAGTCAACAACTTCTATGAGCTTGGACAGGTGCCCCCACATTTCATCTAGCTGTTTCTGCCTCTCACTGTGATTGATCACAGATCGGGAAGGTGCTTCCAGCATGAGTCATTCCCTGTTGATTCTCCGGCACCAGTCAACTTTGAGGCAGCCTAGGCATTGACAACCAGCCAGAAGAAAACCCTGTGGTCTCCCTGAATTAGGTCAGGGCTCTCTTCTGACAGAGATTCAGGCACTTTAATCTCAAGTCAACTTGGGGAACTCATCACATTGATCAACGGTACATTATTATACTGTGCCACATTCTCTAGTTGTATCCATTTTTATTCTTTGACTCTTTGGCTCTCCCCAAATTTTGTGCCTGTACTGAGGCTTTGCTGGCTGAAGAGGAATAAGGTAATTGGAGAGAAAAGAATCCTCCTGCCAGTGTCTGTTTCTAATGATTAAGCAACTCTTTCCCATAATACAGAAATGGAGTTGATCACTTAGAGGTTATAACGATCAAAATGGGAATGTTCTGACAATTAATTCATAATCAATGCCCTATTTTTCTAAGGGAATGTAATGATATGGTGGAGAGCTCTTAGCTTCTTCTTTGAAAAGGCATTCATTCGTTCACCTGATACAGGAAGGCAGATTCACTTGCTGTCTGTCTCAGTGATAGTCTAGGCATAAGGAGCCTTTTGAGCTTGAGTCTGTTCATGTTTCCCAGTAGCGAGCTGTGAAGAAGCTGGTAATTTTAAATTGTCCATAGTCAGTGTATTATGACCTCAGCAAGGGACAGAGAATTTCTAATAGCCTGGAGCTCCAAATAGGTCCAGATGTGTCCAAACTCAGAAACTTTCTATAATAAAGGACTTTTTTCTCTTTTGGAGAAGCAAGTTGTTCCTATGGCAATTCAGAATTAATAGTAAATGTTAATAGAATTAATAGAAATTAATTAATAGAAATGCAAGTAGTTTTATAGCTGATAAATATCTAAGGAAGGATTTGAACTAATTTATAACATGTAAACTAGGTGGCATAGAGTGCCTGATCTTCCTCAGTTCAAATCCATCCTCAGACACTTACTAGTATTGTGATCCTGGGCAGGTCACTTAACCTTAGTTTCCTCATCTGTAAAATGAACTGGAGAAGGAAATGGAAAATCATTCCCGTATCTCTGCCAAGAAAATCCTAAATGAGTTCATAAAGAATCAAACATGACTGAATGGCAACATTCATAATATTCATTCCACTGTCTATAATAAAGGACACTTTCCCCTCTTTTAGACAAGGAAGTTGTTCCTATAGCGAGTCAGAATGAATAGTTCACCTTAATAATATTTGTAGAAAGCTTTCAACTTTTCCAAGCATTTTTATTTATAATATTCCCTGCATAGTAAGTAGGTGAGATAACATGATATAAAGAGCTGGTCTTGAAGACAGGAAGATCTGAGTTCAAGCCCTGCCTCTGGCCCACATTGAACCTTTCACTCACCATCTCCTATACCTGGAATGTATTCTCTCCTACCCTGTGCTTGTCTGAATCCTATTCTTCCTTTAAGACCCTCCTCAGGAGCTACTTCCTCAAAGAAGACTTCTCTACGCCCAACCAATTATTTGAACTCTATCCTCATTTTATGTTGTACGTACTTACTTGTATACAAGCTATATTTCTGTCACTACTTCTCCTAAAATGTAAGGTCATCGAGAGCAGCAGCTGTTTCATATTTACCTTTGTTTCCCCAGAATTTAGCATAGTGACTTCTCCCTCTAACACATATGCTCGCCGAAATTCCTTGACTATAATCCGAGCTATAAGGTAAAGGTAGTATCACAGTTCAGCATCTATGACATTGAAGGTATGCCATCTTATTTAGAAACAGTGACAACAGTTGCAAAAATATGCATCCTTCTTCCTTGTCAGTGAAATAGAAACTGAGAGACAGCTGATGTGGAAAGAGTGCTAGATATGAAAGCAGGGACTTGGTTTTAAATCTTGTCTTGGATACTTATTGGCCGTGTAACTCCAGGTAGTTCATAGAACCTCAGTTTCCTCATTTATAAAATGGGGGTAATAATATTTGTACTTTGTACTTACTTGTTAGAAGGACTTTTAAAAACAAAAAGTAATATTTAAATGGGATTTGTTGCTATGAGTCCTTCATACCAGTTTTGAATTGTTGAATAATTTCAGATAATTTCTAATTCCTTCTAATTTCTTTTCTTTTGCACCTATAAAATGGGGCCAAACGTTATTGTCATTAATACCAGTAACTTCAACAAATTCTAGTTCATATTTGACTTTCCTACTGTATGTGCAGAGCAGAAGCTGTGTCTTTGCAAGGGGCAACCTTAGAATTAGGAAAACTGAGTTTAAATTCTTTTTCTGAGACATATTAGTTGTATGATTCCATGTAGGTCACTTTAAAATCTCAGTTCCTCAGAGAGATTTCCAAGATGATAAACTATGAGAGTCTGTGTGTCTATGCAGGCAATTTTCACTCCAGCTGAGACAGAAGAGATCCATTTGTTCAAATGGCCACAGAGTTGGCAGAAATGGATGCTGTGGAGCACTTAGAGCAGTGGTTCCCAAACTTTTTTGGGCTACCGCCCCCTTTCCAGAAAAAATATTACTTAGCACCCCTGGAAATTAATTTAAAAAATTTTTAATAGCAATTAATAGTAAAGATAAATGCATCTGTGGCCATCACTAGTCACCTGGATCGCTGTAGCACCCACCAGGGGGTGGTGGCGCCCACTTTTGGGAATCACTGACTTAGAGCTTGGTTAGACATCAAAGAAATCATGGTCATCCAGTGTACCCCAGGTCATCACCAGTCACCTTGACTTTTGTCTTGCCACTATGATTCTGGAAGAAAGAGTGAGACTAATAACTTCGTACAACTCTACCTTATTTAAACACACTTCACGTACAAGTCAAGACATCATTAATCATGGTTTAATTGGCCTTGCTTGAAAAGGAAGGACAAACAACAGGAATTCCCCATACTGGCACTGATGAAATCATAGTTCTGCCCCCTCCCCAAATAATAATAATAACAGCATTCAGTGTACTGTGCTCTATACAGTGATAGAGATAAAAACATTGAATAAGACGTGGTCCCTTTGCACTTGGAGCTCAAAATAGTGAGGTAATATTAAAGTGTAAGATCATGTAATGCCTATCTTCTTGGGGGTGGGTAGAAATCAGAAACCTGTCAGGGGCATTCAGATTTCCTAATTCTAACCATAACAGATAGAAAGTGGTATCCCAAGCATCCTAGTTTTAGAGTTAGGAGATGATTTATAGAGGTCATTTTGGCCACTTCTTCATTTTTACAGATGGAGAAACTGAGGTCGAGAGAATGACCTGAAGTGACTTGGCCAAATTCACACAGCCAGAAAGGGGTAGGACTAGATTTGAACTGAGGTTCTCCAATTGCAACTTCCATAGTCTTTTTCGGGGCACCATAGACTAGAACTTGATTCTCATGCTTTGGAGATGGGAGGGAGAAGAGAGTATATTAATGTGTTAATATGTGTTGAAATTATGTAAATATGAATGTTTACTCTCATTTAGAAAAGATGGATTATTCTCACCACAAACAGCGTCAATCAAAATTGTTTGAATGTCTCCACCAGTCTTGAGCTCAGTGTGTGTAGCTGGGTCCTAATCAAACATCGCACATTTAATCAGTTAATTACATAAAGCAGGTCAGGTTATCCTGCCAAATAAATGACTAGGGAGGGATTATTATATCAGGGTACCGCCCTGCCTGGGATTTCTTTTCAAGGAAAAATCCTTTGAGAAATACTGTATTTTACCCTTGTTAGCCTATGTGCCTTGGGCCAAGTTCTGGCCTCAGGATCCTCCCACTGACCTCACTGGTTGCAATTTGTGTGTGAAGAATGACCAGCAAACTCCTGCTCTTTATTTCTTTTGTTTTATATTTTATTTTTTTGAAACTGTGCCCAGTGCTTTCAGAAATGAACGGAAACATATGAAAATGCTTTGTAGCAAATGAATTGAAATAGAAATTGCTTCTCCAAATCCAAAACTCAGCCCTTGTCTACATGAATTTATGACTGTATAAACCAAACATGCATCCCCGTCAAATCTTGTAGTTTCTCAAGGTCAGTAAATGGACATCCCGATGACATGGCCACATCAGGGACTCTGTTACTGTCCTTCTATACCCTGTAATCTTGAGAGTCTCAGTTAGAGATTTATCAATGCACATTTATTGAGTACTTCCTATTTGCAAGATCTGTGCCAGATGATGAGTAAGGTGTTCATTTGTTTGGAGTTGTGTCCTACTCTTGATGACTCCATTTGGGGTTTCCTTGGCAAAGATACTGGATTGGTTTGCCCAAGCTCTTTTTATAGATGAGGAATCTGAGCCCAAAAGGGTTAAGTGACTTGCTCAGGGTCACACAGCTAGTAAATATCTGAGGTCAGATTTGATCTCAGGAAGAGGAGTATTATTGATTCCAGGCTCAGCACTCTATTCACTTTGCCACCTAGTTGTCCAGTTGATGGTTATACAAATCCTATAAATGAAATAATTCCTACTGACAAATGCTTTCCAATGTAATGAATATAAACAATAGAATTCTACCATTGCTCTTTCATTCTAGTCATCCTGGTAGTGTCTTTTGTTCCCTAACACCCTTAGGGTTTGCCCTGAAAGATAGAAAAAATAAACAATATGCCCCATATTGAGAATAATATAGTACTCTATTGTAGGCAAAGGAGTGCATTGATAAAGAGTAGACTCTGGTATTTATTATAATGTTTGTTTCTCTTCCTGATAATTCAGCCACCACTAGTAGTCTTCCCGACATGCCTCCTATATGTTTACTTGGGTCAGACACTGAAGAAGCAAAGGTCATCCACTGCATCCTGGGCCATCGTCAGTTGTCCTGACTTCTGTCTTGCCACTAGACTTTAATGACTCTAGAAGAGAGAATGAGGCTGATGACTCTGTGCAACTCTGCCTCATTTAAATCTAATTTATGCACAAATCAAGACATCACCCCATGAAGTCATTGGTTCCCTTTCAAAATGAAGGATGAATAACAACAATCCCATGCTCATGAAGGAGCCTTATGTGCACCTCATGCCTTGAGAATAAAATACATACTCTCCTGTATTATGTCGTAGGCAGACTGGAAAGAGATTTACATGTTTAAACAACTCTACTTCTTGTCTTTTCCTTCATTTTCAACTTCTTGGGTTCCTTGCGCTCCTTAAGTATTACTCAAGTCCAAGCCAAGCTATCACATCACCTCTTGATTCATTGGTCCCTTTCGAAATGAAGGATGAACAGTGCTTCATGTAGACACCCCCCTGGTGCAAGCCTTTGTCCCCTCTCTTCTGGTCTATCGAAATAGCTTTTCAGCTCTTCTCCCTGCCTCAAATCTTTCCCTGCTCCAATCTATCCTCCACTCAGGTGCCAAAGTAGTCTTTCCAAAGTGCAGGCATGACTAAATCACACCTAGCCTCCCAACTCAATAAACCCCAGTGACTTTGTTATGTCCAAGATCAAGGATGCCATCTTCTATTTGGTTTTGAAAACCCTTCCCAAACTAGCCTCTCCCTACCTTTCCAATCTCCATCTCTCAACTTTAGGCCTTTTTATACTCTCCTGTGTCTGGGATGCTCTCCATCCTTGCTTCTGTTTCCTGGCTTCCTTGATTTCCTGGAAGGCTCAGTTGGAATTCAACCTTTTGCAGAGGGCTTTCCTGGTCTCTCCCTCACTCCTATTCTATCCTCCCCTCTATGCTAGCATCTTTCCTCCAACATTATCTTCCATTTACATTACATATATCCATATTCATATCTCTTATATATACCTAGCATTTTATCTCGTCCCTTTTCATGGGAATGGAATGACTCCATGTCACAGGACTTCTTGGTGCAGAACTCCAAGGGAGGGGGCACTATGGAATTCTGTTATGCAGCTTGATCCCCTCTCAGAAACATGGATGCTACATTGGTGAAGTATACATCCTTTTTTAAAAAAATTATTTGATTTTTAGTCTCCTTACCTTCTGTCTTTAGAATCAATTTTGTGTATTGGTTCCAAGACAGAAGAGCAGTAAGGGCTAGGCGGTGGGGTTAAGTGACTTGCCCAGGGTCACACAGCTAGGAGGAATCTAAGTTTAGATTTGAACTGAGGTTTTCCTGGCTCTCAATCCATTGAGCCACATAGCTGCCCCCCTACAATCTTGATACTCTATTATTCTATTATATAGTGGATACTGGATGAAATTAGCAAGAAGAGGGGAAAATGTCCTGGAAGATTTTCTCTGCATGTGAATTTTTTATCACCATTGCACTGGAAAGGTCCTTCAGCTCCTGTAGGAGTAGCTGGAGGCTGCTCACTCATTTGAGACTCTCCCTCTTTGACAGCTCAGTGATCTTAGACTTGACCCAAGGCGAATGAGACCAGCTCACTGTTCTCAGCAAAGCAACACATTTTACTATAACACTGCTGCAGGCAAATGATAGACCTGCCTAGATTTGCTTCCCTTCTTACAGAGCTGTGCTGGTTGATAGTAACTTGAAGCCTAATAATGTAGTGATCTGGACCCTTTAAACTACAAGAGAATTGGATTTGGGGTAGCTGGATGGCCCAGTGGATAGAGAGCCAGGCCTGGAGACTGGAAGTCATGGGTTCAAATGTGACCTCATACACTAACTAGCTGTGTGACTTTTAGCAAGTCACTTAAACCCCATTGCCTAACCCTTATCACTCTTCTGCCTGGGACACTGATAATTAGTATCAATTCTAAGACAGAAAGTAGTTTTGTTTTATTTTTTTAAGAAAGAAAGAAAGAAAGAAAGAAAGAAAGGAATAAAAAAATTCTATGAGTCTAAGTATACAATTATGAATGAGTGATTTGGGGAATAATAATTAGAGACATACAAATTAAAATAACTCTGAAGTACTTGCACCTATCAGATTTGCTAACATGTCAGAAAAGGAAAAGTTAAAAGCTGTGAAAAATAGGTACCTCTATGCACTGTTGGTAGAACTGTGAACTAATTCAGCCATTCTAGAGAATAATATGGAACTATTATGTATTGTTGTTTAGTTTAATTATGTGTAATTCCTCATGACTCCATAGACCATAGCTATCCATAGAGTTTTCTTGTCAAGGATGGTGGTGTGGTTTGCCATTTTCTTCTCCAGTAGATCTTTTTTGTCAGACAATCAGAAGTTAATTAACTTGCCCAGGGTCACACAGCTATGAACTGTCTCAGTTTGGTTTCGAATTCAGATTCTCTTGACTTTAGAACCATATCCTATTGCAGAAGGAGATAAAAAATTCTTCATGCCCTTGGACTCAGAAGTATTGTCACTATCAGAATACCCATCAAATCAAAGATAAAGGAAAATAACCCATATGTAGTAGTAGCAGTAGCTAATATTTATATTGTGCTTACTATGTGCTGGGCTATGGGCACTGTGCTAAGTGCTTAACAGATATTATATCATTTTAACCTCACAACAACCCTTTCATGTAGGTGCTATAATATCCCCATTTAAAGTTGAGGAAACTGAGGCAAACAAGTTATTTATAACAACTCTTTGTAATGGCAAAGAGTTAAAAAATGAAGAGATGCCTATCAGTTGGAGAATGACTAAACAAGTTGTCTTATATGCTTGTGATGGGATACTGTTGTGCTATAAGAAATGATAAAGAGGATGGTTTCAGAAAAATCTAGGAAGACTTATATGAACTGATGCAAAGTGAAGTGAGAAGAACCAGGAGAACATTGTACAAAGTAACAGCAATTTTGTAATGAAAATCATCTGTTAGAGATTAACAACTGATGGGTACAGTGTTCATGATGATTCAAAGGATTTAGGATGAAAAATTCTATTAACTTCCAGAGAGAGAAATTATGAATTCAGAGTGGATTGAAGCACATTTTTTTTAATTTAAAATTTTTCTAGCTTTTTTTGAAACATGGCTAATATGGAAATATATTTTGGATGATTTCACATGTATAATGGGGTTTAATATTAGTTGCCTTTTAAATAGGTGGAGAAGAGACTTGAGGGAGGCAGAGAATTTGGAACTCAAGATAAATGAATTGTATATGTACATGCACATGAATGTTTATGTGTATATATGTGCATATGTAGCATATATAACAGTGTTACATCTGTCTATCTAAAATATGTGTGTGTGTATCAAGGTTGGTGGTGGCAATTAAAGAACCTTTAAGGTCTCTTTCACCTCTAACTCTATAATCCTTAATTTCTGCTGCAGTTATTTTATTGAATTTCCCTGCTACTTCTCCAATGCTTGTGTTCTACCCTCCCACAAAGATCTTGTGTTGTATTCCACTTCAGCACCTTATCTTCAAGAGCCAGATTTCTCTTTATCTTTTAGCTGTAGTTATATCTCCTTCATTATCATCCTTTCTTCTTCACTAAAACCCTTCCTTTACTAGATCCTCTCAAGTCCCAGATGATCTATCTCTGGAATGTTGCCACATTCCCTACCACACAAGGATTGAGGAGGGAACTGAGCAGTGCTCATACCTTCTCTTGAGGCATCATTTAGGCCATCATACTTTTCATTACTGGACCTGAGCTGATTCTTGCTCAAACCTAAATTGTTCATCCTAGTCCCACATTTAATTTAACCCCTTTGGATACCAGTAATAGCAATGGTGATTGACTTTGTAGTGGTCAAACCCAGTCTTCAGATACCATTTTGCAACCTCTTATCAATACATCTTGTGGAAGCAGTGCAGGTGATAAACTATACTACCTGAGAACATTGCTTGAAGCTGTGATCTCCAGGACATTTTAATTATGCTTTAAGCTATAATGCTCTTGCCACTCCTTTGATGCCAATTTGCTTAGAGCTCATTTTGAAACACACTTGCACTGGGGCTGCTCTCAGGCCTCCAGTTTTGTGGGACTTGAGTTCTCTATTTCAAGGGGAGATTGTCAGTTGTGGAGCCAATGGAAAGATGATGATGATGATGTGATTGTGGCCTGCCATTGGTTGGCTTTGAGTGGGGACCACTGATTCAAGTTGAATTTCAAACATAAGACCCAGGATAAAAAGCCAATGTTTTATGGAATAAGCCACAGTTTAGTTACCATAACAACTTGGTACCCTCTTTCTAATCTTGGCTCACTTCCTCCAATGTGTGATACACAAAGTAATTCTTGCCAGCTAACAGGGGATCTCATCTTCCTTTTGTAAAAGATATTGGTAAATAGCTTCCTTCCATAACAAGAGATTTCAAAGTCATTGCTTTGTCCCTTGTATCAGTGTTGCTGCCTTCCTGGATCTCCTTGGATGTCAGAATAATATGTTGGCTTTTGTTTTCTCATTACTCTGTAGATATGAAGTAATATCGGGGAATGGACTGTTACATGGAAATCAAGAAGTCTGATTCCTATCACCAATTAGCCTTTTGCAATAATACCAAGTAATATTAATAACTTGTTTTATATAAGATGTCCTAAAAGTCTCAATACAGTTTTTTAAAATTTAAACATTTATTAATAATCATTTTAACATGGTTACATGATTCATGCTCCTACTTTCCCCTTCACCCCCCGCACTCTCCCCACCCATGGCCGACGCACATTTCCACTGGTTTTGTCATGTGTCCTTGATCAAGACCTATTTCCAAATTGTTGGTGGTTGCATTGGTGTGGTAGTTTCGAGTCCACATCCCCAATCATGTCCACCCCGACCCATGCGTTCAAGCAGTTGCTTTTCTTATATGTTTCCTCTCCTGCAGTCCTTCCTCTGAATGTAGGTAGTGTTCTTTACCATACATCCCTCAGAGCTGTCCTGGGTCATTGCATTGTTGCTGGTACAGAAGCCCATTACATTCGATTTTACCACAGTATATCAGTCTCTGTGTACAATGTTCTTCTGGCTCTGCTCCTTTCGCTCTGCATCAGTTCCTGGAGGTCTCTCCAGTTCGACTGGAACTCCTCCAGTTTATTATTTCTTTTAGCACAATAGTATTCCATCACCAGCATATACCACAATGTGTTCAGCCATTCCCCAATTGAAGGACATACCCTCCTTTTCCAGTTTGTTGCCACCACAAAAAGTGCAGCTATAAATATTTTCGTACAAGTCTGTTTATCTATGATCTCTTTGGGGTACAAACCCAACAATGGTATGGCTGGATCAAAGGGCAGGCATTCTTTTATAGCCCTTTGAGCATGATTCCAAATTGCCAGCCAGAATGGCTGGATCAGTTCACAACTCCACCAGCAATGCATTAATGTCCCAATTTTGCCACATCCCCTCCAACATTCATTACTCTCCCCTTCTTTCATTTTAGCCAATCTGCTAGGTGTGAGGTGATACCCCAGAGTTGTTTTGATCCGCATTTCTCCAATTATTAAAGATTTGGAACACTTTCTCATGTGCTTATTGATACTTTTGATTTCTTTACTTGAAAACCACCTATTCACGTCTCCTGCCCATCTATCAATTGGGGAATGGCTTGATTTTTTATACAATTGTTTTAACTCCTTGTATATTTGAGTAATTAGACCCTCATCAGAGTTTTTCGCTGTAAAGATTTTTTCCCAATTTGCTGCCTCCCCTCCGATCTTGACTACATTGTTTTTGTTTGTACAAAAGCTTTTTAGTTTAATGTAATCAAAACCATTCAATCTACATTTTGTAATTTTCTCTAACTCTTGCCTGGTTTCAAAGTCTTTCCTTTCCCACAGATCCGACAAGTACACCATTCCGCGTTCACTCAACTTATTCATAGTTTCCCTCTCTATATTCAAGTCATTCACCCATTCCAAATCCATCTCAGCGCAGGTGTTGATCTAGACCTAATCTCTCCCATATTGTTTTCCAAATTTCCCAGCAGTTTTTGTCAAATAGTGGATTCATGTCCCAAAAGTTGGGCTCTTTGGGTTTATCATACACTGTCTTGCTGATGTCATTTATCCCCAGTCTATTCCATTGATCCTCCTCTCTATCTCTTAGCCAGTACCATATTGTTTTGATGACTGCTGCTTTATAGTATAGTTTAATATCTGGTACTGCTAGGCCCTCCTCCCTCACATTTCCTTTCATTATTTCCATTGATATTCTTGATCTTCCACTACTCCAAATGAAATTTGTTATAGTTTTTTTCTAATTCAGTAAAGAAGTTTTTTGGTAGCTTGATAGGTATGGCGCTAAATAGGAAAATTAATTTGGGTAGAATTGTCATTTTTATTATGTTAGCTCGTCCTACCCATGAGCAATCAATGGCTTTCCAATTGTTTAGATCCAGTTTTATTTGTTTGGAAAGTGTTTTGTAGTTGTTTTCATATAATTGCTATGTTTGTTTTGGTAGATAGATTCCCAAGTATTTTATATTGTCTAGGGTGATTTCAAATGGTGTCTCTCTTTCCACTTCCCGCTGCTCTAGTGTGCCGGAAATGTACAGAAATGCTGATGACCTATGTGCATCCACTTCGTATCCTGCAACTTTGCTAAAGTTGTTGATTATTTCTACAAGCTTCTTGGTTGATTCTCTAGGACTCCCCAAGTATACCATCACATCATCTGCAAAGAGTGACAGCCTAGTCCCCTCCTTGCCTATTCCGATACCTTCAATTCCCTTCTTCTCTCCAATTGCAACTGCTAGCATCTCTAGTACTATGTCGAACAACAGAGGTGATAATGGGCATCCCTGCTCCACTCCCGATCTTATTGGGAAGGCTTCTAATTTGTCCCCATTGCATATGATGTTTGTTGATGGTTTTAGGTATATACTGTTTATTATTTTTAGGAAAGGTCCTTCTATTCCTATACTTTTCAGTGTTTTCAATAGGAATGGATGCTGTATTTTGTCAAAGGCCTTTTCAGCATCTATTGAGATAATCATGTGATTTTTGTTTGTTAGACTATTGATATGGTGAATTATGTGGATGGTTTTCCTAATGTTGAACCAACCTTGCATTCCTGGTATAAATCCCACCTGATCATGGTGGATGATCTTCTTAATTACTTGCTGGAGTCTCTTTGCTAGTATTCTATTCAAGATTTTTGCATCTATGTTCATTAGGGAGATTGGTCTGTAATTTTCTTTCTCTGCTTTTGATCTCCCTTCAATACAGTTTTAAGCTTTAATATGTTAAAACTGTTCTGAGGCTTTTGGGGCCCTCTATATAGCAATTTGAGATTTGCAAAAACACTTACCTCACAATAATATAAGATAGGAAATACAGATATTATTCACTATATTTTAAACATAAGGAAATTGAAGCACAGTAATGTGGAATTGCTTATCCAGGGGTATGAAATGTGCTATACAATATCACATGTATTTGGTTATTTTGCTTAACCTTTTTTCTTTTTTAGGGAGCATTTGGTGCCTATTGAGAGCATGTCAAGAAAAGAAAGTGATATTAAAACAGAAACCAGTAGGCATAAACTATAGAACAACAGCGAAAATAATAATAAAACGAATGACTGGATTATGATGTAGAATATCCAAATCCATTAATGCAGTGCCTTATGTCAGTGGAGAAACTGAGGTAGACAAGTTTGCCTAGAATCTTGAGGAAAATGTCATCAATGTACTTTTTAGAGGTAAAACATTACAGTGGAATGTGCATTGGATTTGGAATCAGAGAGCCTGCCTTCAATGGTGTCTCTGACTTACTATTCAAGTGACCTTGGGTAAATTAATTTACCTGTGGACCTCAGTTTATTTATCTATAAAATGAGATGACTGGATGATCTCAATTATAAATTTTGTGATCCCTCTTGCTTAATACAGTACCTGTGCTTATTTAGACACCTATATGCTTTATAATCATAATGAAGAGGAAAACTTTGGATCAGGAACCTTCAAATTATCATCACTGAATTATGAAGCAGATCATATGTTTTAATCCCTTGTTGACGGTTTGTGCCTTTTCTCCTGCTGGCCAAGTTAAAAGGCCATTTTGATGGTTAGTAGTGTCAAGATGTAATCCAGGCATTGATTTAAAAAATCAGTATAACATCTCATTTTCAGTCTGTTTTCTCTCACTTCCCTTGGTTATGGAAGGACTCTGAGAGACCCTTAGAGAATATGTCTTTAAAGAAGGTTATCATTTCTTTTTCCATGGAGATTTCGATGGGGGAGTGTAGAACACCATCTTTCTGGAATGCTCAGCATTCAATTCAATGCTAGGCATTGTCCAGAGGCAGAGGAATAAACTAGGGAAGGGATTTTTCATTTATGTGTTGTAGGCTCATTTGGCTGGTGAAATCTATAGATCCCTTTCTAGAAGGATGTCTTTAAAGGCACATAATAAAATCCATAGATTAGAGAGGAAACCAGTTGTATGGAAATACTATCATTAAAAGTTAAGATAACTTCCAAGATTCTAGGTTTAAAACCTCTGAAATTATTTTGTTAAAAAATTAAAGAAACACAATGCACATTATGAATATGAAGTGCCAATTAAAAATAGTAAACACTGAAACTGGAGTTAGTGTAATTAAAATGATTGACAGCTTCCTGAAGAAAAGAGAGAGCTGAGAAACATAGGTGGAGAACATTGGATAGACTTTCAGGCTCAAATAATGTGTGGATGGGTAGGACTGAACTGGTTTTCTTCTTGTCTTCCTTTTTTCTTCTTTGATTCAAGGGATAGATCTCTAACTAGGGGAAGGAGAGGAATGTAATTGGAAATCAGAGCGATTTAAAACTGGTATCAATACAAATGGGACATCTAACACATTCCCAAAGCAATCTCTGTCTCTGTCTCTTTCTGTCTTGGTCTCAGTCTCTCTCTCTCCCTCTGTCTCCCCCCGCCCCATCTCTCTCTCTTTCTCTCTCTTCCCCTGCCCCATCTCTCTCTCTTTCACTCTCTCTCTTTCTCTCTCTCTCTCCCACATACATATATATGTGTATGCACATATATATGTATCTATCTATCTATCTATCTATCTATCTATCTATATATATATATATAATGGGGATATATATATATATATGTATCTATATATATATCCCGGATCTCTCTTTCATTTTGCATTTAGAAGCTTAGAGCTATCATTTTTTTTTCACCCATGAAGAACCTTCATGTAAGCTCTTTTGAGGGCAGAGCAGTTAAAAGTTGAAATTTTTGCCTTTATATCCCTAATATCAGAACACATTGTAGACACAGTAATTGGTTGTTGTATAGAACTGGTGGACAGAAGGCCAGTCACTTTGTGATTTTTCTGAAGTCATAGTGAGATATTTGGCTGAACTAGGATTAGAGTTGTTTTCTCACTTTCAGTGCTCCTTGGACATGTCACTTAACCTAAAAGCCTCAGTTTCTCCAGTTGTAAAATGAGTCTGCAAGGTTCCTTCCAGATCTAGATTTGTTTTCTTTTAATCCTTTTCATACTATTTTGTTATCTCTTTCCTTAAATTGGGCAGAGAATGCAGGAGTGTGTTTGTGTGTGTGTGTGTGTTTTCATGTTCATGGATCATTACCAACAATAGCAAATAAAAATAACTCTAGAAGGCAGCATGATATTTTGAAAGAATCCTGGTTTCATCAGACTCCATTCTTTACGAGCCATGTATCTTTGGGCTATTTACCTTCTCCATTTTCCTTGTCTTTAAAATGAATGGTGGAGGTAACTAGAGAGGCTCTTTAAGGACCTTTCAGCTTCTGGTATTTTCTGATCTTATATCTTAGAAAAAGCAATTCCAAACAATTTTTGACAGTCACTTTAAAAAAGAAAAGGACAAGATTTTTCTTTCTCCTAATTATTCCTGGGTCACAAATAGCTAGCTTTTTGTAATACAGGGCAAAACAATGAGCAACCTTGGGATGCTTTTCCCTGCAAACCCCAATGCATGGTGTAATTCAGTGAAGCAGATCTGCTCCATGATGTTAAATCACTGTAATTGTCACCTTGTCTCCCAGACACAAAGAACTGTGCCGCTCCGGGGCATTGTCTGGGTAACTGGATAGGCAGGGGCCAAGATGTTTCCTAGTGCCCAATCCTGAGCCTCTCTAGTATCCATTCCTGACCCAGCTGGCTGCAGTGGATATTAACCACAGTCCCTGGGGTGCTGATGGTCAGTTGACTTCTGGGCTGTTCAGCAGAGTCAGGGACTTTCTAATCCAAAGCAGTCTTTTGTGTGTTCTGCTGTCTGCCTGTGGTTGGCATTATCCAAATAGCAGCACCACTTGGTGATTTTGAGGGAATCGTGAATTTCATTTTGATGAAGCTTCCCTTGCCCCATTTGTCAGAATTTAATGTGCCGTGTGTCTCTGGTCTGCCAGGGTTTTCGGAATTCCTGCGGTCATCATTTTGGCATTTGCATTCTGGTTAGGAGAATGGAAAATGCTGGGAGCAAGGTGGCAGTACTTGTCAAAAACTACCCATGTTATTAGCGAGAAGAATGACATGATAGAGTAACTTGATGACAGAAGCCCCAAAATATATACTTTCATTCAAGAATTCACTTTTTCCTCCTTTGGGAAGATAAAATTATAGTTTTTGGAAGTCACTAGATAATAAAGTTAAGTTGTGTAAGATACTTAGCATAACCAAAGGGCTTTTTAAAAAACAGCTCAGAAAAAATTAGCCCTTCACTGCCACGGCTGCATTAAATGCTGACTTTCTATATTTTTTTGCAATAAATATAATAACTAGTTTTATAAGGATATGTAATTTTCTGAAGAACAGACATACCCACTCCTATGAAGAACATAGACTCTTAGAGCTAGAAGGGCCCTTAGAAATCATGCAATCCCAAGTCTTTGCCATTTTATACATGGGGAAGCTGAGGCCAAGAGAGGGGCAAGAATTTGCCCATGACTTCACAAACATATGGGACAGCTAGGTGACCCATTGGATAGAATGCAAGGCCTGAAGTTAGGGAGACCGGAGTCCAAATTTGACTTCCAATATTTACTAGTTGGGTGACCTTGGGTAAGTCACTAAACTCTGTCTGCCTGTGTTTCCTCATCTGTAAAATGAGCTGGAGAAGGAAGTGATAAATCCCTCCAGTATTTTTGCAAAGAAAACCCCAAATGGGGTCACAGAGAGTCAGACCTAGCTGGAAAATGACTGAAAACAACACACAGGTGTGCAGTAGGTATTCATTTCTAGCTGTCTACACTCCAAATCCAGCATTATTTCCAGGATATTTTATTGCCTTTATATTTATACATGTTTTCCTTTTGTTCTTAACGCTTTATTGATGCTTTTTGTTTTTGCAACAATCATTTGGGGATAAGCCTTCCACCTCTCCCTCAATCCTGGGACTAAATCCTGTCTTTTTAATTTTTTTAAAAACCTTTCTTTCTTAGAATCAATATGAAATATTCAGTTCCAAAGAAGAGAGTCGTAAGGAATAGGCAATTGGGATAAAGTTACTTGTCCAGGGTCACATAGCTAGGGAGGGTCTGTGGCCAAATTTGAACTCAATACATCCCATTTCCAGGTCTGCCTCTCTGTCCACAGAGTCACCTTGCTGACTCTGAGTCCTTCCTTTTAACATGGGAAAACAGCTAAGCAAAAAGTGACGTAATGACTAGGACTGCCTGGGTGTAGAACATTCTGCCTCTCCTGTCCCCACCTCTCTAGAAGAGGGACATTTGTTCATTATCTAATCTCCAGGATCCAGAATGTTTATTAAAGCTACTCAATTTGGATTGCTGTTTATGTGCTTTCTTTTTATATATATATACATATATATGCATATATATTTTATTGATTAAGAATATATATTTTATATGTATAAATATATAAAATATATTTTATTGATTAAGAATCTATATTTTGTATGTATTATATATAAACATACATATTTATATATATTTTATGATTAAGAAGATTTTTCCACGTTTACATGATTCATGTTTTTCCTCTTCCCTCCTCCCACCCCCTCTCATTGCCAACACACAATTCCACTGGGTTTTACATGTGTCATTGATAAAGACCTATTTATGTGCTTTCCAGTTACATAATAATTGTATAATTCTTACTGCCTATTTTCACTGAACAGTTCATATACATCTTTCCCTGTTTCTTTGATTCCTCATATTTCTCATTTCTTACTACACAACAATATTCCATGATGTTCGTGGACCACACATTGTTCATCCATTCCCCAATCAACAGGTACCTACTTTGTTTCTGATTTTTTGCTGCCGTTAAAATGCCGTCTTGAGCTCCTCCGAATATATGCTTGGGAGAGGGATCGCTGGACTTAAGGATATGAGGAAATGACTTTTTTTTTGCAGGATTCCCAGTTATTTTCCAGAATTCTAGAAACAATTCACAGATCCACCAATAATGTATTCATGAGCCCATCTTCTCAAAGTTTCTTCAATATTTGCTATTGGCTTTTTTTCTTTTTTGGAGGGGAGAATGGGGGCATTATCTTTGACAATTTATTAAATATGAACTGAAACGAGTTAATTGAATTTCTTTTATTAATAGATTGGCACATATTTCCATATGGTCATTAAGATTGCAATTATTTTGAGAATTGTTCACATCCTCTGACTATTTTAGGGGGCATGTTTCTTGTTCCTGCATATTTGGGTCAGTTTTCTGAGTCACCTATTCGTCTGTCATCCTTTTATCTACAATCTTTTAAAAAAGGATTTCTCTATGTCTACTTTCTCAGTTGTTGCTTTTGGGAGAAAAGTTGGATAAATTTAAACAAGCCAACTATTGCTTTCTTGATTAGTTCTTAGATCTTAGAGTCTTCCTTCAGCAGTCATATGTGTGCTTCATTTCTTAGGTGCTGTTAGTATCTCTATCAATTTTTTTGTCAAATTTCTGAAAAGCACAAGTGCTAGATACTGGGAATGCAAAGACAGAAATGAAACAGCCCCTGCCTTCAAGGAACTTCACGGAGTACAATGTGTAATTTTGTCACTGTTGACAGAACAAGCATAAAATAAATACAGGCTTTATTTGGGGGGGAGTAATTAAAAAGTGGAAGAATCAGCAAAAGTTTCAAAACAAAGATGGGGCTTGAGCTGAGCTTTGGGAGCAGATTAGGAGTTTTATGAGGTAAAATAGAGAAAAGTGTTTTCTAGGCATGAGAGAAATCCAGTACAGAAGAATTGAGATGGATTGTTATATATGCAGGACAGCAAGAGGAGCAGTTTGTCTGGACCAAGAAGTGTATAAAGTGGAGTATTGTGTGCTAAATCCAGAAAGGTGGATTGGAATTTGGTTGTGAAGAACTTCAAGTGCTCCAACTGACTCAGTATTCTATCTCCAAAGGAATAGGAAGTCACTGAAGTTTAAATTGTTTCCTGAATCACTAGGTTTATGCCTGTCTGCTTCTGAGGTGTAGAGTGGTGCATTCTTTGATTCACATTAGTTCAGCCATTTTTTAGTTGTATTTGACTCTTTGTGACCTCATTTAGGGTTTTTTTTTTGCCATTTCTTTCTCCAGTTCATTTTACAGGTGATTTTGAAAAGGAGTCAAACAAAGTTAAATGACTCACCCAGGGTCAACTAGTTAGTAAATAACTGAAGTCAGATTTGAGGTTAAGTGACTTGCTCAGAATTATATAGCTTAATAAGTGTTGAAGGAGACCAGATTTGAACTCAGGAAGATGTATATCACTGATTCTAGGTCCTGCAAAACACAAAGGTAAATGGACATTTATATATTGTTTATCTTGAAAATAAGCTATATGGGGATGGCAGAAAATACAGAGGAACTCATATGCTTAAGGACATCCCACATAAAACTGGGAGAATGAGACCAGGGGCATGAATTCAACTTTCAGGGAACTCTCTGTAGAATAAGGTAATTTTATTGGTGTTGAGCCATTTTGGTTATGACTGACTCTTCATGACTCCATGTGGGATTTTCTTGGCAAAGAAAATGAATTGGTTTACCATTTCTTTCTCCAGCTCATTTTATAGGTGAGGAAACGGAGGCAAACAAAGTTAAATGACTCACCCAGGGTAACCTATTTAATAAGTAACTGAGGCCAGATTTGAGCTCAGCAAGAAGAATCTTCCTAATTCTACACTTGGCACCCTATCCATTGCACTACCTAGATGCCCTAGAATAAAGTAGAGGTTGTAGAAATGAAGAACTTGATTAGAGGATCATTTTTCATCTCATTTATTTATTTATTTGATTTTCCTCCCAGTAAAGTTCTTGGTCTAGGAGTCAAGTTTCTGTATAAATTTTTGCTCAGGCAGAATGAAAGATAAATTTTATTTTTTATGGAAAACAAACAAAAGCCTCACAATCTGTTGCTTCTTTTGTGATTGTTTCCTGATTTTATGTCTTTTCAGGCAAAAATCATTTATATGCAGGAAGAAAAATTAGACTAAACAAAAATTATAACCATATGTTAGTGTTTTATACTATATATTTAATGTGTTGGATGTCAGTATGGAGTATAGCAATCCAGATAAAGTGGATAGGGCACGATATTTGGAGTCAGAAGACCTATGCTGAAATCTGGCCTCAGATACTTATGAAATTTGTGACCTTGTGCAAGTCACTTAAACTTTTTTGCCTCAGTTTTTTCATCTGTAAAATGAGCTGGAGAAGGAAATGACAAATCACTCCATTATCTTTGCCAAGAAAACCCTGAATGGGGTCATAAGGAGTCAGACATGACCAAAAAATGACTCAATGATAACAAAAACATCTCATTTGTTCCTCCCAATAACCTTAGGAGGTAGGCACCATTATTTCTCCCCATCTTATAGCTGAGGAAACTAAGGCAGACAGAAGTTAAATATTTGCCCAGCATCACATAGCTATTAAGTATCTGAGACCTGACTTATACTTAGGTCTTCTTGACTTAAAGTGCATTTCTCTAGCCATCGCTTCAGCTAGCTGCTCTAAGAAATCATTTTCAAAAGTTGCTTTCATTTCTATTTTCATTTTAATGGAAAGGGCAGGTTCATGGGTCTATAGTGACTGATATTGTCTTGGTTGTCCCTCTTCTTCTAAATAAGAGGACCTTTCCCATGCTTTGGAGATCCTCTTTTCTCAAAGACTCCAGAGTCTTAGAATCCCACAGAATCACTGACTTTGAGAGTTTGAAAGGTCCTCAGTGACCATGAAGTCCAAGTTCATCCTAGCACCAAAGGAATCTCCTTTATAACATACCTGACAAGTGAGCATCAAACTTCTTTTGAATGCTTCCCCTCCTCATGAATCAGTCTATTTTAACATCACTGTCAGGAAACTTTTCCAGGCAAAAGTCATCATGCTCGTTGCAATTTCGACCCATTGTTTTTGGGATCTGCCCCTCTGAGACTAAGCAAAACAATTCAAATTCCTCCTCTATATAACAGTTCTTCAGTATACTTCGATAATTATCATAACCTTCTCCTCCCTCCCCTTTCCCCATCTCGTCCTCTCCAGACTAAAAATCCCCAGTTCCTTCAGCCAATCTTTATATAACATGGACTCAACCATTTATCACTGTTCTTCTGAGTCTATGGTGGCCAGAATGAAACAATACTTCAGATGAAATTTTTCAAGGACAGAGTACAATAGGATTATCAACATCCCTCAAGAGTCAGTTCTGGGGCAGATAGGGAGCACAGTAGATAGAGCTCTACTTCTGACTTTGGGAGAACCTGGATTCAAAGGTGGCCTCAGACACTTACTAGCTGTGTGACTTTGGACAAATCACTTACACCCAAATGCCTAAACCTTGATGCTCTTCTGTTAGAGTTGATTAGTATAGATTCTAAGCAGAAGGTGGATTCCTTAATGCCTTTTCCAAAGCATTATTACTACTGGGAGTATCATTTTACAGAAAAGGAATCCAAGACTCAGAGAAACGAATGACTTGTCCATGGTCATATTGTAGTTGGTTGTCCTTCTTACTTGAAGAGGATCAAAATCACTTAACTGGTAAAGGAGATTTAAGTGAGGCAGACTTGTACAAAGTCCTCACTCTCGCTCTCTTTTCCAGTCATTGATGTTCAGTGATAAGACAAAATCAAGACAACTGGCAATATTGCTAGCAAAAGACAGAAATGATCTTTAAACCCTGATCTTGTTGACTCAAAACACCACCCTTGGCTGTTATGTTTAGCTGCTTACCATACATACTATGGATTAACAAGCGGTCATTGTCACATATTTGTTCTATCCAAGATTCTTCATCTTTCATTGCTCTCAGTCTTTTGTTACTTAGGTGTCTATTCAATGGAATCCTTCCTGACCTGATTTGTTGAGTTTTTATTTGCTAGAAGGGTAGA
The DNA here is from genome assembly GCF_016433145.1 of Gracilinanus agilis. Taxonomy (NCBI): domain Eukaryota; kingdom Metazoa; phylum Chordata; class Mammalia; order Didelphimorphia; family Didelphidae; genus Gracilinanus; species Gracilinanus agilis. The sequence goes on along the minus strand of NC_058134.1, from coordinate 257,740,256 downwards.
ATTTCTAGTATATTTGAATGGGTTTTTAGGGACTGTGTTTCAAAATCTTTTCTGATTTTTTAAATTTGACTCAGTATTTTCCAAAATCTTAGAATTCCTGAGACATTTCAATGATTCGTAGGGATGGTAGGGCAGAATGTTTGATAGTGCCACTGTTTCAGAAAACTCAATGTATGGTTGCTTGTAGGTATGGCAATTGTGCATTTTTCAACTAGAAGTGGACTGTTTGTCATCTTGGTAGTACCCTATTTAAATTTCACACCAAAGCATGCTGGTTCTCAAACTTATTTTCTCACAACAAAGTATCATTCTTTGCTGTGAGAAATCACAGCCCACTGTTGGCATAAGTTTGGCAGAGTTGGAAAACTTGTGTCTACATTCTTTTGCTAGTATAACTTCAATACATAACTTCTATTTCTACCCTAAAGAATTTCTTTTCTAGGGGCAGTTAGGTGACTCCGTGGATGGAGAGCCAAGCCCAGAAATGTGGGATCCCAGGTTCAAATCTGGCTCCAAACATTTCCTACCTTTGTGACTCTGGGCAAGTCAATTAACCCCCATTCCCTAGTCCTTACCACTCTTCTGTCTTAGAACCATTACACAATATTGATTCTCAGATGAAAGATAAGGATTTTTTAAAAAGGATGTGTTTATGTGTTTTCCTATTGGAGACATTTACTTTTCCAATACAAGAAGTGTCTCATTGTTGGAGTATGCCATTTTGCTAGGAAGACATTGACTTACAGTCTAGCACTAAGCCACCACTTGACTAAGCTAACATGTGCTTCAACATTTGCCTCTTTCTATTCTGTACCCATTTATGCCTTTAGGACCAAGTTGAGTGCTATGGAACCTGACCATGACTGAGAAGGGGCTCCTTTCTCTCACATTAATTGGCCTGTTAATTCTCTCCCCTAGAATCATGGAAAGAGTTTAATTTTAGCAAGTTAAACTATAGCACAAAAGCCTAGAAGAGTCAGTTCCTAAAAGTAGTGAAGTAGAAAAGACATTCAGGGTACAATATGAACTGGGTATGGGATGGGTAATTTATTACTATACTCATAAAACATACTAAACATAAAAAACTTAGAACTATGCTTTGGCAGAATATGAGCCAGTAACTTAACTTATAGCTACTGTTATCATTTTCAGGGAGGCTAATATTCAGACTTAACAGGACATAAAATAGTTGTTAGGACTTTTAATCATTTTATAACAGTATCAGAGAAAGGCATTAAGTTGTGGTGGATAGAAAACTCGTTTCATAATCAAGAAGACCCCACTTCAAGATCTGTTTTGCTGTATACTCGTTTTGTGACCATGGTCAAGTCATTTAATATTTCAAGACATTTCACTAGACTATGAATAGCAGAACACTGTTTTATCTGTCTTGGTAGAGGACATTTCTTCATTGAGAGTTCTCTACTCTAAAGATATCACAAATCAAACCCTCACACCCAAATCACAGATTTATTGCTGGGAAAGAATTTAGCAGTCATCTATTCTTATCTTTCCATTTTAAAGATGAAAAAACTACATCCGAGGGAGGTGAAGTAATTTGCCCAACATAAGTAGCAAGCATCAGAACTAGGATCTTCCAGGCTACCATGCTGCCTAGGGAATAAAGCAGGGTCACCTTTTTGGGTGTGTGTGTGTGGGTGGAAGGATTCTCCTGATGGCAATTTTGAAAGATATTTTATATCCAGAAATGTGTAGCTTACATTTGTATTGTACAATGCCTTGACATATTCTTCATTTGACCTGACACATTTTAAAAATAAAACTCATATTTAGTTGATCAAATGTTTACTTATATGCTATCACTGAGGGAAGGAGTTCCCCATGTATGATAATTTGTCCTTTGACTTTTTTCTATGATTCAAATGTTTTCTCTCATCTTCTGTCTTATTTGTTTTGTTACTGTTCAGTCATTTTTAGTCCTGTCTGACTGTTCATGACCCTATTTGGGGTTTTCTTGGCAAAGATATTGGGGTGACTTCTCCAATTCTTTTAAAGCGGAAACTGAGGCAAACATGATTAAATGACATGCCTAGGGTCACACAACTAGTAAGTGTCTGAAACTAGAATTGAATTCAAGAAAATAAGTCTTCTGAGTTAAGGTCCAGCACATGCCCCTTTCAATTAAAGTATCCCTTTTAAGACAAGTAATGAGGGACATTGTCATTCAAAATAGACAGGGTACAAGGAAAGAGTTGCTCTTAGGAAGGAAATACTTAAATTCACAACTGCAGGTTGATCATGTGATCTTAGTTTCAGTGCTGGGATGAACTTCATAGATTGTATAGTCCAGTCCCCTCATTTTATTAATAGGGAAACTGAGGCAGAAAACTGAAACCTAGAAGGTAAATGAATAGTTCAAGATGGAGAAGCCTAGTAAGAATCAAAGGTGAAATTTGAACCTAGCTTCTTTGACCAGAGTCAACATTCTTCCTTTTTAACCGTGCTGTCTCCCATGGGGAGGAGCATGAAGATATTTCTGTATGCCAGAGACCTGCTGCTATTATAACTCATGCCTGGGTTGAATCATACATAGGTAAGGCCTGATACGTGATACAAGCCAATTCTTTCAGTTATCACAGTGCTTGCAAGGATAGATTAAAAATCAAACAAATCAAGGAAAAAACCCCATTGGATTTGGAGTCACAGGTGGAGTTCTAATGTCTCCTGTCCTCAATACCTCTAGGAAGCAAGTTGTTTCATCTTTCTGGCCTTTGGTTTCTTGAGTCAAAGGAAAGCAGTTGAACTAGCCTGAAGATTCCCAGCTCATTGAGCTGATAACCATTGGAAGAATGCATTGCAAAGGGTTTTTGAATCCTAAATGCATAAATAAATAAATAAAAATAACTTTTGTAGATTATCTCCCAAGTATAGTCACTGTTTTTCAAATGTACACAAATGATGTTGTGATTAGTGAAATGAAAATACATTTAAATGCATTACTGTAGTAATAGTAGTTTTTTGGCACTATGCATTTTGTAGCATGGTGTAGCAGATGGAGGATAGGAGACAGGAAGACCTTGGTTCAAATTCTACCTCTGACATTATTTGGAGGATTTTGGAAAAGTCATTTAACTTGTAAAAATTACAATTTTAAATTTAAATTAAAATTCCTTCATTTGTAAAATGATGGAGTTTAGACTAGATCCCTCTAAAGCTCCTCCCTACTCTATATCTATGGTTGTATAATTCTCAGTTCATAGATACAAATGGTACCACATGACCAGGTGACTGGCCCAAGTCCACTAGATTTTAGTTCTTTCATTTTTACATTGCACATCATGCAAATCCGTATAGCCTATCTGGGAATTCATCAATTGGTGACTTAAAAATTCTGTGGAGACTTGGGTATTAGCCCTTGAAGACTCTGGTGGAAGACATTGTATATATGCACATCCATTCATGTGGATCGCATTTTAGGAAGGTGACATGTGAGGAATATATTAAGTTGTATGTGCTTTTCTTTGGGGCAGTATCTTATTGATGCTATTTACATAGGGAAAGAGGGGGGCGTTTTATTTTTTGACCTTAGGTTTAGCTTAGATATATTGTATCAGTTGATAAAATAATGATAAGAATAAAGTGTAATAACTGGCAATAGGTTAATGTTTACAAAAATCCTTTCTATACATCGTATCATTTGATTTACACACCAGACTGAGTTTAGGTAGCTCTCTCTTTGTTCTCTACGCCTCCTCCCCCCACTCCATTGTCTTCACTTAGATTTTATGGATAGATTTCAAGAGTTTTGTGAGATTAAATGGGGGAAGAAAAAACTCCCTAGATAGATTTTGACTTTCACTAACCAAGAAATGAAATTGAGCATTTCCTTCAATTGTCTAAATACATGACTCTAAGAAGGGGTCCACGAGCTACCTCTGACTGCCAAAGAAGTCCATGAAACATAAAAAAAAGGCTCAGAACTCCCACACGCTTCAATCTCACATCTGTCTGAGTTACATCTCAGAATGGAGACAAAGCAGCAGCTTAGAATATTCCCTTGACTGTAAGGGAGGGAGAGAAGAGCAAATAAAGAAGAGACCAATTCCATGTTGTTGCTCTAGCCCATTATTGGAATGACTGTTGATAAAGGAGCTGCTGAAAATTACATTAAAATGACTCGTAATGCCAGCAAGCACAGAGACTTAAAAGTGGCACATTATTCCCAGGGCTCTTCAAGACCAGAACCAGACTCCTCCTGGTGTGCTCATTCAGAACCACTCTGGATTGATGGCATCCTTGTGCCAGTGGAATGGGACTTTGGGATTAGGAAGGGAAATGATGTGTTTCTGTGTCGTAGCCAATGGTAGATTTGGCATTAGTTGGAACTCAATTTGTAGGAAAAAGAAAATAAACATGTTGGCTCCCTGAGCATACATCGCTTGTAATGGGTTAATTGTCAGCATGCAACGGGGTAAGAACTAGTACTATGAATCACTTCTGCGCATGGTACATTTGTTTCCCAAGACTGATCCAGTCTTGAATCTTAATAGAAATTCCAACCATCCACTGTGACAATTAGTGACTTATAGTGACCATAAAGCATTTCTTTTTTATTCCAAAAGACTCGGCCCAGAGGCTAAGTTATGTCCTTAAATTTAGATATAGAGATTTTCTCTGGAAACTGATATGAATTCTCCTTGTCTATTAAAAAACAAAATGAATCTAATGATAATTAAACACCACCGCTAAAATCTTCCAGAGATGCTTCACTGAAGCACAGACTTGATTCTATATTTTCTAAGGTTGTGGTAATAAGGGACAATCTTTGGAAGTTCCTATTGACCTATCAAGATTTTGGTTATTAGAAAGGTAATAATAATAGTAGTAGTAACAATAAGGCTAAGTAACACTTATGAAGTGATTTAAGGTTTCCAAAGTATTTTATATTATATCATTTTATCATCAGAACATCTCTATGAGGTAAGTGCTATTCTTATCCCCATTTTACAGATGAGAAAATCGAAGCTGAGATGTTTGGTGAGATGCCTAGAGCCACACAGTTGGCAGGTGTCAAGAGGCAGAATTCAAACTCACGTTTCTTGACTCCAAACCTAGTGCTTTACTCATTTTGTCACATAACTGGGCAACAGAGACTGTGCGTGTCATATAAAGACTAACTTAACTAAGCAGAGAGAGGTTTATCATCTGCAAAGTGATGAATGATTTGGCCATAGCAGCTCTTAAAACCCATCAACGAGGCTGCAGAGAGATTGTGATCTCCATCAGGGGAGTAAATAGCCCCACAGAGTAATGACAGTTCCTTGAAATATTGAGGCAACATTTCAAAAGAAAATTAATTTTTGCCCAATTAGGGAGTGCTTTCAAAGACAGTAAATAGTCACTAGATCCCTGCCTCTGATCTAGACAAGCTATCACTCTATGTTTATGGCATAGCTGATGCTTATGGTAAAACTGGTGCTGTTCATTAATGCATTTATTGCATGCAAATGAGGGGAAATTACAAGAAACATCATGTGCCCTTGTTTGAGCCCAATTAATATTTCATTAAATGAATGACAGAGCCTGCTCTTAGCATTGCCATCATAAAAATAAACACCGGCATCTTTAAACTTGTAGACTTTTAACCTTTGCTGTAGCTATAGAATGCCAAAGTTTTTTTTTCCTTTTTGGAATTGGAATAAGCCATATGTGCTTATGTATGAGTGGCATACCTCAGCATTAGAGTAAGAGTTTTGGGAGCAGATGCTGTAGAAACATATTATTTTTAAGCAAGGGCTTTGACTCAGACAAGAGAATTTTCCCACCGAGATGGTTACATTATCTTAAATTCCTTTATGATCGTTGGGCATCTGGAACAAGGAAGGCAACCTGTGACATAGTTCATCTGAAGACATGGGGTGGCATATTTGCCACCATTTCCCTTTCTATTCGCTACCTCTATTTCTTCCTTCCTCTCATTTTCTTCTTTCCTTTCTTTCCCCTCTCTTCTTTCTTTAAAAGGAAAAAAAAACACACCTTACCTTCCATCTTAAAATCAATACTGTGTATTAGTTCCAAGGCAGAAGAGTAGCAAGAGCTGGGCAATATTACCTGCTCAGGATCACGCAACTAGGAAGTGTCTGAGGCTAGATTTGAACCCAGGATCTCCAGGCTCTAGTCTTGGTTTTAATTTCACTGAGCCCTCCTTTCTTTCCCCTCTCTTCTTTTTCTTCTTTCCTCCCCTTGCTTTTTTCTTGCCTTTTCTCCTTTTTCATCTCATTCTCCTTTATCTTCTTTAAAAAAAAACAACCCTTATCTTCTGACTTAGAATTGATATGAAGTATCTAAGTATTGACTCTAGGACAGAAGGATGGGAAGGACTAACCAAATAGGTTTAAGTGACTTACCCAAGATCACACAGCTTAGTCTGAAGGCAGACATTTGTCTGTAGGTCCTCCCAACTCTAGGTCTGGTGCTCTATCCACTGTACTACCTAGCTGCCCCTTCTTATGCTTTGTATCAGAAAATGTGCTAAGAGCCAGAAATAGAAAGACAGACACAAAACAGTCCTTGCCCTTCCTGGGCCTGCATTCTCGTGGGTAGTAGTTCCCTCTGTATTTTGTTTATTTATTTTTATCTTTGTTCTGAGAACCCTTCTCAACACCAAGAATAACAATGATATTAGAGATCCCTAAGCTATCTAAAATTGGTGAGAATTTAAAGTAACCCCTGCATGACCACCACCAAAATTATGGTATACATGATCAGGATGCTTTCAAATTCCAGTAGAAACAAGCCTTACCCTTCTCCAAACCTCTGTGTGTGTGAACACATATATGTACACACTTGTTATAGATTATGGCATAATTGAACAATCGTTTATTGCTTAAGGTGCCCTTAAATAATTTTTATTTTATTTTTTTAAACCCTTAACTTCTATGTATTGGCTCCAAGGCAGAAGAGTGGTAAGGGTAGGCAATGGGGGTCAAGTAACTTGCCCAGGGTCACACGGCTGGGAAGTGTCTGAGGCTGGATTTGAACTTAGGACCTCCCGTCTCTAGGCCTGACTCTCACTCCACTGAGCTACCCAGCTACCCCCTAAATAATTTTTTTTGCATGAACCTCTGGGACTATTGTTGCAACCCCCCAAAGGATTCAGGATCCCCTCCTCGAAGGGGAGGAAGGCAACATTTTTTAACATGGATCAGTATTTATTTGTTGTTGTTATTCAGTCATGTATGACTTCGTGACTGCATATGGAGTTTTCTTGGTAGAGCTACTAGAATGGTTGGCAATTTCTTTATTCAGTTCATTTTACAGATGAGAAACTGAGGTAAACAGAATTAAGTGACTTGCCCGGGATCACCCAACTAGGAAGTGTCTGCAGCCAGATTTCAGCTCAGAAAGCTGAGTCTTCCTGATATCAGGTCCAGCATCCTATCCATTGTGCCATTTAGCTGCCCTGAAGAAGTAAACTCAGAGCACATCTTTAGAGCGTTTTGGGAGGAAGGTAGGAGATCACTAATAACTGGGAGCTGGGGGTGGGGTGGGGCGAGATGAGAAAAGATCTGTAAGAGATGACATCTATCACTGCTTTAAAGGAAACTTGTGAGGAAACAAAAGAGGGAAGAGGAAGGAGAATAGTATTCCTGTCCTAAGACTTAAACACAAGAGCTTGAGGACTATCAAGTAGGCTAGCTTGGCTGAAATACTGAGTCCCTGAAGGGGTGGATAAAAGCACAACCAGTCTGAGAAACTAGATGGGAACCAAATTGTGAAGGGCTTTCAATGTTTCCCCTCACCCCCATTTTTCCCCTTCTCTGCCTATATTGGCGACTCTGAGCATCACTCGGTGCTAGCAGTGATACACAGGGTTAATAAGGTTGCCTGTCTGTGGGTCGGATTCAAGCCTGTCTGAATGACAGCTGTTAATAGCTAAGGTGTTTACTCTTAAGGTGCTGCAGGAGAAAGGGTGGAAGCTGGGTAATCCTCTCCTCCATACCTTTTCCTTTCTAATATTGGGTCTGCAGGAACTGGGGAAATCTCGTTTGTGGAAAATCAGAGGCTGGAAGGGCTAGAGCAACTTAAACTAGAATGTTCATCTAATGAGGTGGTGGCTGCTTTGAAAACATCTCGAGTTAATGGAGGGCAGGGGAAATGGGGAGAAGGAGCTAGCTGCAAAGCCTCCTAACCTCATTCATTTTTCACTTCAGCCTTGGACTTGGCCTTCAGTGATTTGAGATTTAGGTGGAGGGGAGAGAACAAGGTTAAAGAGGAAGAATCTTGCTGGGCTGATGGGCTGATGAGGAATAGGAGCCGGGGAGTGGAGGTGAGGATAACCCCCCAGAAAAGGTTTCTAGCTACTTAATAGGCATAGGTGAGAATGTCATGGCTTTTGGAGCAGTAACAGCGGAGGGGATCGGTGTGAACACACCAGCAGATCATTGGGCCCATTTAAGACAAAGCCATATACAAAAGGCTTCTTTGTTCCGTGTGCTTCCTTGCATAGCACACAGACAGGTACTATGGGCAAATTCCCTTTCTTTTCTGCCCTTCCCCCTCAAAACATTTCTTATTTGGTTACTACCAAGTGCTTGAATGTAAGTGGCTGGAATAATGAACTGTTCTATTCTAGAAAGAATTTTCTCTGACTTTTTAGGAACATCTTTTGACACCGAATTTCCTTGCCACACATCTATCTTATCTGATTTCGAAGCCCAAAGCATTAAGTCCACGGTGGTGGTTTCATGAGAGGCACCCAAGAATTCCCAGTAGTGGGAGCAGACAGACCAGATTCAATTAAGTAGCTTGGTATGTTTCCTGATGTGTAACGATCTACTGTGAGAGGCTGGGATGGGGGACTGTCATGTGTACTGTGCTGGGGATTTTCTTTTTCCCAATGCAAAATCAAGTACCTGATTTAAATCAGTTCATTTCCTCCCTCCTCCAGTCCATACCTCAGGCTACCTAGACTAGGTCTCTCTAGTTCTTTGTGGCAGATGTGGAATCTGAATATTCATTTATTTCAGAAAGTAAGCGGAATCTTGCTTTATTATATTGTAGAAATATCCCACTAAAAATTCAAAATCTCCTACATATTTCTTGTTAAATATAACTGAAAATATTGATTTATAGACAGCAGTAAAATCTTATTCAAAAGAGGATTTTGTAACCCAAACATAAAGCAGAGTAGGTTTCCACCTGTGAGTTTTCTATTAGTCAGGAAGAAAATATTCCTCCTTTATTCCACACTTAGATACCAGCTGTTTGCAAGAGAGGGGGGAAAAAAAAAAGCTTGCGTTCATTTGTTTTGCAATGCCATGTTGTGAAAATGTTTTATTTTGGTACGTGTCATTCATGCCTAGTCAAAGGTTTCTGCAAATCAAGCTATGTAACTGAAGAAGGGTGCCTGGGGGGATTGTTTTATTTACCCTACATGCAATAGCCTTCCTGTCGAATTGAGGAATTTAGATGGCAAAATCAATAATGTGCTGTCCATGCAGGACTTGCACAAACACAAATTAATGCACTGGTGCTTAGGAGCTGGCTAAAAGCGAATGGCCATATTCTCCCAGGCCTTAATTGCTATATAGTCAAATTAAAACATGGCCAGATCCAGTGCAGGAATGTAAAAAGGGATATTTCCTAAATTGGGGTGTTTCTTCTTGAAAGTCATGATGACGGCTAATAAGGATGCTCCGTATGTTGTGTGACATTCTATACATAGTGGAAACAAAGTCTGAGGGTCACTTTGTGCATTTTTTTTTCAGGAAAAAAAACCCTGAAAAATAGTAAGAAAAATCTCCGAGCTTTTATAGGCACTCATCATCCTCTGGCATATTTAACTTGGAAACCGTTGGCAAATGGAAAGCTGACTATGAGATTTATTCCCTAAAATGCTCTTTTCAGAGATGCATGCGAAAATGCTGGCTGCCTCAATTAGTTGGGATAAAATGATATAATTTATTGACCACTGGCAATAACATTCTAAACACACTGAACATTTGGCACCTGATAAGTGGCTGCCTTGGTAATTGCTCAGATGTATGCCTGTTTTCGTAATCAATGCACCCTCGCAGACTATCATCAGCAGAATTTATTGCCTCATTTTGGGTTTCAAACTGCTTAAATATTCAATAGGCCCCTCCACCGTTCCCCTCCCCCCTCAGAAAGTGGCATTCCCCAAGGAAAGGAACCACAGTATCAGAGGGCAGAGGTCTTGCTGTTTCATGTCTTGGCAATGACTCTTTAATATTCTAAAAGGAGCAGAAACCTGGTTATTTGCATTTAAAGAGCTGCTCTCCCAGGTCGCATGTGGCTGGGTATATCTTTCAGAGAGTGGACATTTACACCAATCTGGACATGCCGCTGAAGGGACTGGAGCTGAGGAACCCTCAGCATCCTGTACTCCAATGGAATAAATCAGGTGCTGCCATAGGATTACTATGGTAACCATCAGGTCCTGTTGCAAGACACCGTAAGCATCATTTAAGGGTAGGTACAATTTTCAGCTCATCAAGTGTGTCTCATGATTTACCTGTTGACACCGTCGATTTGCTAGAACCATGTTATCGTCTTCTGGAATGGGAAAGCACTGATGCCGGCCCCCATTTTGTGAATCGGTTATCTTAGGGTGACTGACGGGGGTCTCTTGTTACTGTAGAATTGACCTTGTTGGCCAAATGAAATGAAAAGGCATAGAGGAGGACTAAATTTTGCACACAGTTCTCAACGTGTTGGTCTCTGCTTCTCTGTCCCGGGTCCTCCAACCACCATTTCCCTCTCTCCCCTGAAAGCTATTTTCTCAAAGCTGACAAAGTAAATTTTGGGGATTCTACAAGTCATATTGCTAATCATACCTATTCTACTGAAGAATCTTGTGCACTACATACATGGGCAAAAATGTGCGTCTATGAATTTATAAAGAGACTCACACATACATTTATTTATTTATTTTTAGAATATTTAGAATGTCAGCCTCTCCCAGAGACGACAAGCAATTCTACTGGATTCTACATGTATTATATACACACACATACAAATGCACACCATGCCCCAAAAGTCTTAGAGCAGATGCAAGCCTAAACAACTTGGACCTGTACTGAAAACTTTTTAGACAATCTGTGAATGTCCATATTTATAGCTTTGTGTATGTTTTTAAGTTCTTTGTAGGCAGGGATTCAGTTTTTCTTGTTAATCCTAGCCCCTAGCACAGTGATTGATGCATGGTAGTTCATTCAATCAGTGCTTTTTGAATTGAAATCAAGTAAGGGAGAGTGATATAGTGTAAAAAGCACATGATTTGGAATCAAGAGGACCTGAATTTAAATCTTGACTTTGCTACTAACTCTGCAGTAAGTGTGATTTCGAGAAAATCACCTTATCTCTCTGTGCTTTTTTTCTCAATTTAATAGATTTTGTCATCTATATAAAAGAAAGAGCTGGACTAGATGGACTCTAAGGTTCTGTGTACTTTGGGAGAAGCCTCAACTCTCTCAACCTCCATTTTCCCATCTGTAAAATGGAAGGGTTGGACTAAATAACCTCTAAGATCATTCCCAGTTCTAAATGTCCAGTCCTGTGGATTTTATTGATTAATGTCTCACTTCTAGACTGGTCTATCTTTTCAGTAGGATTATTTTAATAATTATTATATTCTAGATGCTTTTTAGAACTAAAGTCTACATTCTAGAGCAGGGGTCGGCAACCTCTTTGGCCGTGAGAGCCATAAACGCCACATTTTTTAAAATGTAATTTTGTGAGAGCCGTACAGTGCTCACAGTGCCGCTCCTGTAATAGCGCCTGAAAAAAAAATGGACTTTATGGCTCCTGCAGAAAGAGCCATATCTGGCCCTCAAAAGAGCCAGATATGGCTTGAGAGCCATATGTTGCCAACCCCTGTTCTAGAGTCTTATGTTGTATTGTAGTTTCTCTATTTGTCCTGATATAAATTTAAAAATGAGGAGATTCAGGGCCATTCTTGGTTGATGTTTCAAAAGCTTGTCCACCTTTATAGGCAAAAGAAAGAACAATGATTTAGAAGTCAGAGAATCCATATTTGAATTTTGCCTCTCTTATTCCTTATAGGAACTTGTCAAATCTTGATTTCTTTTGGCTCAAAGCTATCTCATCTATAAAATTGTTTTTGTTCAGTCATTTTTCAGTCATGCCCAACACTTGTGACCCCATTTGGGGTTTTCTTGGCAGAGACATTGGAGTGACTTGCCATTTTCTTCTCTAATTCATTTTATAGATAAGGAAATTGAGGAAAACTGAGTTAAATGACTTGCTCAGGATCACACAGTTAGTAAGTGGCTGAGGCTGGATTTGAACACAGGAAGATGAGTCTAGGCACAGTGGATAAATTTGGAGAGAAATTGCCAATGTGAATTTGTATAGTTTCTTCTCCAGAGAGTTCCTTTTATCTCTCCGGGTACAGTGCTCTGTCTGCTGCACCTTTCCACTGCCTGATCTATCAAATTAAGGAGGGGATTGGATTAGGTGAGATTTGATATTCTTCCTATCTCTATGTTTTGATTCTATGGTCCTATTTTTTTGTATTGCATAATATTTATTTTTAATGACCCTTAAACCATTATATGGGGGGGGGAGAATAGGTTTAGATTTTAGGGAGTTTCTTTGAATACTTATTAATATACTTAAAGGAAATTGATGTGGTGGACTGATTATTAGCAGTAATAATAATAGCAATAATAATAGCTAGTATTTATCTGAGTGCTTAAGATTTTCAAAATGCTTTACATAAGTTATTTCATTTGATTCTTAAGCCTACTGGTAAAAATGATAATCACTTTGATTAGAGTAAATGCTTTATTTTTTATTATTTTTTGGTAGAAAATGTTCAGACTTCTGTGACAGATTTCAACCATCCTAAATGCAATCCCTAAGGAGAAAGAAACTTTCCTTAAATCCACAAAACTAAACAAAACAGTCTGTTTATCTTTGTAATGGTGCTAGGTGGTGCAGCTGATAGGGAGCTGGGGCCAGAGTCTGGAAGACTCATTGAGTTCAAATCTGGCCTCAGGCATTCACTAGCTATATGACCTTGGATAAGTCAGTTAATCCTCTTTGCTGTAGTTTCTTCATCTGTAAAATGAACTGGAGGATAAAATGGCACACCACTCCAGTATCTTTGCCAAGAAAACCTCAAATGAGAGCACAGAAACTCAAACATGACTGAAAGGGCTGAACAACAACAAATGTTACTGGAAAAATGGATTTCAATGAGTCTTCTATTAAGTCTTTAAAACCCCAAATTCTGATACATGCTGGCTATGTGACCTTGGACATTTCACCCAACATTCAAATGCTCTAAGAAGCATTTTAAGATTTTAAGGTGTAGAGAACATGCAGATAGGCATCAGTAGAGAATTTCCTCACCCAGGAATTCTCTATATCAATGAAATCCCTGGAGCACTCTTTATCTTCTGCAAAGTAGAGCTCTACTTGAAATGATCTTGTGGTACTCACTTGCTTAGCTTTCTAGTAAAACGTTATCAAGCCATAGGCTGGAAAATGTCCACGTGAACCACCAGCCCTCCAATTTGTCAGAATCTGCTCATGAGATCTTTCTCCTAATTATTATGTACTCAATGAGAGAATAGTTGATGAAGAAAGACCAACTTCAACTTCAACATCAGGAAGACCTAGATTTAAAGCCTTTATCTTCTTAGTGCTCTGATTACTCTCAAAGGCTATAAGTTGCCAACTTGAATTACAAGTTTTCCCTTCCAGGGGAGGTCTTTGTACTAACAAAATCACAAATAGGTTTCCTTTTGTCATTGTCCAGCCAGTTTAACTTGTCATGACCCCACTTGGGGTTTTCTTGGCAAAGATGTTGGAGTGGTTTGCCATTTCCTTCTCCAACTCATTTTACAGATGAAGAAACTGAGGCAAAGAGGATTAAGTGACTTATCCAGGGTCATATAGTGAGTCAAGATATGAGGCTGGATTTAAACTCAGGAAGATGAATCTTCTTGTTGCCAGGCTCTCCAAGCACTCTATCACACCATCTAGCTGCCCCTATACAGTTCCTAGCCTTACACATTTTGACACCTTCTCTTCTAGTTTAGGAATTAACTTGAAACAAATCATAATCGGCAGTAAATGTGACATTAGTCTTGTGAGATAAATAGAAAGTCATCAGTTCCCCAAATGATACAGCTCTTCTGGAGAACAGTCTTGAATCATGCTCAAAGGGCTCTAAAAACTCTACATACCTTTTGACCCAGCAATATCACTACTACGTATATATCTCAAAAAAGATCATGACCTACTTATACAAAGGTATTCAGAGCAGCTCTTTTTGTGGTTTGTATAAATGATATGTGGTTTTTTCCACAACATGATGAACCTTCCAGTTGCTCTATTTGTTCTCTTGATATCCTTAGGAAGTGTATCAATTATTTGGCACTCTAGCTCTTCCTTCGTGACTTGTCACCTTAGCTCAACTTCTCACACTGTCATCATGGAGTAGTGCCTCACAGAGAAATACTCCTTTGCCCCATTTCTACTACAATCTCAATTGATTTTACTGCCAAGGAGCAATAATTTTCCAAATTAGCACCAGGTTAAAAAATAGATTGGATGCTACACTAATTTATATAGCTATTTTAAATAATATTTCATTAACTAGAAATGCTCATAAGCCTCTAAAAGTTATTTTTGTTTTGATTGCTCTAATTTTATGAAGGTGATTACTATCAGAAATGCATATTCATAACATAATATGATAGTTCAAAAGTATAGAAAACAAATTCTTATTAAAGCATAGTTTTTAGAGAACTGCCTTTGGAGTCAGGAAGACCTGAGTTCAAGTTCCATCTATGAATCCACTAATTGTGTGACCCTGTACAACTCTCTTGACCTCTCAGTGCTCAAGGTAACCCTCTTGGACTAAAAGTTATAGAGTAGATGCCAATCTACTTTGGCGGAGAGAATTCCCTCCTCTAGGAGTTCCTCATAAAATCACAGATCCCTGTCTTATCTCTCATGCTGTATTCCTAGCAAAAGTATGTTGAAATAGCCAACTTTGTCATAGTACAACATCTGGATGCAAGGGAAATGCTTAATAATTGCTTTTTGTTCTCGATGAATTCAAATTTTCATTTAAATGAATGAAGCATTTATTTAGCATTTGCCATATGCAAAGCATTATGTTAAGCACTGAAAATACAAATAGAAATGTTAGATGGCACCTGCTCTCAAGGAACTCAATATCCCCTCATTGGGGGACATACTACCTATGGAAGCATTTGTAAGTCAAATGAAAAGTCTGGTGGTCCTTAGGATACAGTGGTAAAGCAGATGATAATGCCTCTTCTGGAATGTCTTTTCCAATGATGAAATCATAGGTTCTGAAGCTGAATCCTTTTACAATACCAAAGGCTTTATTGTCAAGAGGTTTTTTCTCTGGGTCTTGAGTATGTGTCATAGAGTCTTCTTTTGTCCATTTAAGTAGTTCAGATACTGATCTGGACAGAGTATTCTGGGGATGGATTGCTGGAGACACTGGCCTGAGTGCTGCAGAAGGGAATTCTAGTAATGAGCCTCCCCAAGGAAAATGTTAATGTACTAACCTAGCCTCCTCCTAACCTGCCTCCAAACACAAACTTCATGTTCTTCACCCTGCCTTTGTTGGTTCTCCTGTTTTTATCTTTCTATTCCTTATGAGCCTTAGAAAAAGAGTGCTAACTCATTTGGAAAAGGAACTGTCATCTGTGAGTTTTTTGTGTGTATGCCATGATATAAGAGGGTGGAGAAGAGTTATCATGGCCCCTTAGCTTGGCTGTCTTTCTGCGTATTTATTAGAACATGGTGCTCTTGGTTGTATGGTCTTGAACACCTGGGTAACTCAGGTCAGATTGGGCATATATAAGGTCCTAGAGTACTCTGTACTATCAATAGGCAACAGACGGTGTACTGTTAAGGGATTCTGAGAAGAAGGGATTCAGTTATGACTTCATGTTGTTGCCATAGCAATTAACAGTTTTTCCCCTGAAGTGATGGTAGTTATTTTATTTACTGAGATTCTTTTTCTAGTAAAGAGTCAGATTTAAAAAAAATAGTACTAAGGCTTTCTTTTTGCCCATATGATCCTGTGGTGATGTGCTATGATAAGTTGTGATGATGTTGGATTTGTGTGTGTGTGTGTGTGTCTATTTGTACACACATGGATTCTATGTCATAGGCTTATGGATATGGATTCATCTTAAGGAAATTCTGTCACTTTAGTAATTTCAGGTAGTTTCCTTAGCAAAACTGCGATGGTCAAGCATGTTAAGGTTGGAATGATGATGACTTGAACTTTCTCTTCCCATTTTTCCATTTGATTCCATTTGAGATGAGCTCTAAGTCAGAAGCCTGAAAATTCCAAAAGAAAACTCAACCAACTACTGCAAGACTAATTTGTCTGGGCTTTGTTTCTTAATTGACAAGCAGAGTGCCCTCTTTGCTGTGTCAAACTGAAATTAAAACAATGCCTTTAGGTCTGTAGGCATTTTGGACCTAGTTATATTTGTCCACAGGTTTTTGCTTTGATGTGTTCTCAGAAGATGAAATGGGAAAATATCTACTTATTCAATCAAAGAATTTTCTGATGATGCATTTGATTTGTGTGCCTGTATGTGTAAACATTGGCTAGTTTGTTTCACTTTGTGAGTCTTCTTTTTCCTGTTAGGTGCCATGAGGTACAATATGTAGTTGAGGACAGTGAATCGTCGTTGGCCATCGTCAAGGCTGCTTTTTGATGTTTCTCAAATACCTTTTAGTTGTGCTCATTTTTGTGTGTTTATCAGGGGAAATTTCTGCTCCCTGCCTCTCTCCCAACCCAAACAAATCTTTTCATGATTTGGTTTCCAAATAGAGAAAATAGTTTCTGGTAATGCTGATGAAGTGAATAGTTTCAGTGATAGTGGTCTTAGAATGAGGAAGACACGGGTGTTAGTACTGTCTTTGACAATGTAGGTGGTGCAGTGGATATAGTCCTCAGATTCAAATCAGGAAAACTTATCTTGAGTTCCTATTTGGTCTCAGACACTTACTAGTCTGATGACCCTAGGCAAGTCACTTAATCCTATTTGCTTCAGCTCCTCATCTATAAAATGAGCTGGAGAAGGAAATGGCCAACAACTCCAGTATTTCTGCCAAGGAAACCCCCAAATGGAGTCCTGGAGAGTCGGACATGAGTGAAACAACTCAATACCACAATTGTCATAGGCGGATTTGTATCTAGGTGGCAAGGATTCTCAACACTCATGAAATCAAAGGTGTGGGCCCAAATCTCCTAAAATCAACCAAACAAATAAATAAGAAATTTGTATGATATGATGACATCTTTTTCAGTACCATCCGTGAAGACTGGCCTTTATTCCAGTGACTAAAGGAGACAAAGATAGATGACATATTGAACAGTGATGGCTGACTCTTCAAAATGGTAGCAGAGCTTCAGTTTCTGCTATGCTTGAGTTAACTGATGATGGAGTGTGCTCTTTATTTCAACGTCCTTTGCCCCAGCTACAAAGTTTATTTTGTTTCCTTTAGAGTTATGCACTTTTTCACACCTAGGAGAACTTCAGTATGAGTGGGTAATGAAATGAATGCTCAATTGACCAATAAGAGAACTCCAGGGGCCATTTGGCCTCTCTTATGTACAATAAGAGACAGATTGAAAAATGAAGATCTGTTTCAACTGCTCTTACCTTTTTTAAAAAAATAATTTTAGTTATGGAGACATTTTAAAAAAATGACATTTTTAAGTCTCAAAATAACCTTAAAACAATTCCTTTCTCCTATCTTTCTGGCCTGATATAAATGCATATTTGAATAATTTACCTGTATGTATTTGACCTGCAGTTTAAATATTCATAGAGGAATATGGAATTGGCAATGGAATGAGGTAAAATTCCCATTGATGCTTAATCTGCACGTGATATATGAACTTTCTTGACTTTAACCCTTACATGTGAATTATAAACTCCTTCTCCTCCTTCTTTTAAAATTTTGATAATGTTCTTTGTTATCTGCTTGTTTGGTATCCCTCTCTTGTAAGTCCCATAACTACACTGCCAACAGGTGAATATCCTTGGACTTTAGTCTTGTCTCTGCCTCCATCTTTTACAAAGACAAAAACATTACTATTTTGCCTCTAAAATCAGAAGGACTTGGCTTTAAAATTCACCTCATGAACTACCTGGAAGACCTTAGACAAGACATTTAATGTCCATGGATCTCAGTTTCCTTAGCTGCAAAGTGAATGGGTTGTATCAGAAGTCCACTAAGTTCCTTTCGGACCATAGATCTATGATCAGAGGTTCCTTTGGCTAGCTTGTTTCTGGGGCCAATCAGTGAATTGGGCATGCTTCTGTTTTTGCATGTAACAACTAATTGAAGTGAAACCTTGGGACAGTGATACTTCTTGGTTTTACTAGTCTTAGGAAATTTCATTACATTTTGTTTGGTAGTCTGGTTATGTCCTTGGTTCTTTATCCCTGGCAATTGTTATAAAATTGGCCTCCTTTAAAAAAATCCAATTCTGCTTCTTGGTAACCATGGAGATAGTAAAGCTACTCTTCTGGAAAGCTAAGGGGGTGATCAGGCAACATGGCAGCTTATTTACAGGTCCTTTGGTAGAGATACTACCTTCAACCTCAAAGAAGCAGGGGTGAGAATAGCTGATGTTAAGTAACAGCAGTGTATTTCAGTTGATTGTTGACAGCAGTCACTGGTTGGTGGTAATTAAGAAGCCGTGTCATTAAGGTGAGAAGCACATGGGGTAGAGTTTAAATCCCTGGCTAAAGAAAAAAATGTAAAATAGTCAAAGGCCCTGATTTCTGGAGGCAACTTTTGGCAACTGTTTTGAATAGCTGTGGAAATAATGTCCCCAGAGACACTGTAATTCAAAACATGTTGTTTTTATATTGAAACAATGGTTTTGGAGTTGGCCCGGCTAGCAGTGTGCATGTTGGAGTACTGTGTACAGTGTTATTCTCCTAGTAGTGTGAATGACACACTGCAGCACCCAAGCAAATTGGGGTTGGGAGCATTGGATCCAAACCAGTTGTTAAAACTGAATAAGAGCCAATGGCATTGTTGGCTTCCACACACACCCTTTGGACTGTACAAGTGAAATGGAAAAAAAAATCACATCACAAAATTAAGATAATCTGTATATTGTAAGCATTGCTTCTAAAACTGACTTTATTTTATGTATTTAGTTATGGGGGATGTCAACTAAAAAATACCACAAGTTTGTTTATTACTTGGTTTACATTTAAATATTTGGTTTACAAATAAATTAAATATTAAAATATTTGGTTTACAAATGAATATCAAATATTTATTTGAAACTCATCAATGTTTTAATAAAAACCTTTTTTTCTAGAGAATTACAGATATCTATCAGTAAACCAGTCAATAAATAAGTGATTTTAGAAAGTGCCTACTATGTATCAGTCACTACACTAAACACTGAGGAAGCAAGAAAAGAAAAAGATAGCTTCTGCTATCTTTTATTGGTTATCAAAGTTTTATTACATGCATTAAAAGTACTGATGGATAAAAGTAGATTTAGATAACACTCATGATTCCTTCATTTGGTATTGTAGGTCACAAATATATGGATACATTTTTTTCTCTGTGATCTTTGGTCCTTCATTCAAAACTTCACATCCAGCATGAACTTTTCTCCCTGGGGAATATAATCCCTGTATTCTAGAGATCTATTCTTCATTCCTCAGCTACTTGTTCCTCCTTCTATTGAGCAGAAGTTAGAAGTCATGTTGAATTCAAACACTCTTGCTTGGGGTTGTATGGGTCAGGGTCTGCCTTCTTTGAAAACACTCCATGAGTCTTCTCATATTCAATAAAGTTGGAAAAGAAACTTAGTAGATTCATCATTGGTAGGACATCTTCATCAATTTTGCTTGTTAAGAATTGGAGTAGGCTCTGACACTTTGGAAACCATGGAATTGTTCAAGAAAATCGACACAAAGAGTCAAGATGGTGGCTTAGAAACAGCAAAAGTTGAATCCTCTGTGAAAACCCTTCCGTACCAATAAAAAACAAAGCACTTCAAGAGGCACAAAAAAACAAATCCAAAAACAGGACAGAGCTGGGGGACCCTTGTGCTCTATTCAACTTAAAACGTATGCAGAGAAAGTGGAATTCTCAGGTTTAAGGAAGAGAAAGAAGGAAAGATAGGTGCTGAAACTCTGGTGGTTGCTGGGATCTCAAGGTGATGGCTCTAGCCTGGAGGGAGTGCCTTGCTACTACAGCTACTTTTGAGGCTCAGGGCTCTGACCAAAGCCGGCAAGGAGGCAGGTAGAGGAGAGGGGCAGAGAGGAGGAGTACCCCTCAGCCACCAGTCCTCCATCTTGGGCCTCTGCTTCTGGAGGTTTTGGCCTCAGGGCACATCCAGCTCTGCAGATCAGTTCAGCTGACTTAATATAATCTAGTAATAGTGAAGATAAGAAACCTTCAATGGGAAGAGAAAACCAATCTCCAAAACCTCTCCCTCATCTACTGTGCTGAGACCTGAAGTGGCTGGCTGGGATCCCAGGGAAAAGGCTGCAACCATGGTATTACCTTGGTATCACAACAGGAAGCTCAGGGCTCTGACCTGGCAGCTGTCAGGGAGGCAGCTGGCAGAAACAAGTAGAAAGGAGGATGAGGGTAACTACCTTCAGCCTCTACACCTCCACCTTCACCTTTAGATTCTGTTGGCAACTAGGGAAGATCTGGCCTCAGGGCTCATTAATACAATAGGTCAGCTATATCAGCCTAATCCAGTTGATCAGCAGAGCAGGGAAGAAGCCTCCTCAGGACAAAATAGTCCAAACCTACAGATCCAGCAAATAAACAGAGGAGCAAGAATAGAGCCAATGGGGGAGAGAAGGAAAAAATATGAGTAAGCAACAGAAAAAAAAGAAAATACTATCAATAGCTTTTCTCCAGGTAATGAACAAAGTACAAGTGGAACAGAAGAGGACCAAGGAACACCAAGCAAAAACTCAGGGACTCGGGGGCAGCTGGGTAGCTCAGTGGATTGAGAGCCAGGCCTAGAGACGGGAGGTCCTAGGTTCAAATCCGGCCTTAGACACTTCCCAGCTGTGTGACCCTAGGCAAGTCACTTGACCCCCCATTGCCTACCCTTACCATTATTCTGCCTTGGAGTCAATACAGTATTGACTCCAAGATGGAAGGTAAGGGTTTAAAAAAAAACAAATATAAAAAAAATCTCAGGAACTCCAGCAAATTGGATGCAGGCTTTGGAAGAACTCAAAACACATTTCAAAAAACAATTAATAGAGGCTGAAGAAAATTGGGAAAAGAACTTAAAAAGCAAAATAGGTCACCTGGAAACAGAGGTACATGAACTAAAACAAGAAAATAGTGTTTTAAAAGCCAGAATTGACCAGCTTGTAAATGAGGCAAAAAAGTGAAAGATGACCTACAAAGAAAAACAGACCAAAAAGAAAAGGATGACCAAAATACCAGGAATGAAATTCAGTCTTTAAAAATTAGAATCCAACAACTAGAAGCAAATGCAAGGCAGCAAAAGTCTATAAAACAAAATCAAAAGAATTAAAAACTTGAGGAAAATATTAAACACCTCATTAACAAAACAACAAACCTGGAAAATAGATCCTGGAGAGAAAATTTAAGAATTATTGGACTACAGGAAAATCGCGACAAAAGAAAAAGTCTAGACATCATTCTATAGGAAATTATCTAAGAAAACTGCCCTGACATTCTTGAACAATAGAGTAGAGATTAAAAGAATCCACAGATCACCTCCTGCATTAAATCCCCAATTGCCAATGCCCAGGAATGTTATAGCCAAGTTTAAAATCTTCCAGACCAAGGAAAAGATTCTAAAAACTGCTAAAAAGAAACCATTCAGATATCGTAGAGCCACGGGACCTGGCTGCATCCACACTGAGGGATTGGAAGCCATGGAATATGATATTTTGGAAAGCAGGTGGACTGGGTCTACAACCAGGAATCAAATACCCAGCAAAATTGACTATATTCTTGCAGGGGAAAATATGATAATTTAATAAAATAGAAGACTTCCAAGCAGTCCTAAAGAAAAGACCAGACTTCAATAGAAAATTTGACGTCCAAACACAGAACTCAAGAGGATCACCAAAAAGGTAATTAAGAAAGGGGGAAAAAAAACAATTTTTAAAGGAACTTAATACGTTTGATGATTTGTATTCCTATAAGAAAAGATGATATTGGTAACTCTTAAAAATTGCTATTATCATTAGGGTGGCTAGAAGAAGTATTCTTAGAGGGTACAGTGGCAAATTGTATAGAATGCTATGTCAAAATATATGAATAAAATCTAGGGATAAAAAAGAAATTATACAAAGAGAAATTGGAAAATAGATAAAGTAGGGTAATCATATATTTCATAAAGAAGATCATGGGAGGTGAGGGGGAAAGACCAATACAATGGAAGGGTGGAAGAGGTTGGGGACAGGTAATACTTAAATCTTACATGCATTGAAATTGACTCAGAGAGGGAAGAACAATCAGATCCATTGGGGCAGAAAATTGTATCCTGCCCTATAGAGAAGTAGAAGGGTAATAAATGGGCTGGTGGGGAGGGGAGCAATACAAGGCAGGGAGAGGTTGGGTAGTTTAAAAGGTGCTATAGTAAGAATGGAATAAATAAAAGGGGAGGGGCTAGGAAGGGGAGAAACATTAGGGAGGGGAAAGGGGGGAGACTGACTAAAAGCAAAACACAGAGACAGATACACTGTGGTACAATCAAATGTAATGGACTTTTCTACTAGCAGCAGTGCAATGACCCAGGACAATTCTGAAAGACTTATGAGAAAGAACATTTTCCACATCCAGAGAAAGAACTGTGGGAGCAGAAACACAGAAGAAAACATATGATCGATCACATACTTCAATGGGGATATGATTGGGGATGTTGACTCTAAATGATCACTCTATTGCAAATATAAATAACATGGAAATAGGTTTTGAACAATGATACATGTATACCCCAGTGGAACTGCTTATCAGCTCCAGTATGGGGGGGGGGGGGAAGGGAAGAACAGTGGGAAAAATCATGAATCATGTAACCATGGAAAAGATTCTAAATTTAAAAAATGTGTATAACTGGAAAATAAAGTATACCAGAGCAGATGGCAAGAGCAAGAGATAATCAAGGCCTTCTTGGCTTTTCTTCATTGGTATCTATAAAATGTCAGGGAAGCTTGCAAAAGGTCTTCAGCCCATTTTGTAAATCCCTTGTGTTAGGATATGGACAAGAGCTATGAAGACTTGGAGGGCCAGATATGCTCTGATTTAAGTCACTGGAAGGAGTACTCTTATCAATGAAAGCACAGGATCATCAAAGCATTTGGAGTAATTCTTCAAGAGGTAGCTACGTAGTGCAGTGGCCAAAGTACTGGAATCAAGAAGACTCTTCTTGAGTTCAAAGCCAGCCTCAGACATTTACTTACTAACTGTGTGATCCTGGCAGGTTACCTAACCCTGTTTGCCTTGGTTTTCTCCTCTGTAAAATAAGGTGGAGAAGGAAATGGCAAACCATGCCAGTATCTTTGCCAAGGAAACCCCAAATGAGGTAAAAGAGTCAGACACAACTAAAACAACTGAACATTTCTTCATGACATCTAATTTCTCAAGTTTGTACTGAGCCTGTTTTGTCAATGGACTACCTTCTACCTTGTTTAGATTTCTAAGAAATGACTGTTTTAGGCTGGTTTTATTTCAGTGCATTTTATGGTTTCTTTGATTTTCTTTCTCCATCAAGGGTAATCTTAATAATAAAAAAGTTTCAAGTAAATAAAAATGAGTTTCTATGTTAACTTCTTCATTGCTCAGATGTAAACAGGAAGTAAAACAAGGAAGATTAGTTTCAAGAACTACTTTTATTGGGGGCAGCTGGGTAGCTCAGTGGATTGAGAGCCAGGCCTAGAGATGGGAGGTCCTAGGTTCAAATCTGGCCTCAGACACTTCCCAGCTGTGTGACCCTGGGCAAGTCACTTAACCCCCATTGCCTACCCTTACACTCTTCTGTCTTGGAGCCAATATACAATATTGACTCCAAGATGGAAGGTAAGGGTTAAAAAAAAAAGAACTACTTTTATTGCATGATACCAAGAGGCAGCTTGGTGGTATCAAGAATGAGTACTGTCTTTAGATTCAGGAAGAGCTAAGTTTGAATTCCAACACAGATACTGTGTTACACTGGGCAATTTCACATCTCAGTTTCCCCATTTCTAAATGGAGGAGTTGGTTTCTGTTTCCGTCCAGCTATCAATTTGTGATTCTATATGTGAATTGTTTTTGCATTATTATCAACATGATTAGGGAGCAATGGGGCTGAACCCCACTTTGCAATAGGCTTGCTTTAATAGTTTTAGTCTAGTTATCTTAAGTCTGATAGTATACAAATAGTATTTTGTAATGGAAAGTAACTATGATCTCATTTTTTAAAGACTTTTTTGTGATGATTCCCCTTGGCTAGGTTAGTGATTCCACAGATCAAGGGTTAAAGTGAGCTTTCATATAATGTGATCTCCACCCCCAAAATTGGATCCTTGGAAAAGCATGCTAAAAAAATCTTTCTCTTTAAAACCACCTAAGAGATATAAATAGTTCTATAAGGAAAGGAATATCGAATAGCAATTGCTTTGAAATTGTGGCTAAGAAGTATTTTTAAAGGAGTAGAACTGTAATTTGTTCCTCCCACTCATGAAGACACTAGTTCATTTATATATCTATCTGTTCACAGATTTTTAGAGACCTCTTTCTAAGTTTGGATATTGGAGCTAAGATTAGATTCTTCCTAATCCTCTTGTGTATACAAAGTTGTCTAGTCACTGTCCCTGGATTTCTTTAAGCCTCTGATATTGATCTGATAGACATGAAGGGTGTATATACTCTAGGGATTTTATTGGATTTTTAACAACTTGTTCTTGAATGTCCCCTTTTTCCTTCTAGCATTTCTTTGGCCTCCCTAAGAAAACATGGCCTACTTGCTGTTCCCCAAGCTTGAAATTCTATTGCCTATCTGTCTGCCTTTTCATGACCTTGCTCTGTGACTAGAATGTATTACCTTATTATCTCTGCATCCTAAGATTCTTAGTTAAATCGACCTCTATAGCTCCATTTAAGTGTCACTTTCTGTCAGAAGTCTTTTCATACCAATCATCAGTTTTTCTATTTTTTTTTTAATGTGTGTGTGGTTAGAGTATTTAATGTAAAGTCTGGAAGATCTGATTTCAAATATGGTCTGACACCTACAAGCTGTATGACCCCAATGAGCAAATCACTTAACTTCTGTATGTTTTAGTTTCCTAATCTGTAAAATGGGTTGTTATGATCATCAAAGTAGATGATGATTATAAAGCACTTAACAAAGTGCTGGCAATATTTTTTGTTTGTTGTTGTTCAGTTATTGTTCAGTTGTGTCCCACACTTCATGACTCCATTTAGAATCTCCTTGGCTAAGTTGCTAGAGTGGGTTGTGATTTCCTTCTCTAGCTCATTTTACAGATGAGGAAACTGAGGCAAACGGGACTACGTGATTTCTCCAAATCATACCAACTAGTAAGTACCCCAAACCAAATTTGAACTCAGGAAGATTTATCTTCCTAGTTCCAAGTCCAGTATTCTATCCACTATGCCCCTCAGCTGTCCTGCTTGATACCTTATAAGTATTACGTAAATGTTAATTAGATGATGATAATGATGATATCATGGCCTCCCTTAGCAATCTAGTAAATCCTGTGAACTCTATCTCAAAACAATTTTTTAAACCTTATCTTCCATATTAGAATCAATACTAAGTTTTGCTTTCAAGGCAGAAGAGTGGTAAGGACTAGTAATTGGTTAAGTGACTTGCCTATTGACACACACAGCTAGGAAGTGTTTGAGGCCAGATTTGCACCCCAAACCTTTTGTCTTTAGGACTGGCTCTCTATCCATTGAGCTACCTAGCTGCCTGTAGAATAATATTTTAAAATGAATAAAATACATAGGATTATAAAATAAGCCAATTATATTGAAATATATTTATCAAAATATTTTAAAAATAAAAGTTCAAAGACTGTAGTTTAAGAAACTTTTCAAGGTTTTATTTGTTAGTGTTT
This sequence comes from Gracilinanus agilis, assembly GCF_016433145.1. Lineage (NCBI taxonomy): Eukaryota > Metazoa > Chordata > Mammalia > Didelphimorphia > Didelphidae > Gracilinanus > Gracilinanus agilis. The sequence continues at coordinate 257,714,136 of NC_058134.1, read as the reverse complement.
TCTTCCTCCAGTAATTTTATTATATTTATTTGTGTAAATATTAAATTTCCACTTCTTCTGGTAGAATATAGGAGCCTTGAAGTCAAGGACTATTTTCCATTGTGTCATTTTATTTTCTAATGCCTTGTACTTCTTACGGACTTAATTGTTTCTCCAATTGAACTGAACACACATTTCGAAAGGATTTTCTCTCTTCTATTATTGTACAGCTAAAAATTTTGTCCAATTTGATGGCAGAGGGAAAACATAGTGACTCTTGGTCTCACAGAGGCCTCAGAGTTTCTATATCTAGCATCTATTGAATGCCGTACATTTAAAAATAAGTTATTATGATTTATTTAACCTTCTGTTCAATCCTCTTGTCATTTCCTAGCCACGGTCATATTTTTATCCTTTCCAAATTGTCGTAGGTAATGGTTACCTTGGCTCCTGTGCTGTGATTTACACGAGGTATTTATAGTCCATTTCTTTCCCTTGATTGCTTCTGATGGTTTTCTTCCTTGTTGTTTCTGACCTAATTGTTTCCTTGGCCTTTCCGTCATCTCTTTTTATAGCTCTCTCTGATGTTATATAGCCCAGTCTGTCAAAATCCTCTCCTATCTTGGGACAGGTAGCACAGGATGGCCACCTTTGACAAGTACCCCTACTAAGGGCTACATGGAACAGCTAGGTGGTACAGTGGAGAAAGCACCAGGCCTGGAGTCAGGACAACTCATCTTCCTGAGTTCAAATCTGGCCTCAGACATGTGTGCCAACAGGCAAGTCACATAATCCTGTTTGCCTCAGTTTCTTCATGTATAAAATGAGCTGGAGAAGGAAGGAAATGACAAACTACTCTAGTATCTTTGCCAAGAAAACCTCAAATGGGATGATAAAGAGTCTGCCATGCCTGAAGCTGCTCAATGACAACAACAAAGGACAAAGGGATTAGGAATCCAGTGACCTATGGAACACAGTCCTGTGATCAGTGACAGTGTGTGTACATCTATATACATACACACACACACACACACACACACATATTTAATTTTCACTTTGGTTGTAGCATTATTTCCAAATCAGTTGATCATCTAATATAGCAAAGTAGGCAAAATGGATAGAGTTTTAGATTTGGAGCAGAGAAGACTCAAATTCAAATCCTTCTGCTCTGGCATCCTGGGCAAGTGACAATCTTCTCAGCTTCAGTTTCCTCATCTGTAAGATGGGGATAATAATAGTCCCTACATCCCAGAGTTGTTGGGAAGATCCAATGATATAATATGTGTAAAATTCTATTTAACTTAAAACTTTTAAAATGCTGCTTACTTAGATGAGTTGGTCTCTGAGTCCCCTTCCATCTCTGACCTTCTGTAATTTTAGTAACTTTTTCTTGACCCTTCAAGTAAAAAATGAAGTTGAGGGACTGCACAGGATAATGGATATAGCAGAGGAGTTAAAAAGACTTGACTGCAAGTTTAATCTTCAATACTTACTAGCTGAGTGTTCTTAGGCAAGTCACGATATCCAGGGCCTCAGTTTCCTCATCTGCAAAATGAAATGGTTGAACTTGATCACCTCAGTAATCCCTTCCAGTTCTAAACCTATGATCCTTTTCTAACTGACCCTTCAAATGATCAGACATTTCCTAACTGAGAATTGTTAGGATTGTATTGAAGAATATCTAAGGAAAATACATTTTATTATTTAACTACATAAGAGAGTAAGATCTTCACTACCTTCTGACTAATGACTAGAATATTTCATCATACGCATTGTAGAGTTCTTTTACCCCCAACCTTTGATCTATCGGGGTGGAGACAGTGAGGAAGCAGCAGGGCATAGTAGAAAAGAAAAAGGACATTTGTACTGGGCTAATTCAAGCTAGTTCCAATGAACAATTATCAACAAAGTCTTTTTCTTTAGCTTTTAAGTTTTAGTTAACTTGTATTGTGATTAAATAGTGTGACTTCTGTGGATATTTTTAGGGAAAAGTGGCTTGAGTCTTTTTGGATTTGTTTTATGGGGGGGGCAAGGTTCTTAATTTGTTGTCAATGAACTTGTTTTTGTTTTTTACATTTTCATAGCTATATTTCAGCACAATTGGTTAACATTATAACACTACATATTTTTACCCCTATACTTTTTATTTCATGCTTGAAAATTTTTTTTCTGACAGAATCTACAGGTCTTCCCAGACTTCTTTCTACCAGTGGGGTCCAAGACACAAAGAGAGCTTAACAATCCTAGCTAAAATCTTATCTAGAAGGATGATTTCTCAAAATTTTAGGAATTATCATATCTGGTTTTAAAATATAGAACATAAAGCTCCTTTTTTGGCTGGAGCCTGTGGTTTCACTGATATAAGGAAACTTTTTACCAATGTATATTTCAGCTACCATTCTTTTCAATTCAACAAACATTTATTAAGTATCTCCTATGTGCCAGACACATAGTAATATGCTAATAGTAATACAAATATGAAAAAGAGATAGTCCTTGCCCTCAAGAGCTTACAATTTAATGGGGGAAGACAATGACCAAAAAAGTGGAGGGGACACCAGGGGCTATCCAGTACATGGAGTTGAAAACAAGCAGAACAGCTGATATTAAAATGATAATTTGCAGGTTATACAGTTCCTACCGATTCAGCAGATTATTGATTCTGTAATGTGATTATGTTTGTCGATCATAACTGTAGCCTCTGGTCATTTCATAAACTCAGAACAACTCATATTTAGCATGAGAAGGGACTTTAAAAGCTAATTCAGTCCAATCCGAGTGCTAGAGAAGTAATGACTCTTGCTCCCAGTCATAGAAATAGTCATTGAAAGAGCTTGAGTTCTTTGAATCCAATACCATCACACTTTCCACTATAGTACAAGTCCTTGCATTCCACATACATCATTCTTATTTTCTTAGATCACATGGGATGAATGAAGAAGCTGGATATATGGCCTTTGTAGTTTCAAGTCATGTTAGAGGGTTCTTACTGAGCTTCTGAACTTAGGCATTATAAATAAGGAAGAAAAAAAGCAGAGATTTCCCAGCACATCAGAGAAGTGACTTTTTCTTTCTCAACATAGATAAATGATAGATAAATGTTGCCTAGATTTTATTAGACCTGTGTTAGATTAGGGAGCCTAGGATTCTGGAGATGAGAAGGGAGTTTAGATTATCTTAGAATGGCATTTCCTTGAGAGCAAGGACTACCTTATTTTTCTATTCATTTCCCTAGCACTTTAGTATAGAGCTTTGCACATAGGAAGTATTTATTATGTGCTTTATTGCTTCTTCATTTGATGAAGAATTGTGTGCAGGAAATAGAATGCAAATAGAAATATATGATTAGGATAAGAGATGGGTTGGCCAAGAGATGACAGTGAAGAAGAACAGATGGCCATTTTATGAAATGCACTGGTACCCATGAAATATCCCAAGACCCAGAGGGAAACCTCTATAGAATGCTATAGGATGAGAAGACAGGATGAGTTTTGATATGGACCATTGCTGGGTATAACCACATCTCTGAGTGAATAGATCCATTGATGTTTAAATAGATTGATCAGAAAAGATGGTCCTAAACACGATGAAGCCTTCATGATTGCTCCCTTAACAGATGGTATGAAAGCGGCCTTGGTCAATGGAAAGCATAAGAGGAAGAGTAGTTTTGAATCTGGCGTGTTTGCTATAGCATTCTGGACTCTCAGGCTTCTGACTTTTTTTTTCTTTGGACCTAAAATTCCTTACTGGCAAAATGCAAAGTCCAGACTATATGACCACTGTGGTTCTTTCAAACTTTACCATTTTATATGATAATTATTGGCAATTATATAGCACTTTAAGGTTTGCAAAGTGTTTTCCAAAAATCATCTCATTCTATCCATGCCATTTTGTTTTTACTCTCTGTCCATCTTATAGAGGTTGTTTTGTCTTTCTCTTCTGATTTCCTTTTCTTATTTCTTTCTTCCTTCCTCCCTATCATTCATTGCCAGCCTCATCTCTCTCCCCACTCCTTCTTCTAGGAATGGCAGTTTCTTGGACTGAGGTAATTAAAATACTGCTTCCATACAAAAGAAAAGGTTTTACAGGCTAAGCTAGTTATTTTCTAAGTTCATGTGAGTTACAGGGATTAGAGAACGCCTCCAAAACCTTGAGGCATGCAATAATCCCTTGGAATTTAAGGTAGTAAAAGTACCAGAAGTTCCTTCCTCCTACCAACCCCCTCATCTTATCTACCATAATGTACTGGAAGTAGGGCCAGCCTTGGGAAATTTTTGTGGAGCGAAGTTTTGCCTTTTGCCTCCTTTCCCTTTCTTTTTCATTTTCTCCTACCTCTTCTTGCCCTCAAACTACTATTATGTATGTACCATACTCCTCACCTTCCCTAATACGGCAACATCAATCTTTTCTTCTGTCAGTCACTACATCAGGACTCCAAAGACTGATCCTCCTTTCAGTATCTTTGTTGGAAGGATGTGATCAACACTTGGGAGAGAAGGGGTTTAGAGGTTAGATTCTCAGGATCCCTTAGAGTTGATTGTTTGAGCATTGCTGAGTAAATGAACTCCCACTAAAACATATCCATGTTACTTTCCTCAAAAAAAAAGAATTCATTGCTAGATACCAGTCATGGCCTTTTCCCTGAACTCCTTTCCCCCATTTCAAACTACCTATTGCTCTTTTCCAACTGGATATCCCACAAGCATCTCAAACTTGGTGGGTTCAAGTCAGAATTAACCATCTTTTATCCAAAAATTTCCCCCTCCTTCCACTTTCTACCTCTTCTGGGCTTCCATTTTGCTGTCATGGGCACCAACATATTTTAGCCAAATAGACTTGTAGTCTCTATGTTAGAGTCAGTTACCCACTCTTATTCTTCTATATACCCAAACAGATGCCAAATCTTACTGTTTTGAATCTCCACAACCTTTTTTTCCCATCCATCCCCTTCTCTCCATTCACCCAGCTGTAGCCCTAGTTTCTGCCTTCATCATGTGTCCTAAGAACCCAGCACAGTGTCTTTAAAAGATTCAAGCTGTAGCACTCTGTATTAGTATATATTCTTCAAAGAAATAGGAGCTCCAGATCAAAGTAGGAATTCCAGGATTGTACTTGTGAAGGACACTTGCCTGCTGGGCAGTCAAAAGCAAAAGCAAACACCTTAGTATGCTAGTCACCATGACAGTTAAGAGGGAATTGATTGAACAGCTCTGAACTGAAGGATGGATGGTTCTGGAGAGAGATAGAAGTTCTTCAGAATAGAGAGTGTGGGCCTCTTAATAACTCTCTAGGCATCAGTGTTTTTTTTTCAGAAGCTGTGGTAGGATTTCTTGGGCTTTCTTATTATAGACTATAGAAAACAGGTTTCTCTACTGTTTCAGGCAGCTATTAATATCCCTTTACTCCAAGACGGGGATGATTAAAAATTATCTAGGTCAATAAGGGTTGATGCAGACCCTTTCTTCTTCTCTCCATTTTGGTTCAACATAAACAAAGTTTCTTAGAAGAATTTTTTTAATACCAGAAAAGAGTAGATCTTTTTCTTTTAAGCTGGATTTTGGCTAAATCATAGCTTTCTCTTGGGAAAACAAGGATCAAAGGTATAAGTTTAAGTTCTGGGTCTCCAAGTTATCATTTTTGTTGCAGGTATTAATGTTAATAGAGAATAAGCAATTGCAATGGAGCAAGATCACTTTTTTCCCCACTGACAATATTGAAGCCTCTTGGGCAGTATTTATACCTTACTGAGGGGGTGAAGGTGGTAGGGACAGAAACATTTTAGAGAGCTGTCTCCATCGTTTTCATTCTAGCTTGAATACTCTGGCTTGTTTTTATTATTCTGTGAAGAGCAATACATTTTGCTCAGCCTACCCCGGAAGTGTAAAGGATTTAGCTGAAGTAGAGATTAGATTATAAACTTCTTGGAAACTGGGATTGTTTTATTCTTGATAATCATGCCCTCAGCAAGGTGTCTGGCTTGCTTTAGATGATTAATAAATGCTTTATTTACACATTGATTCCTGGAACCTTACAGAGGACCTCTAACTTGCTGCAGAGCTCCCTCAAGAGAGCAAAATCCACTTCAGAAGCTCCCACTCCCACTTCATCTCAGCTACTGTGACTTCCAGGTTTCTGTCTTGGGAGACTGTTCAATCTCTGACCTCAAGGCTTTCTGGGATTGTTTTGCATGTAGTTATACCTGTTGGCAGCACCAAAAGCATTGAGTATTAAAAATGTAATGGATAATAGTTCCCAGTGTGTTATTCCTAAATAACTAATGTCAAAGAGAGTCTACTTTAAAAAAGAAAAAGGAAAATGAAAGAAAATGAGGGAATAGGAATTATTTACATTTTGGCCAAATCAGGCTGACCAATTTTTCCCTCCTCTCATCTCAAACCACGCACAGTTCAAAGTAGTTTAGAAAAAGTTTCCAGGAAATAGTAAGTTTACATTTCTGAGTGGTTTTTGAAGAGAGAGGACATTGACTTGATAGATGCAAAGTTGAAGATTCCTTGGCTCTTGGCAGGGCACTTTGAATTAAAGAAGTAAAAGGAGGATCTCTTCCGTTTGTTGATGTTTTCTGCTACTACTTGGTAGTCTGTTGCTTTTCCTTTTATATCTTAAATGGCGTATCTCCATCAATGTTTGTGTGAAAATAAGCACAGTGACATAGAACTTCATGCCATTTGATAATGCTTTGGGGAATGGATTCAAGGGGTGAGTTGGGAGACTGAAAGAATCTGGGGGCAAAAGTGTTGTATAGTGTAAACCACAGAAGTCTGAAAATTGAGCCATAAGAGGTTTTTGTTTGTTTTTGTTATTCCCCAGATGAGAGATCTCATGATGTTTTACACAGGTCAGCCATCTCTTATGGCTAGAGTTTGTTCCCTTCTTTCTATACTTCATGTAATATCTGGCTTTCTTCAAACAACATTTCTTCCAGGAGACACTCAGTTCTTATTGTTTCTATCTTCTCTTCTGACCACAAAATCATATATATTTTAGATTATTTTTAATTTATGGATTATTTTTTGTTTTTATTTTTTTAAACCCTAATATTTTTATATATATATATATATATATATATATCCTTCTATATTAATTTTTTAAATTTGTTACAGGGCTAGGCAATGGGGGTTAAGTGACTTGCCCAGGGTCACACAGCTAGGAAGTGTCCGAGGCCAGATTCAAACCTTGGACATCCCATCTCTAGTAATATATGGATTATTATCCCCAATTGCATTCTGTTTTCCTTAAGGAAGAGACTGATGTTTGCCTTTGTATTCTTGGCACCTAAAACATAAAGTTTTGTTGTTCAGTCATTTCAGTTGTTTTTGACTCTTTGTGACCCCATTTGGAGTTTTCTTGGTGAAAATACTGGAATGATTTGCCATTTGCCTCTTTAATTAATTTCACATATGAGCAAATGGTGTTTCACACAGAACTAGTCAGTGTCTGAAGTCAAATTCGAACTCAGGAGGATGAGTCATCCTGACTCTCAGCTTGGTATGCTACTCTGCCTACCCTCTGGCATATAGTAGGTGTCCCATAAATGCTTGTCAAATGGATGCATGATAGGGAGAATCAGAAAATTTTTACTCTAGAAAATGCCACAGCCTAGAAAGGAGAGAAGCAATGGCAGAAAAATGTATGAGGGCAAACTTCACATGATTAAAATTAATAGAGGAGAGGCAACCAGGTCAAATGGATAGAGAGCTAGTGTCAGGCTCAAGGAGATCTGGATTCAAGTCTTACCTCTATCACATATAAGGTGTTTGATTCTGGACAAGAAAGTTAATATCTCAGTAGTTCTAAACAGCTCTTTTAAGACTTCAGGAAGGGTTAGCTGGGTGGCTCAGTAGTTTGAGAGGCACGAGGCCTAGAGACAGGAGGTCCTGGGTTCAAATTTGACCTCAGACACTTCCTAGCTGTGTGACCCTGGGCAAGTCACTTAATCCCCATTGCCTAGGCTTTACCGTTCTTCTGCCTTAGAACCAATACACAATATTGATTCTAAAATGGAAGGTGTTTTAAAAAAAAGACTTCAGAGAAAGTATTGATATGTATTATTAGACATCACATAGGTAGTCAAGAAAATATATACAATAAAACAAAAGAGGAGATTATTTATTAGGGCTGAAATGAGACAGCTAGTCCACTTATCCTATTTGATTTTCAGTTTTCTCGTTTACAAAATGTGACTAATAAATATCCATATTACCATTTTCTAATGGTTATTCTGAGAAAAGTCTCACAAACTTTAATATATGAACAAATTGTAAATTATTCTTCAGAACAGTTTTTAGGATGGAGAAGAAGGAAGGCTTTATAGACTCTTGAGAAAGTATTTACATAAACTTTAAGTGAATAAAAAAGAGGTCATGAAGAGGCCTGAGAGTATAATTGAGAGACAAACAGCTTAGGGTTTCCCACTCAATAGGTAGAAAAGTTAGTAAATTGAATCTTTTTTCAACATCATCCAGAAAAGGAAGAAACAAAGAAAGTAGGAAAAAAGAATTAGAATCACTCATGACAAAGCTAGAAATTTCCCAGACAAGTTTCTTTCTCTTCTTTCAAATGCGATTATCTCCCTCTGCTTCCCACACACCAGGTCTGTGACCTCCTGGGCCCAGGTTAAATTTAAGAGTAAATACAATTCACCATCTGAAGATGTGATGCTGAACAAGAGTTGTCAGTTTTCTTAGATTTTACTTATTGCTAAAGATTTTTCCTTCCTCACCTTAGTAATGCTTATCCAAGAGTATACTGCTGACACAAGGAAGATTTACAATCTCTCCTCCTTAAGGCTTGTGGTGTTCCCCCAGAGTTCCAAACCATCCAATATGGTGGCCAAAATTTGAAATGAGGCTTGAAATAATTAGATTAAGCAAGCATTAAGTATGTAATTGGTGTATGTAGGTCTCAGAATGTAGCATTAAGCTGTGTAAAATGGGGGATTTCATTGGATCACATACACAAATGTTGGTATATAGAAAAATCATTTAAATACCATAAGTGTAGGCAGTATCTTGGTTCTCTATTTGCTCATCTGTGAAGGGAAAAGATTGGGAAAGATCATGGGTTCTCAAACATTTTTTTGCCTATTGACCCTCTGGGGAATCCTAAGGACCTCTACTCAGAATAAGGTTTTATAATTATAAAAGAAAATGGATAGGATTACCAAGGAAATTATTTTTATTGAAATCTATCTATGCCAGCTATAAATAAGACCACTTGTGTCAGGTCAAGAACCTCTGATCTTAACTACTCTAGCTTAACCATCTGAGAAAAAAATATACACATGCATATAAGAAGAGGAGGAAAGAGGATGAAGAAGTATGTGTGATCAATAAACAAGTTTCTCTATCCCAAGTTAAGAACTTCTTAACCATATGGCCCTTCTAGCTCTAAATTTATGATACTATAATGCTAGCTTTTTGACCTTGGGCAAGGTATTAATCTCTTTGGGTCTCAGATGTCTCATTTGTTAAAGAAAGGAGTTGTATTATCCAATTTCTTTTTTTTTTCAGTTCAATTAGTTTAGTAATTAGTTATATTCAAATAAATTATGATATATCCTAACATATAATTTTTATTTTATAACAATTAATACTAGTCCTCCACCTTTCCATAATGAACAAATAAAAGAAAGGAAAAGAAGCCCTCAATATATCTGTAAAGAAGAGTGAAACAAATGCACCCATCAACCATGTCCAATAATGTATACCTCTTTTGGCCCTTTAAGTTCAATATTTCTCTGATAGGAAGTAAGTGTTTCATCTTCATTCTTTTGATGGTCATTACTCTAAAGTCTTTTACATAATCTGATTTCCATGGCTCCTCCTAGTTGTGAATCCTAGGCTTCTGCAAGCAGTACAGTCAGGATGTGCAACCAAGTTCTCTGTCTCTAAATTTAGAGTTCTATCAGTCTAGTGAAGGGGTAGTGAGGCAGCGCACTGGACAGAGTGCTGGACTTTGAGTCAGAAATATCAGAGTTCAAATATAACCTCTTACACTTGCTAGCTGTGTGTCCCTGGGCAAGTCACTTAGAGCCTCCTTTTTTCCTCAATCCATTGAAGAAGGAAAAAGCAGATTAAGAACCTCTGATCTTAAATACTCCAGTGCAACAATCTGAGAAAAAGACACACATGTGTATATACAAGAAAAAGAGGGAAAGAGAATGAAGAAGTATGTGTAGGTCGGTAAGTATGTGTACCTTTCCAAGAAAGCTCAATGGACAATATGGTCCTCAATGTAATAAAGAGTTGGCCATCTATCTCTTAGACCAGTGATTCCCAAAGTGGGCACCACTGCCCCCTGGTTGGTGCTGCAGTGATCCAAGGAGCAGTGATGGCCACGGGTGCATTTGGGGGCAGTGAATAACTGTGAGGGGGCGCTGATAGTATGTGACAGGGGGCACTAAGTAATATTTTTTTCTGGAAAGGGGGCGGTGGGCCAAAAAAGTTTGAGAACCACTGTCTTAGACCATGAGGTTTTATTTGGATGCTAGGTTGTATTCTGAGGAGTTGCCCAGATTTGCTTGATGATCTGCTTTGTCTTTATGGCATTTCCTAAGAGGCCATGGACTTTTAACTAGGAAGGGGCAAATGTTACTCTTCAGAGAGGCTTTTGCTAGCTCAGGATTTCTGAAAGCCTGCTGATACTTCAAAAGATATCAGAGTTTCCTTGCTCTTTTATAGGGTCTCAATCTAAAAATCTAAAAAGCCTTGAGGAGACTTTATTTTAATTGATATCTTTTGTTTTACATTCATTTATGAGTATGTTTCCTTTCTTTTCCTACCCAGTGAGCCATCTTTGTAACAAAGGTTTTTTTATTTGAAAATTTTTATTTAATTAATTCATTTAGAATATTTTCCCATGGTTACATGATTCATGTTCTTTCCCTCCCCTCCTTCCACCTCCCTCTCATAGCCAACCAGCAATTCCACTGGGTTTTTCATGTGTCATAGATCAAGACCTATTTCCATATTATTGATATTTACACTAGAGTGATTGCTTAGAGTCTACATCCCCAATCATATCCCCACTAACCCATGTGATCAAGCAGTTGTAACCAAGATTTTAAAGGGAGTTTGGGAAGTAGAGCATTTCCCCAAAACTAACACATTAGCTAAATCTGAAAGCATATTGGATATTCCCACCTATAGGCTCCCTATTTCAGTAATGAAGGAAAGGGTTCCTTTTCCTTAACTCTTCTCTTCAACCAAACTTAGTAATTATAATTACTACATAGTGTTCAGCTTCATTTTTTTCCCTTTCTGTTTTCATCAGGTAAGTCATTATGTAAATTGTTTTCTTGGTTCTGCTTTATTTTGTTTCATTTCACAGAAGTCTTTCATGCTTTGCTGAATTCTTTGGAGTAGAATTTTCAAAGTGAATTTGACTGATAATAGATTTCCACTTAGTAGGGACTCCTTGGAATTCTGGGAGTGTCTAAGTTCGTTGAGGGATCTGGGTACATTTAAATGGCAAGATTTAAAGTATTAAAATGCACCATAAAGTAATGTCCCCCCACCAATATTTTTAAAGATTGATTTTAATGTCACTTTACATTTTCTAATATATTCCTCTCCTTTCTCCCAGAGAGCAAGCCCTTAAATAATATATAGTATGTACATTTGCTAAAGAAGGAAAAATACATAATAAAGAAAACTACTTTATTATATATTGAATAAAGAAGAAAAAAATTACAGCAAAACTAATTAACACATGTTCCAAGCATCACATTCTGTGTTATGTTTCACATCCTTAGTTCCTCACCTCTGCAAAGAGGGAAGTAAGGAGCCTTATTATATCTTTTTTAGGGGCAAAGTTTAATCCTTATAACTTTACATCATTCAATTCCCCTTGTTCTGTTGTTGCCTGTTACATTCGCATTCTTGTCACTGTGTATATTGTTTTCCTATTTTTTCTTACTTTGTATCAGTTCATTTAAATCTTTCCATGCTTGTCTGAATCAATCACATTCATTATTTTTTACATAACTGTAATATTTCCTCATATTCATATATTATGATTGCTGTAACTATTCTCTAATCAATGGACATTTTTATTTCCCCTACTTTGCCTCTCCAGATTGTGATTATTTAATGTATGTGAGCCCTTTCATTTTGAACTAATTTCCACTAGCTCGATAACTAGGATTAGAATTCACAGGTCAAAAGATACTAAATTTTATTTGCTCCTTTAGCATAATTGTAAATTGCATTCCAGAACAGTTGTGCTACTTCACAGCTCCATTAATAGTGTATTAATGTACCTGTCTTACCATAAGCTCTTTAGCATTGACTATTCCCTCTTTTCTTATCATAGAACTAGGTGGAAAGTGGAAGCTCAGGTCTTTTGATATGTATTTTTTGTTATTTATTTACATGTTGAAACAATATGTCAAATGGTTGTTAATTGTAATTTTTCTGAGAAGTGTTCATTTTCTTTGCTTATATTCAGGAGAATTGTTTTGTTCTTATATATTTGTTTTAGGCATAATTGCCACAGAGAGCTCCCAAGTACAAGAACTCCCTCTGCCAATTCAGTTCAGCACCTACTCAACAATTTGTAGACTTAGAGTTGCCTAGGACGTTTAATAAGTGAAGTGACTTGTCCAGGGTCACCCATCTCATGTGTCAGGAGCAAGACTTGAAGGTTTCCAGTACAGTCTTATAGCTTTGGTCGCATAAGTTTTATGTGTGTATGTATTTCTGTGTAAGCATATATATCATTAAGTAATTTATTTTATATATTTATGTATACACACATACATATATATATACACACACACACATATATATATATATGAATATTACCTGTTGTCTTAGATTTCAAAATTTTAGAGGATATATTTGTTGCAAAGATCCCTACCCTACCCAAATCAAACATTTCTATTCTTGATCTTATTGTGTGTAAATGTTTTTGATTTAATGAAAGTGGAGTTTTTTTAAAAGTCACTTTTATCCTTTGTTTAAGAATTCTCCTCCTAGCCATAGTTGTGATCTGATTTAAATCTCTTCCAATTTAGTTCATGGTAACTCCTTTAATATTCAGATCATGTATTCATTTTGATTTTATTCTGGATTTAGTGTAAGTTGTTGCTTTTAAACTGGTTTCTACCAAACTGCTTTCTATTTTTCTTAGAAATGCTGAATACCTGAAGAAGGTATTATCCATCAAGTAATCTTTGTTCAGAGGTTTATTAAACATTGGGTTATTGAAATAGTTCAGGTGTTTCTGGTTGGTTTTATCTGGTCTATTCCACTAATTTTCTTTTTAAAATACATTATAATTATTAATCTATTTTAAAAGTAAGTTCTAAATTGATTATATGATTTTTATTTTCTGTTATATGAAGTCTTTTATTCTCCCATGTTTAATTTGTTTTCAATTTTTAAGTTATTTCCCCTGGGATTCTAGTTCTTTTGTCCCTTGAAATAAATGTTGATATTATTTTGTCTATCTTTATGAAGTTTCCCATTGGGAGTGTGGCGCTCCAATTCTCAAAATTAATTCAGGTCAAGAGTTCTTAACCTGAGGTTCAAAGATGCCCAAAGGGATGCATGTATATATTTCAGGGGAAGAAATCTATGAACTTTGATGGAAAAATACATTTAAATTTCTATATGATTGGGAATCTTTGCAATTTTATGTACTTTATTTTATACATTTAAAAACATTATTCTGAGAAGGGGTCTATAGACATGGATTTAGCTTCACCAGAGTGCTAAATGGGTATATGCTGGGGAAAAAAGGTTAGGAATTAATATTTTGATAGAATTATTATTTTAAAATTATTTTGTTGTTAATCAAAAGCACTGAGTAGCCATCCTACTATTTAAGTAAGTATTTACTTCAATAAGGAGTTTATAACTATCCAGGTCTTGATGGTGGCTTAGTGGTCTGACATACATTTTGGGGAGAATTTTGAATGGGACCTTGGATATTTTTTGTCATTGTATTGAAATTTATTGATTTTTTATGGTTTATTTTATGTCCTTCTTTGATAAAGATATTAATTCTTAACACCCCTGTTTAAATTTTCTTTTTAGAAAGGTGGAATCTCTTTTTGAGAAATTAGTATGTAGAGCTCAGAAACATGATATATTTTTTAGGGTTTATGAGTAATTTGGCTAACTGAAGCTGACCAGAAAAATCCAATTTCTTTGAGTTAAAGATGATGGTCCTAGAAATAGCAAGAAGGAAAAAAAACTCTTTCATTGCCTTTATATATCAGCCTGATGCAAAATATTTGATAGTTATTTTTTTGGGGTGGGATCGGTTTGGGGAGGGAGATGGTCATAAATAGCTGATAAAATGCTGATTAACTTCATGACATTTTTCATTGAAGAATAATTAAAAAGCAATATCTCTGGCTTGGTACACCTCTAAGGGCTTGTATATTTTGGTCAATTAAATAGGTTCCTCTTAAATTAATAATTTGGTAACCCCATTTGGAAAATTTGTAAATGTAGTGAAGTTACATTGACATTAATTCTTTTGAACTCAATCTTCTACTGCTTTTGCTTCTCTGCTGCCAGAAATAGACTTGAATTGGAAGTAGCTGAGTTTTATTAATTATACCCAGGCAAGTTCTTGGCACTAATCATTCAGCTGAAGGGTAAGGTGAGACAGTTTAATCTTGCAGCAAAGTCCAAGGTGGTTCTGTAATTCACTCATAGCATTATAGGTAAACAAGGGGATGAAATGGGATAAATTTGATTGATTGCTTATCACCTCCATTTTAGTTGACATAGGAGTTAAGCCTCAGGAGGTACTCACCACCATTCATTACTGACTTGTCAGTATTCATATGGCCTTAAAGAAAAAAAAAACAGAAAAATTGCTCCTGAGGTGGGAAATGGATGCCTCGATCCACAATATAATGAATTTTCATAGATTTTTTTTTACTGTGAAGATCTATTGTCTCTTTCACTAAGGCCTTATGTATGTGCTCAGATTTCATCCCCAGAGCAGAAAGCTAGCTTCTAGCTTTCCTGAAAATATTGAAGGCATTTAATATTTTTTCTTTAATTTCCCACTTCTATTTTTAAAAAAGTCAATATTATTATTCATTTATTCTTCCCTCCCTCCAGATTCAAAAGTAAAGACATTCCAATTTCAGTAAGAGTGATTCTGTCATCTGTATACTTTGATTCCATTCCCTTTCTCTCTCTATGTAAACTTATTCCAGAAATCATCTCTTGTATATCTTCATTGTCTCACTTCATAATGACTCTTTCCCTTATGCCTACAAATATGCTTTGATTTTCCTAGTGCTAATGCAAGCTACCTTTGTCCTTAGGGCAGGCTCAGTGAGATTTGAAGGGATCCAAGTGTTTGAGGGATGTGAACCCTCTAGAAGTTGGAAGGTCTTTCCTTTCCTGCTAACCTATTTCTTGGAGGAAAGGCATATTACAAAAAATACTATCTTCCCTTTGTTTTCTGCTATTGGTTAATTTCTCTCTTTCCTTTCATGATCAGAGTTGTGGAAACCTTAATCAAAACCAAACCAAACCAAACCAAAAACAAAAATTATGAATGCCACAAAAAGTCAGAGAAGTTTGGCAACTGATACAATAATGCCTACAGTGACATAAATGGAAAATAGAAACAACAAAAGTTGAATGCTGTATAATTAGAATGACCAAGTTTAGCCCTGGAGAAAATAAGAAACACATTAGCCTCCCTAGATCCTCTGCAGGTGGAGGACCATGAGTTTGGAACAATGAATGTGTAACAGGACCTTGGAACTCTTTATGTCTATGTTCTCCAAAGACCCCATGACACATTGATACAGGGGTACAGGCTTCCCTTAGACAGTCTAACCCTAGATTGTGGGCCAGTTTAGAGTGTGCATAAAAGACTCATTTTTTCTTGCATTCCTGCAGTGCAAGGGAAAGACTTTGAGCCTCTCTGGGCTCTCCCTTCATTCTTGATAAGCACAGATAGGTATTTCCCAGCTTGCTCCTGTTAAACATCTACTTTATGTCCCAGATATCTGATTATCCTCTAAACTGGACAGTTCACCCCCCCCCTTTGACTTTGAGGCATAGGATATAACCACATGACACATCTTGGGTCATCATCCTATGTATAGTCACTTAGGCTCTGTTGTTGAAAGGGTATAAAAAGCCCAGAACACATCTCTTCAAGGAGGTAGTGCTTCACCTGCACGCTGTCTCCTGGCCTCTCAACATGACTTCCAAATTAATAAATTTCTCTTTTATTTTTCAGCTAAGTTTTGGAGTCTTGCATTCTTGTTCTGAACCTGGGGTTTTCACCTCAAAGCTTTCCCACAACACCATTAGATGTAGTCTATGTATTGGTTAGTCTGGTTGAGCTCTTTTTCCTCCACTTTGTCATTTTTCCTTACTCTATTGGTAGGGAGGGAAAGGGAAGGAAATATGATTGAAAATATTTTTGGATATAAACATAAATATTTAAAAATTTAAAAAAGAGAAAAGCTTCTTATACCCAATACTTTTCCACATCATTCTTTGCAATCAGACTTCTGTTTCCATAGTTATTTTCAAAATTTTCTCATAGGTCACTCATTTGCCTACCTAATCACCATACCTTGCTAAAATTACTCATCCACCTTACATCTCTGTAGAATGAGACTGTTGGAAATACACTTGCCCTGTATGTTATCTTCCCCTTGGTCTTTCGAAATATGCATCTTCCTGGCTCTTTTTCTTCTCTAACTGTCCCTTCTTTCCCCTTCAATAGATTCTTCTTCCCAGCTCCTTAATATGGGTTTTAACCAAAGTTCTACAATCAGTTTTCATCTCTTCTGACAAATTTGTTTACTCTATAAACAAAGCTGTGACTATCACCAGGACCCAGAAGATGTATGGGGAAAGTACATTTGGCTTGAAGTCAAAAGACTTGAATTCAAATATAGTCTATAGAGACTTATTGCCTATAATACTTGAACAAGTCACAACCTCCCTGAGCTTAGTTCTCTTAACTGTAGAGTGAAGAGGTTGTATTAAATAGTCTTTTAAGGTCCTTTACATCTCTTATTCCTTCGATCCAGTATCTCTATTTATCTACTGAATTTTCTTAGATGTCCTACTGCCACAACAAATTCAAGATGATCTAAGCTTATTACTCCCCTACCCCTTAAAAACCTTCCTTTTGACTTCACTATTCATATCAATGCACTAAAATTCAGTTAGTTTCCATATTTGGAAGCTTGATTTCAACTTTTAACTCTTCTCTCTTTTTTTCCTCTTCTCTCTCTTCTTTGTACTTTCCTTTTCTTTAATGTCTTCCCCACTCCCTCTCCTTACTTTTCTCATATTCCATTCTCTCTCCTCTCATTTCTTCTTTCTCTCCTCTTTTCCTCCTCATTTATATTTGAAACTACCTAGTCCTATTGGTTCTACCTGGGGATATTTTTCTTCCTCCCTTATTCTCCTTGTCACTATCCGAATAACTCCTTATCACTGTTATTATTACAACAAATTTGTAGGAGACAGGCCTTTCTGTCTCCTTTTAATTTCTTATTTAAGCCTTTCTTCTCTCTAATGCCATATTTTTTTCTTTCTGCATGGTCCTATTCATGGCCTATCTTTAATACACAAATTAATAAGATATAATAAATGATTAGATATAAGGGAGAGCAAGGAATCAAGGGTGTTTACTGGATTATGAGCCTTGGTAATTGGAAAGGTGGTGGTTCCCTCAACAAAAATAGGAAAGTTAGGAAAAGTGTAGTGTAGGGTTTTTTGTTTTGTTTTGTTTTGTTTTGTTTTTTGGACAGGGATGTAAATGAGTTCTAAGCCATCCAGTTGGTGAAGTAGAACTAGAATTTGGAAGGGAGTCGTATATGTTGATCTGGGTGTTGTCTAAACAGAGATGATAGTTCAGGGTAGAAAGAAGAGATAAAATGAACAATTTCTTGGTTCACATATAAGAGATAAGACAAGGATGAAGAGCCCACAAAGTAAACTGAGGAATGTTGGGTAAGATAGGAATAGAATCAGTTGAAAACATTGTCATGAAAATCTAGTGTAAGGAAAATGTATTCAGAAGGAGTTGGATGGTCAACAGTATGGAATGCTATAGTTACATCAAAAAGGATAGTTACAGAGAAGAAGTCATTGGATTTAGCATTTAAATGGTCAAGCTAAAATACATTCCTTAAATACTTACTGTGCCAAGCATCAGGAAGTCATATACAAGGAAATAGAAAGACAGTTCTTGTCTTCAAGAAACTTACACTCTAATAGGGGATGACAATGTAAAAGGGATCTGAAAATTGGGGTTGAGAGTGGTGGTACCCATAAAGATTCATGGTGACAAAGTCCAAAGAGTTGAAGTTTAAGATTTTCCCTCAAAATGGACATTCCAGGAGGTACTTAACAATGGAAGAAAGAAGTTGTAGTTGCTGAGGGAAAAGGCAGCCAAAATTTGGTGTCAGATTAGAGAGTGAGGCATGGCTAGCACTTGATAAAGAATAATTTAATAAAAGTTGAGATTGGAAGCCAGGATCTAAAAAGTTGAATAGTGCATATGAGATGAGAGGCTAGTACTTAGATTTCTAGATTTCTTAGATTCTTAGATTTCTAGGAGTATGGCTGTGAAAGGGAGAGGAAATATAGATTACTAGCTTGAGGAATATGAGAACTATCTGGGTAAAGATAGTGTGGTACTGCTGAAGGGTGGACTTGGACTTAGAAAGATCTAGGTTCATATTATTTACCTTCTGTAGTCCTCAGTTTCCCTGTTTCTAAAATGGAGTTGGACTTGACCTCTAATGTTCCCTCCAGCTCTAAAGCTATGATCTTTTGTTTGAAAATAGTTAGGAACCAGTGAGTAAGAAGAGATTGAAAGTTAAGGAGTTAGAGAAGATGATTGAAGTAGTATAACAACCCCTCTACTTATGCCCCAAATCTCAATAACTTCTACTTTGCTCCAATATCCTGATCTAGATTGCCACCCTCTAATGACTACAAAGCTGATATATCATATGATTGGCACTTTTAGGCTAAAGTTTTCATTAGTCTACTGATATTTTTATTATGATAAATAAGTAAATAATTTAAATAAATAAAAATTATAATAAATTTTTGTTCAGATTGCAGGCCAATACAATTTTTAAAAATTTTTTAATCATTTGTTAATATTCATTTTTAACATGGTTACATGATTCATGCTCCTACTTTCCCCTTCCCCCCTCGCACTTCCCCCACCCATGGCCGATGCACATTTCCACTGGTTTTAACATGTGTCACTGATCAAGACCTATTTCCAAATTGTTGGTAGTTGCATTGGTGTGGTAGTTTCGAGTCCACATCCCCAATCATGTCCGCCTCAACCCATGTGTTCAAGCAGTTGTTTTTCTTATATGTTTCCTCTCCTGCAGTCCTTCCTCTGAATGTGGGTAGCGTTCTTTACCATAAATCCCTCAGAGCTGTCCTGGGTCATTGCTTTCTGCTGGTACAGAAGCCAATACAATTTTTTAATAATCATTTTCTGATATTTTGCAACCTATGCTCTCTTTCTCCCTCTCTTCCATCCCCCAATGTGTGAAGTAGAAGTTTAAGGGGTCCTTGAAATATAAAGGTATACCCTCTTTAGCCATTTTTTTCAAAATAAAACTGGGGAAAACCATCAATTAAAATGCAATGGTTTATTAAGAGAGAGGGAGAGAAATGTAAGACACTGCCTCAAGTCATTGACCTAAGACAAATGCCTAAAATTTACAGAAAAATCCATTATTAGGGGCAGCTGGGTGTCTCAGGGGATTGAGAGTCCGGACACTTCCTAGCTGTATAGCCCTGGGTAAGTCACTTAACCACCCCCCTCTCCTAGCCCTTCCCCCTCTTCTGCCTTGAAACAAATTCCTAGTGTTGATGCTAAGACAGAAGGCAAGGGTTTTAAGAAAAACCTCGTATTTAAAGGAAAATCCTGATACAATCAAGCCTTTCTGAAAGGATTATAACATTTTTATAAGGGTTAGAGGCAGGTTTTGATGCAAAAATAAAGGACAGGAATATTATGCAAAGAGAGGAGGAGGTGAGGGCTGGATTACCTGGGAAAGGTTGATGTTTTATAATGGATACAAGAGGATCATTCCAGCCCCCTGGGAGAAGCCTCTGATACAACGGGAGAAACTTCTGAAACATGATACATCAGAGTTGATCATTGGGTACTTCAGTGACTAAGACATGGTCAGTCTGGGACCTCCCTAAGCAAGTTCCCAGACAAATTCCAAAGACCCAACCCCAAACACTTACAGTATAAGGCTTTGTCCTGCTGGGGAAAGAATGGGGGTGGGTTAATTCTGTCTTGAAAGGAAAAGAATGGAGTGAGGTGGAACCAGTTTTACTAACTTTTTGGAGATATTAATAACCATTAACTTGAGAATGACACACTAATCACTCCACACACCAAGAAGGCAGATAATATGATATAGCTGTGTATGTGTGTGTGTATATATATATATGTATATATATATATATATATATTACATATTTTCTTGTCTACCATGTTGTGAAATGAGACACATGTTGGGTACACTAGAGAAAAATTCATGAAGGAAATAAAGAATGGCAAGTTTCAATGTGCATTCAGATTCCACCTCTTCTTTCTATGGTGATATATGTATATATTTTGTCATGAATCTCTTGGGGTTTTCCTGGATCCTTGCCTTATTGATAATAGTTAAGTCACTCACAAATGGTCATCATACATTATTCTTGTTACTCTGTTCAACATTCTCCTTTTTCTTGTATTATATTTATCTACTTTCCTGGGAGTGGGGATGAGGGTGCACATGGGTTAGCACTTAATGTTGTATCAGAAATCTGCTACAGTTCTAGAAGAAAGAGCAGAAATCTTCCTCCCACATTATCTACAAAGCTGTCAGCAATGCAAATGATGATTGGAGAACCTTCATTACAATGACAATATTACAAGAAAAAGGAATATGGCAGTGTTTTCAGAGCCCAGGCAGAATTTGTCTAACTGGCAGTTAGCTCAGATTTCAATTTATGAACCAAGAACATAATCTCAAAGGAAGGGGAAAGACGATTCCAACTATGCTGTAATTTTTAAAATAGTATTCAGAATATAATTGTTCCTGAATGAATAAAAGCCAGATTTTAGGATTTTTTTCTTCCCCTCCTACTCTTCATGTAGAATGAAACTTTTATTTGCTATTTTCATTTTAAGGAAGGCTGTACCTAACTTTTGCATTTGTATGGAGGGAATAAACAGCCTTTTTATATGAAATCTGTAAATAGGGGACTGGGCAATTTTCTTTTTTGAGTATAAATGTTGAGATTGTAGATATGGGACATGTTCATGTCTTTAAAGGTACCTTGTTGGCATTTAGTTCTATTTTCTTAAGAGTCAGTATTATTAGTAGTATAAGGATTCTGCATTTGTATTTCTTCTCTTCATATTTGTTCTATATATTTCTTTGGGTTCTTTTTGTATCTGATTATAATGTGTGATTCTTGCTAGCAGACATTGTTTAATTTATAGCATTTGTGTCCCTGCTCCTACTACTTAAGAAATGGTTGTTGATTGAATTCTACTATCAATTGGCTGCTTCTTCTTTTTCATTTATAAAGAGGAGGAGCTTGGGGAGCACTTTTGGTGTCTCAATTTAATGAATCATTCTAGATATTTAGATAAGGTCTAAAATTTTACTTTACTCTCTTGTGGAGATAATTCCCTAATCTTTTAAGATTCTAAAGAAAATTTGTGTCATCCTTCTAGCCCCCAACCCCTTCTTAAATCAATCTCCTTCTTTTTATATTTAAATCATCCTGAAAAGTAGAGAGGGATGTAATTTTTTTTTTCTGGGAGAACTAAGAGTAGTGGAAAGAAATGATGGGGAAATAATTTTAGCTCATTTTTAGGACAAACTTTTGAACAGTGATTATCTAAAAATGGAATAGAGTGCCTTGGCAATTAGTGAGTTCCTAATGAGGGGAGATTTTTCCAGTAGACCTTGTATAGTAACTTGTGGATGGTCATGTTGGAAATAGGATTTGTGAGGTGAATCAGGATTGAGCTAGATGATACGGGATGGTCGCATCCAGTTCTCTAATTATATGTGTCCATAAATTTTAGATTTTTAATTATTTGTGCATGGTTCTTTGTTTCTTTACCTAGGGAAAGGCAGCATAATATAGTAGAAATTCAATTCTATTTCATAAATATTTATGAAGATCCTACTCTAGTCAAGGTACTATGCTAGTTGCTAGAGATACAAAGATAAAATCAAAACAAACTCTGCCCTCAAGGAGCACTTAGAACATGTTATGCCAAAGAGCTTTGGTCCAAATCCTAGATTGACTTCCTTTTTGAGATTAAGGATAAAGGAAAAGAACCAAGTACTTATTAAGTGGCTATTATGTGCCACTCATTATCCTAAGTGCTTAAAACATATCTCATTTAATCCTTATAAGAACCCTGGAAAGTGGGTACTCTCATCAACCTATTATACAGTTGAGTAAACTGAGGTAGAGACTTGCCCAGATTAACAGAGCTATTAAGTGTCCGAGTGAAGATTTGTTCTCAGGTCTTCATAATTCTAGCCCCACTACTCTACAACTGTGACTCCTTCTTGCCCAATATAGAAATAGAATAAAGAAATTACCATTGACTCTGATGTGGAGGTCCTTTGTTCCTATGACACTTATTGATAATAAAAGTCAACATTTATATAACAGTTTAAAGTTTGCAAAATACTTTTCATGTTATCTCATTTGATTCCTTACCCATGCAACATTTGACAAGTCAATTAATCTCACTGGGCCCCAGGATCCTGATTTCTTTAAAATGAAAGGATTGCACTAGATGACTTCTGGAGTTTCTGTCCCTGACAGTTTTAAGCAATAATCCTTTTCAGATTCTAGCCCCTATAAAATGAAGAAGTTATGCCTGTTTCTGTCTAGCTTTAAATCTATGGCTCTCTGACCCCTCTCTCTTGCTAGAAGTAATTCTGCCCCACCTTCCTAGGAGGAAGCCCTTTTCACTTCTCAACTCATTCATCAAAAAGATAAATATGAAATAGAGATATTTAATGTGGAATGTAGTACACAGTATTGTGGGTAGCCCTTCCCCTATAGTCAGCATTGGTCATCTGCCCAGAAATGTGGGTGCAGCTGGAAGTGAGCAAAAAGAATGACTGATGATTGGAAAAATAGGACCAAAGTAGAGGTTACAGGAGGAGATGTTATTTAGCTTAAAGAGAGTTAAGTTTTGACAAATTTATTTTCTGAAGGCCATGCTATAAAGGTCAGTGTGAATGATTATTCACCAGTGGATAGGCATATGGATCAATGACTATGAGATAAACATCAGGAAGAGTAGGGGGATGCAGGAGATCTTTGAGAATGAGAGGTTATCTAGATGGACAGTTTATGGCCAAATTTTGATGTATGGACCTCAGGAAGATGATTTCTGATGTTACTTCCAATGTTCAGACTCTGGGTTGATCCATAGAGAAGTGAAAAATGACCATCCTTTCATTAATGACGTTTCTCCCTAGATATCCTATTTCCTACAAAGGGAAAAATAACTCCCCCCAATGTAAGGGTGTCATATACATCAGGTTTTCTTGGAAATAGAACTAAGGCTAATGGCATCAGCTGTTTGAGAATGTAGGCTCTTGAAAATTAAAAGGCTGCATCTGTTTGTGCTGTATCTCATATCTTTGGGGTTGAAGGTAGGGTGAAACATGCGCCTCCATATAATGAAACACCACAAGCTGTTTTATAAATGGAAGCAAATCACAAATGGCACATGAAGGAGGTGAGCAAACATATGTGCCATTATTTCCACCTCTCATCATGTAACTTTCTTGGGGTTAGGAGCTTTTTTTCCTTTACATTTGTTGTTGTTCAGTCATACATAGCTCCTCAAGACCCCATGTGGGACATTCTTGGCAAAGATACTGGAGTGGTTTGCCATTTCCATCCCCAGCTCATTTTAAAAATAAAGAAACTGAGGCTTCCTGGGGTAGAACCAAGATGGCGGAGCAGAACAGAGAAGCTCTGTGTCACCACGACAAATAAAGAAACTAAGACAAACAGCGTTAAGTGACTTGCCTAGGATCACACAACTAGTAAGTATCTGAGGCATACAAGTTTCTTAATCACTCTTTGTGTGAGGACAGCAAGGACTTGGGAGAATAAATTCCCCTGAAGCTTGAGGCCAAAGTAGTACTAAAGAAGGAGTCCAGACAAGCCAGTGTGACTAATAACAGAAAGAGACTCATTGAAGACAACTTACCCATAACTTACACATGGGTGATAAGCAGCCATTATTATGTGGACAAAATGGATCCCCAAATCATCCAAGGTCAAGTGACTTGAAGATCATCAGTATACTCCCAAAGAAGACATCTTAAAAGAAGAGTACAGAAGAGTTAACAGAACTAGGTGTTCACCAATGTCTTCTTTGGGAGTATACTGATAAGGATGTTCCCAGGGTTGGCAAGAACCATTCCTGGGTGTGATAGGATACATTCCCAAGGCCAACAGGATATGGCAGTGTGCCTAGAAGAGGCATAAGTGCACATATAACTTCCTCTGATATGTGAGGTAAATGGGGGGGGGGGTGGTGGTCAGGCTGTCTTTCTAGGACCTGGCCAAGCAGCTAAGGCTTGGTATCCCATACTCTTGGCCTCAGTTTCTTCATCAGTCACTAGATGGACATGAACTGATGTCCCTTATAACTTGAAGTCTTGATTCATCCTATGACCTTATGAATCCTGGCTCTGTTATTTATTGTCTGTGTGATCTTCAAGTCACTTGACCTTGTTATCTTTGTCCATAAAATGACCTTTCAGTTGTCTTCCATCTTGATGAACCGATTGATCATATGAGCTGTAATAAAAGGGGAAATTTTCTGATGGGGATGTTTTCTACCCTGTTGAAATCTCAAGTCTAATAAAAATAAAATCTCTAGTGCCTGTCTTAATGTACCAGGAAGAGTCTTTCATACATAGTAGGCACATAATAAATGCTTATTGATTTGAACAAAAAGGAATTAATCAGAGAAAACTCATTGTCTAAAATAACACCTGAAAATCTTCATCAATACTAGTAATTCGACTGACTTCTTAAGATGAAAATATGATTCACAAACATAATCCTATACAGTCATTCTTGCTTTTGAGAATATAGAACCCCAAAATATCTGATTTCCCTACCCACCATGGAGTTTTTTTCTTTGTGGTTTACTATTGTGCTTTCTTATTTCTTTGTTATTAAAATGATGCTTTTTTTACTTTACAAGCACCTTCTTTCTTCATTTCTGACGTTTCCAGAATTGAAGTAAAATAAAAATAAATTTAGAAGTATATGATACTGTCAGGTTTTTAATGAAATCTGGCTTTATTTATGTGTGCTGAGGGGGCTGAAGGAGCAGCTCGTGCTCCTAACTGTGGTGTTAAACACTGCTTGACATTTCCCACCCCTAAATCCCTCAGAAAATGCTGATTTTTCACATTCCTGCCAAAGGGCCCCTAGAGGATTGAGAGGGAAGCATGTGGTTTAGATGTAGATGAGAACATATTAATACCATTCAGTGTGAGCGGGAGGAAGAAAGCTGTTAGGTGTAAAGCAGGAGTTCTTAACATGGGATATTTTCATCCCCAAGAGGTCCATGGATAAAAATCAGGGAGCTGGTCACCTTGGATGGGAAAAGTGTGTCTTTATTTTCACTAACCCTTAAAGGAAATTTGGCATATTCTTTAAAAATTAAAAATGTTATTTGGAGGAGGAGTGCATTGGTTTCACGAGATTGCCAAAGGGATCCATGACACAAAACAAAGGTAAAGAGCTCTCCATGTAAGGGAAGCCATTCTGTACTTCAGTAGGAAGGAGGCTCACTATGATGATTCCTACTTCACAATCTGGAAGACAAGGAAAATGACTAATTCATGATGACTTGGATTTAGGGGCTACTAATGAGTAAATATAAAAATAAAACAGGAACACACGTGGGCAGACTAGAGGTCAGACCCTTCTGGTATTTTAGGTCTTGCCTTTGTTTGCAAGTCATTTTCATTATGTTGAGTTAAATTTAGCTTGTTTAACTGAATTTAACCATTAACAATTTGTAGGTACCTAATGAATGTTCAAATTGAATTGTATGTGTGTGTATGTAAATGCACACATGTGTTTGCCTTTTCCCCACCATGTCTTGGACAGTTTTGTTGTCACATTGGCAGATGGTTAGCAGCAAGGAAAGGGTCATTTGGCATGACCATAGTTAGGATTCCAAGGAGTGAGGTATGTCTGATGAAATCAGGAAGATACTCAACATCACAAGAGGCAATGGGTCAGGAGTACAGGAAGTTAAATGTAGTGGAAGAATTACATAAATGTCTGTTGCAAACTTTCTTGTTTTCATTATTCTTTTTAAGCTACCCACAACCCTATTGGGTATGGAAGGTAAGAAGATGAAAATGGCAGTTGACAAAAAGGAATTAGGTGCAATTAGACTTGATTTCCCAAACTCCATCATAAACAAAATCTGCTAGTTGTTGAAAGTAAAGATTATAGGAGGAAACTTGAATATTTTCCACTTCCTTATTCTTTTATAAAAAGAAATCTTCATCCTTATCTACAGAGAAATATTCAGAATGATTTGGAGATGGGAAATTGAAAGCATCTTTTATAAAAAAGAAACTACTTTGAATAAAAATTGCATAGGAAAATGATAGAAGACTTCAGGAAAAGGCAGCAGAATTGACTTTTTTCTTTTAACTACTTAGCAGCATAGACCATAAATCTTGAGATGGGTTACAGTATATTTTGGTAGGCACCGTTGATGTCAGTGAGTCAGAGGTATATTTTAATGGCTTCCCAACATGAGCTGTGGCCATCACTCATACTATACACATGTGGCTTTCTTTGCCAGAGATGGGCTAGTGCAAAAACCACAAAGTGCTATAGGTCCTAGGGCATAATGAAGTAATGCATTACAGGAAGGGGATGGCACTGCCAGTGGATTTACTGATTCCCTAGACATAAGTGGTGAGTCATCCTTTAACATGGTGATGAAGCTTTGAGGAGCTTTACACAGTCATCTTTTCCTCCTCCCCTTATTCCAGCATCTCTCTTAGTTTCATAGATCCTGAACTGGGAACCAGAAACTTCTTGTTTTACATATGAGAAAACTGAGCCCTAGAGAAGTTCAATGATTTTGTTTGTAGTCCCATGGAATTTGAACTAATATCATCTGATGCTAGCGCTGTTACACTGTACCAAGTTGCCTTTCTTGTCATCAGAGGTTCATTACAGTTTAATTATGTTGAACAAATTGGAAAAGAAAAGAATTGGAAGAATTGGAAATTTGAGATATTATGGGAGTTCCATGGCCACAGAATGTTTTAAGAACTTGAATAGATCTGGTCAGTGCAACGGCCACTTAGAGGACAGTGACCTGGCAGAGAGGAAACGGATTTAGGATGCAGAATGGGGTGCATTTTTTGGACATGGTTTATATGGGAATTCAGTTTGAATGTACATAGATAGAAGGGAAGCCTTGCCCAATTTTTCCATTTTTTTAGGGAAGAAAAATATTTTTGTTCATTCAAAAAATTAATTAAAAAAAGAATCTGAACAGATGAAAGGTGTGTGTGTGTGTGTGTGTGTGTGTGTGTGTGTGTGTGTGTGTGTGTTAAAGGCATGCCAAACTAAGGTTATATGTGTAGAACCTGCTGGTTGGTATAAAGCAAGACTGATAGTAGAGCCATGACTTTCAGGTGCTAGTGGATTATAGGAGTGGGATGATGCCTCTTAGCCAAAAAGGGAGCTGAAATGCAACTCTCCTCTTGATTTGCTGATTCTCATTATGGCAATACTTGAGGTTCAATATTACTTTCCCCTTCTCCGATATCCCTCATATCTAGATAGACTAGCCAGCTTTGGGAGAGGAGGAAAGGGACCTGATCTACCATTTACCAGTCTAAGATCCCCTAGGCTCTTTCATTACTGACCTTTTGAAATTTTAGGACTACAGAATATTTTAAATTGGATTTTGCCAAGTGCTTAGTACAGTCACTGTTATGTAGTAGGAAATTAATGTTGATTGATTGAGAATGTAATAGCCTTGAGGAGAAAAATATACAAAAACAACAGCTCATATGATCATAGATTTAAAGTAAGAAGAGGCATGAACATCATTTACCAGGGGGTCTTAATTGAGGATCTGTGACATTAAAAGAAAATAACTATTTCAATATAGTTTCTCTTGACATCCTATTTGTTTTATTTTTATGTTGGAAAACATTATTCTGAGAAGACATCCCTAGGGTTGGGAAGCCCTTTTTTGTGTTTAGACATTAAATTTTTCCAACTTTTCACATTACTTTAAGCATTTGTTTTTCTTCCCCTGTGTATGAAGTTCCCCTACTGATGAGGATTGCATTCCTTTAGGAGTTACTTTTCTACCAAAAGGAAATTTTTAACTTCTTTCTATATGCCAGGAATTTTGTTAAGGATTATGAGGATAGAACAGAAAGGCTAAAACATCTCTGATCTTAGGGAGTCTACATTCTACTGGGAGACAGAATATAAATAGGTACATGTAATTGACTAATCAATAAATATTTTAAGTGCCTGCTATGTGCTAGATAAAGTGGTATTGCTCAGCATACAAAGAAAATCAAAAGACAATTCTTGCCCTCTTAACAGCTGGACAGTAACCTTAGAGTGGAAGGCGTAAGCAGCTGGGGAGTGAGAGTGAAGGAATCAAGAAAAGTCTCATGCAGAAGTCAGAATTTGAGTAGAATCTCAGAGAAAGTCAAGGACTGAGATATAAGGCAGGGGAGAGGCTTTCAGGAATGGGGAACATCCATTATAAATGTACAGAGACAGAGATGAAATGTCTTGTTTCAGGAACATCAGTCTACTAGATTTTTTTTAAATTACTGTGGATTTGGTCACAGACATTGTCTAGATGTATGACCCTGGACAAGTCACTTAACACTAATTGCCTAGCTCTTCTGCCTTAGAACTGATACTTAGTGTTGATTCTATGACAGAAAGTAAGAGTTTAAAATTAAAAAGAGGTACTATAGCAAAACAAATAAATGAAACTATTTTCATCCTATGACCAGCCTAGTGATGCTTTTCTTAACTTTTCTAGAATGGTCCTCAGAAGACAATCATATAATCCATCACCAAGTCTAGCCTTTTCAGCATGGTAGGACCAAGCCGAGCATATACTTCACAGCAATAACTTTTAAAAAACTAGAGTAAAGAACCTCCCCTACAAAAATAATGCATTGTATAGGAATTTAGTAGAAAAAAATTCCCCTTATATGCATGTATAGCAATGAGAATAGGGTCAGGAATTTATCTATGATTCTATTATCACAAGGATCTGCCAGGTGAGGTAACACCTCTTAGCAATGCAGGTGGGCACCTTCTCTGCATCTCAAAGACTTAGATTGTTTGGGTTAGTAATTGTCTAGTCAGTATGTGTCAGAAGATAGGACTTGAACTCAGGTCTTTTTGACTTTGAGATCAAGTTTCTCTCCATTACCTATCACCTCATCTCATTTCTAGCAATCCATCTGTCCATCCGTCTGTCCATCTCTCCATCTATCTTTCTCTGTGTCTATATTTGTAGATGAGGATTTAAAATTTTTGTGCTGCCTTTACTTCTTCTTTTTGGATTTAGTATCATTGCTATTCATTCATTCTATTCTCTTGCTTATGTTCAAGAAAGACTTGAACTGATTCTTTTGCAGAAAAGTAGCTAATTTTAACCATTTTCAAAATGAAAGTTCATTGGTCTTTTTAAAGGGACATTTTGGTTGCTATGGCAAATGCCCATTTATTCGAGATATCTTTTCATATGTCTTTGGCTATTTTAGTTTCATTTGACCTGGTAATATGTGTTCTGTGCTTTTAAACACTCATTCCATCTTAGTTGAATGCCCAAGTGGGGAGAACTTGGAATGTTTTATTTTCCTCTGAACTTTTACTTCTACTGAAGCTTTACTACATTTTTTGATTGGTATAGGAATGGAAGCTAAAAAGTGCATCCTTCCCTTTCTCTAATACCACCTCCTACATCCTGCCTGCTTTCTAATTAGACACTAAAGTAGTTGAAAATTATAACACCAAGACTGATTTTGACTCTTATTTGAGGAATGATATAATTTTTTTTACTAAAGTTTGAGATTATAAACCTGACCTGAATTTACCTTTATAGGAGCTATCTTGAGTTAGGGTCTTATGTGATAGAAATATGGGAGGTGTGTGCTACTCTAAGAATCAGCTATGTTTTTCACCAAATTTGACCCATATAAAACTTGAGTGAGACAAGTGTTCACCCTCTTAAGACAGACACAGTGAAAGTGATAGACAGAGGAAATGATTATAAAAATAAAGATGGCTGGAGAATAGGATGTCATAGTGAGTTGAGATCTTGGGTACTTAGGATGAATTCTTGCTGATCACAAATCCAAGGATCTAGGAAAGGAGCTTTGAAGGGATAATGTCTGAAATGGAGGCTGTCACACGAGAGCATGGTGGGATACTTCTATTCCAAGACTCACTATTGGTAAAATGCCATTCCATTATTGCAGTTATCATAGGTTTTAATTATATTGAGTTGTAGGCAATTTCAATTTTTTCTGAGTTCAAATGCTCCGAATTTCATAATCGTAGTCCATCACAGAAAGATATTAGTTGTTTTTCATGTTTCCCCCCAGGATTCAGCAACATGGAATTATTGAAAGTGTAACATAATTTTCCATATGTGCTCCAACTTCATCACTTCCTCCTTTTTAATTCTGAGCCCATTTCATTGACTATTTAGATAAGATGACTGCTCTTTTAGCAATCTATTTTAATAATCTAACTTTATGTAATTATATATATATATGTATATATATATTTGTATAGTGTGTTTTCTTCTCAAAACTTCTCAATTTTAGGAATAATGTCTGTAATCAAGATTGCCTTAGACTTGTGATATGTCATTATCTCTACTATCTCTATCTATTCATCCATCTATATATCTTGTATTATATATTCACAAGTCAAATTTTAATACATTAATATGCCAATTAGGCTTTCATTTCATACAAATCAAGGTATTTCATTTAAAATGTTCTCTTCTTCCCTCTTCCTTATGTCACATCATTCATATATTCTTCTCCACTATTTCCTCCTTCACTTCTATCTCACCTTAAGTGGTGACCCTTCTCCTTTCCAAAGCAAACACCTCCACATATACCATTGATCCCATTACAACTTTTCTTTAGTAGACTAACACCTCTATCATCCATACTTTCTTATTAGCTTCCAGTATCTGTCTACAGGATGTTTCCCTGCTTCATACAAACATGCTCAACTCTCTCCAATACTTAGAAAAAATTTCTTCTTCTCAATTATCACCCTGTATCTCTCTAGCCTTTCATGACTGAATTCCTCGAGACAACTATCAACAATCTTCCCCTTCTAAACTCCCAGCAGTCTGGCTTCTAACTTCATAATTCAAATGAAACTCCTTTTTCCAAAGTTATCAATGATTCCTTAATGGTCATGTCTCATGACTTTTTCTCAGGATTCTTTCTTGAGTTCTCTATAGCCTTTAACACTGTCAAACCCTTTCTTCTTGATATTCTCTTCTCTCACGGTTCATAATGTTGATTTTTCCTGATTGCCCTGGATGACCTCCTACCTATTTGATCATTCTCTCAAAGACTTATTTTCTGGATCTTCATCTAGGTTACAGCTAGTAGCCATGAATGATCCCCAGTGGATCTGTCCTGATCTCTTCTTCTTTCCCCCTATCTTGTTTTGCTTATCTTATCATCTGTATGGTATCAATTATCATCTCTATGCAGATGGTTCTCAGATTCATTTATCCAGCCCTAACCTCTCTCCTGACCTCTAGTTTCATATCTCCAACTGACCATTGGACATTTCCAACTTGAGATCCCATGACATCTTAAACTCAATATACCTTCCAATCTTTTCCCTTAAGTACTCCTGAAATTCCCTTTTATTGTCCAGCACACTATCATGGTCATGCTCAGCTCCTCACTCTCTTTTACCCCTATATCTAAGCTGTTGCTAAATTATGTAGACTGTACCTTTGTAGTATATCATGTATATCTTCTCTCTTTTGACACAACTGACACCTTGGTACAGAATTCCATTCTCTCATACCTGGATTACTGCAATAGCCTAATGGTTCCAAGATTCTCTTAACTTCAGTCCATCTTTTATTCAGTTGCCAAGTGACTTTCATAAATCAGAAGACTTACTATGGTACCTCCATAGTCAGTAAATTCCAGTGGCTTCTTTTTAGTTCCACAATCAGATATAAAATGTTCTCTTTGACTTTGAAATCACGTCCTAATCTCACTTTTCTAGTTTTCTGACACTTGGCTCCCCTTTATATACCCTATAAATGGTTGGCTTTCTTGTTATTCCTTGGGCTTGATGCTTCTCTAGATTCCACGCCTTTTTTTTTTAACATTTATTAATATTTATATTTTAGAAAAGTTAACATGCTTATATAATTTATGCTCTTTCCCCTTCACCCCCGAGCTCCATCCCCTCCCCCCATGGCTGATGCGTATTTCCACTGGTTTTAACATGTGTCATTGATCAAGACCTATTTCCAAATTGTTGAGAGTTGCATTGGTGTGGTAGTTTCGAGTCTACATCCCCAACCATGTCTGCCTCAACCCATGTGTTCAAGCAGTTGTTTTTCTACTGTTTCCACTCCTGTAGTTCTTCCTCTGAATATGGGTAGCGTTCTTTTCCATAAGTCCCTCAGAACTGTCCTGGATCATTGCATTGCTGCTATTATAGAAGTCCATTACATTCTATTTTACCACAGTGTATTGGTCTCTGTGTATAATGTTCTTCTGGCTCTGCTCCTTTTGCTCTGCATCAATTCCTGGAGGTCTTTCCAGTTCACATGGAATTCCTCCAGTTTATTATTCCTTTGAGCACAATAGTATTCCATCACCAGCATATACCACAATTTGTTTAGCCATTCCCCAATTGAAGGACATACTCTCCTTTTCCAGTTTTTTGCCACCCCAAAAAGCACGGCTATAAATATTTTCATACAATTCTGTTTATCTATGATCTCTTTGGGGTACAAACCCAACAATGGTATGGCTGGATCAAAGGGCAGGCATTCTTTTATAGCCTTTTGAGCATAGTTCCAAATTGCCAGCCAGAATGGTTTAGATTCCACGACTTTTTACTGGCAATCTCCTATGCCAGGAAAACTCTTCCCTCATTTATACCTCCTGGTTTTTCCCTGGCTTCCTTCAAGTTTCAGATTGAATCTCACCATCTGTAGGAGGCTTTGCCAGATCCTTCCCCCCACTGCTCCTGCTTTTTCTGTTTCTTACTTTAATTAACACCATGTATATCTTGTATGTATATAGTTGTTTGCATTGCTGTTTCTTCCCTAAGAATGGATGTTCCTTGAATTCGGGGATTGTTTTTGCCTTTCTCTCCCTAGTACTTAGCACATTGTCTGACACATAGTCCATGTTTAATAAATGTTTGTTAACTTGACCTTATAAATTCCCCTCGAGTAGCATTTTCCAGTTTTAGTTTTGCTGAACTCTAGTATTGTGAAGAATGAGTACTGGTGAACTGGAGTTTCATGAGAAAATGTTGACTTCGGGAAGAATAGCATATGGTACGATTTGGGTCCTTTCTAAATTCTTGAATAAGTGAATTAAACTAATTGAAATGGATCAAAGAGTACTTATTCAATCCATCAACTTTGTGTGTATTGGTTCATATATTACTATTTTTTCTAAAACCCTTACCTTCTAACTTAGTAAAAATGGCAAAGGCTAGGCAATTGAAGTCATGCGACTTTCCCAGAGTCACACAGATAGGAAGTATATTAGATCAGATTCGAAACTTGGGCTTTCCCATTTCCAAGCGTGGCTCTATCCATTAAGATACTGCAGGTTTTAAAATATTGTGGCCTGGGAAACTGCATCCCCCAGTGTGCCCCAGGGGTCCCTCCTCCTACTTCCTGACCTGGGATTGGTCTTCAATGGACCAATCCTGTTCCGGGGGCGGGATCACGCTCCTTTCCCCCCTCCCCCTGTTACTTCTTGGCTTGTGATTGGTAATGAATTGGACCAGTCCCGTGCTAGGGAGGGGCCATGCCCACCACTACTTCCGGGGGCGGGATTGGTCTATATAGTGGCCAATCCCGTGCCAAGGAGGAAACTGAATCTGAGAAGATTTTTGGGTGAGGAGAAATTAGTAAATTTCCGGAGGTTAAAGCTAGGGGTTGTTGTTTTTTCCTTTTAAATAAAGTTTTAGTTAGATCAGAGAAAGAGTTTTCCTTCATTTCAGTGCCTAGCTGCCCCAGTGCCTTTAGTTTTGAAAAAATGCTTTCTTTACCACAATATAGAAGTGCAATGCAAATATCACTAACTTTATTTTTTTCAGATGAGGAAACTGAACCTTATAGAGGTAGATTAATTTGTCAGAGCTGAGATTTGAGCCTTAATGTCTTCATTTCTCTTCCTTTCTACTACATATAAATATACTTCTATAATACTTACAGAGATACATATAGATATCTGAAAAAAAAAATAGAACTTTGATAAGCTGCTTGTGGCCTCGTGGTTTACTGTCCCTGTCCTAACTCTGTCCCTGGCTAATGTAATTACTCCCCAAGTGACTATGAGCTTGTCAACGGAATTCTACTCTTATGGCTCCATCAACATTTTGCACATAGAAGTGTTCTGTGGCTAAATTAGTTGAAGACATGCTTCTCTAGAGGTTTTATGTGTATATAGGAGTGTGAATAATTTGTAGTTGAATCAGTGGGGACAGAATAGCTGTCGTCAAGTATCTAAAAGGCTGTCCTGAGTGAGAGGGATTATGTTTGTTTTGCTTGGCCACAGAGTGCAGCATCACCACTGAAAACTGCAAGCTGCAAAGAGGCAGATTTAGGATTGTTGGTAGAGAAAGACTCCTCACAATTAGAGCTTTCATAATGAGAAATCGATGGCTTGAGGAAGTAGTAAGTTCTCTTTACTGGACTTCTCCAAACCTAGTTAGATGGCCAGTTGCTGGGTTTGAGTAGGGGTTCCCTTTGGCTATCTTGATTGAACTCGAGTGCTGCTGAGGTCCATTCCAATTAAAACTATTCTTGTTCACTTTTTAATTTCTTCTTTTTATTTTATTTTATTATTTTATATTATATTATAAAATACAAATATTTTATTATTTTTGATAGACCAATAGTATTTACATGTACCTAAATGTATCCTGGGGTGGATAGGTGGTGGGACAGGTAGAGTGTCAGATCTGGAGTCAGAAGACTCATCTTCTGGAGTTCAAATATGGTCTTAGACACTAAACAATAACTCTAGTCCAACTATCAATAATATGGAATTAGGTCTTAATCAATGATACATGTAAAACCCAGTGGAATTGTACATTGGCTAAGGGGAGATTGGAGGGTTTGGGGAGAGGGAAAGAACATGAAATATGTAACTATGGGAAAATATTCAAAATAAAAATTAAAAAACAAAAACAAATATGGTCTTAGACACCAACTAATTGGGTTACCCTAGGCAAATCAATTAACTCTGTCTCAGTTTCCTCGTCTGTAAAATGAGTTGGAAGGAAATAACTGACTCCAGTATCTTTGTCAAGAAAATCCTCATTCTTCACAATACTAGAGCTCAGCAAAACTCAAGCTGGAAAAATGCTACTCGAGAGGAATTTATAAGGTCAAGTTAACCCCAATCAGAATCCTTTTTGGACAAAGAAAACAAAAAGTATCCTAGTTTTATAGATTACTTAAGATAAAAAAAAATACTCTAAATCATTATCAATTAGAAAAAAGCAAGTAAAAGCAACTCTGAGATATCATCTCACACCTATCAAACTGCCTAAAATGATAAAAACAGCAAAATGATAAATGTTGGAGGGTATATGGAAAAATGGGGATACTAATAAATTTTTAGAGGAATTGTGAACTGATTTGACCATCTTGGAGAAGAATCTGGAATTATGCCTACAAAGTTATAAATATGTTTATACTCTTAGATCTACTAATACCACCATTAGTTTTAGTTTCTGAGAAACAAATTTCTAAAAATTGATTTGATATGACAAACAGATATCCCTCCCATTGGTCAAATTTTTATTAGTCATTTAGTCTTTCTCTATACTCCCTTTCCCTACTGGAAACCCCACAGCATAAAAAAAAATTAATGGTCTTTGTAATTCATGTATAGCTATTCACAGGCTATAAATACTTCCTATTTTTTGTTTATATTGTGACACTCTAATGGAAATTATTTGTTAATTGTTAGCTAGATAATGAAGAGCTATGAAAAAAGCAGTGTGCTACTTCCATTAAAAAAAGGGAGAAAAATGAGAAAAAAAATCACTTGTGTGGAATTAAAAAAAAAAAGAGAGTAGGGGGATATCTGAGTTTGCCCTGCTTTGTTAAATTTTCCTGTATTATCTCTGCTCCTAGCTATTATATAGAGCTACCTAATTTGAACTAGAGCGCAGCATCCAAGGACAAATTTCAAGGGGTCTGAGAATTTATGTCAAAATATATTTTGATAACTATTTTCAAAATAATCAATTTCCCTTCTAATCTCCTATATAGGTGTATTTATGTATGTATACATTATATATTAATTTTACTTATTTAAAAGCAATATCCTGAGGACAGAACTATAGCCATCACCAGACTCTCCAAGGACTCAGTGACACACAAAAGGTCAGGAACCCTTACACTAGAGGAAGCTTCTTTATGTAAATAGGAATAATGTGACTGTTTGGACTTTATATGTAGAATGGTGAGTGTGTTTATATTTGTTTGAGAGGGAACGAGTGCCAGTCAATAAACATTCATTAAACACCTACTACATGTCAGGCACAGTGTGTGTGTGCATATGTGAGTGTTAAAGGCTTTCATTCTGAAGATGTTTTTAAAAGGCTTTTGTTCCCATGTACTCCCCCTTTCCCTTTGTCTGCTGGGAGTATGCTCGCCTCAGCACCATTGCCCTAAGTGACAACCACCAGCTGTAATGAGGCTGCAGCCTCTTCCATAATTGAACCCTGTCAGTGCTGCCCATTAAGGCAGGAGGGTGTGTGCCAGCTCATTAATCCAAAACCAATTTCGTCTTCTCTGTTATTTCCTTCTTATACTATGGCACTGTTTCAATCACTGATCCCCCTTATTTTACACGGAGAGGTCCAGGAATGGAGTAATAATTGCTGTCAGCTAGGATTTTGACTATTGGTCACCCTTTAAGTTGAGAGCTGAGATCATCAGCGAGCTTGGATCATGGACTAATGATTCTAGTTAGGCTTATTTTTCATGTTTGCTTGGCACGAGTGCAGACAGAATTCTCCTTCCGATGGAGAGCTAGCTCTTTAAACCTTCACGCTTCTGGAACACAAAGATTTTTCAATAATATTGAAAGTAAGAAAGTAGTTGTGTTCAAATGGTATGAAGAAACTCTCAGTAGTTTTGTGAAATTTTTCATCAAATTATCTCCCTTTAGTGTTTGAGAGTTGGGTAAAAGGATTCTTGAAGGCATGGTGGACAGAGTTATTTACTGGAGTTAGGAAGACCTGAAATTTATAATTTTCTTTTTTTATTTTAATTTTATTAATTTTTATTATTTTTTAAATTTTAATATATATTAAAATTCATTAATATTAAAAACTTTAACTAATTAAAAGTATTTTCCCATGGCTACATGATTCATGTTCTTTCCTTCCCCTCCTCCCACCCCACTCTCATAGCCAACGAGCAATGGAATTTATAACTTTCAACCTTTACAAGTTGTATACAAGTACTTAAGACTCCCTTCTCCTCTGTAAAATGGAGTTGAGAATATCTGTAGCATTTTTCTGAGAATCAAGGCAGATAGTGTATATAGTTATTTGCAAAACATAAAATACTCATATATGTATCAGTTATCACCAGCATCATTGATGCCTCTGGGTATCAAAGTGCTAGACTTGGAGTGAAGAAGCTTTGACTGACTAGCTTTGTGACTTTTGGAGAAATTATTAAATGTGCCTCAGTTTCTTTATATATATATGTATATATGTGGATATATATTGTATATACATTAATAAATATTATTTTTAAAATTAATTATTGTTAAATTAAATACACATAAAATTATTAAATTAAATATGTAAAAAATTATATATTTATTATACATAATAAATATACAATTAAGATAAATAATGAAAATGAGGTAGGCTTAATGATTGCTGCTGTTGAATCATTTTTCAGTCATTTCTGACTTTGTGACTTCATTGGGAGTTGTCTTGGCAGTGATACTGGAATGGTTTGCCTTTTCTTTCTCCAGCTCATTTTATAGATGAAGGAAACTAAGGCAAATAGGGCTAGGTGACTTGCCCAGGATTGCAGAACTAATAAGTATCTGAGGCTGAATTTGAACTTGGGAAGATGAGTATTCCTGACTCCAGGCTATCACTCTATGCACTGTGTCATCTAGCTGCCTGGGGGATATATATATATATATATATATATA
>NC_058134.1:257657118-257675235 GCF_016433145.1 Gracilinanus agilis | reverse complement strand
TATATATATATATATATATATATATATATAAAGATAGGGGATGATGTGGATGGAAATGAGCTGAAAGGTGACAGATATAACAGGACATGAAGAAATAGTTGAATTCTATTCCCACCCATTTGACATTTTCTCATCCTCTAGGAATGTAGTACCCATTTTATTTTCGTCCCTTTGAGCAATGATCTTAGGAGAATATGGCTCTTTAAGTTGAGTGGCCCCAAATCCAGGGAATTTTATGTTAATGCTACTCAGCCTTTTCCTTGTGTTAATTTTTATTTAATCTAGTGTATTAAAACAACTATCTTAAAATTTGATCTGAAGGGCTAAACATTCTAACTGCTGTATTTCTTCTTTTAGCAATCTAATATCAGAACCTTCTTTGCATCATACAATAGAACTAGTCTAGGCAGTGATACCTGATTATGTTTATTATGAGTTGGGCATAAGCCCTATTCTTGAACTAGTATTCTAAAGGACTTTTCCTGTAGTTCTGCACAATGCATAGTCAAAAGTTTCAGGAAGAATTGCGCTTGGCGATATCCTTTTTCTCACAGTTTGTTTTCTGTAAAAATAAGTCTTTTACCTTCAAAGGGACTGAAAATCTGCTGTAGCTAAGCTCTCATCTTCCTTATCTTGTTTCTTGACTGGTACAGGCAACCTTTGGAGTTACATTTTTGTTCATATTTTCATGCTTTGCATATTGAATCTCTTTGTATGGTCTGATCTCGTTATGCCATGAGTGGGGATGATTTCATTATCACATATTCCCGGGAAACCTTCATAAAATCATTGTGTACAGTTCTACTTAGTCCTAGCCTTTATCTCCTCATGTTAAATACACTTCTTTTCTTATACCACAAAGAATAGAATTAAATGAAATCCCCATATTGAGTCATTTTGAGTTTGTAATCTAATTGAGAATTATCTGTTCAGACCCTGCCCATGGCAAATTCAAAGGAAAATAGGCTTAGGATCCTAATTTGGAAGCCCAGCCCAATCCACATTGGGGATTGATTTAAAGGTGCCATTTTCTATGCCTGTAGGAATTTTAAATATGTCTAAAAAGAAGACTCTCCAGGGTTTATGTGGGGAGCAGTTGGCGCTGGGCTGAGTTGGGACCACTGTAGAAAGCCTTTCAGCACATGCCATTGGCTTCCTTTGGGATGACCACATTTAATGCAATGAAAATTTGAATATATATGTGTGTCGTTGCATATGCCCATATCTACATGCAGACTTTTTATCTGAATAATATTTGTCCAAGTACATATAAAAATGATTTTTCACATTCATTTTTTCAAAATTCTAAGTTCTAGTTTCTCCCCCTCTCCTCTTCCTGGGACGGCAAGCAATTTGATATAGGTTATGTATGGGCAGTCATGCACAACATATATCCACATTAGTCGTGTTGTGAAAGAAAACATAGGCAGGAAAACCCCTGAAAAAAATCCAGTGAAAAATAGTCTGCTTCAATATGTATTCAGATCCCATCAATTCTCTCCCTGGAAGTGGATGGTGTTTTTCATCATGAATCCTTTAGAATTGTCTTGGATCTTGTATCGCTGAGAATAGCCAAGTCACTCACAGTTTTCTCATTGTATTTATTGAGTCTAGTGTTCTCCTGGTTCTGTGTATTTCCCTCTGCATGTATACATGCATATACATGTATGTAATGTGTATATATGGATGGATATGTGTATTTATGTCTATTGTGGTCCTTTGATTTCTCCTCTCTTTTTTTATACTATGCAGAATCTTTAAATCACTTATTATTCATGAGTTTCACTGAAAATTTGTGTCAAATTGCAACTTGAAAAATATATGACTATCATAGATTTTGAGGCAGCTAGGTGGTTTGTGGGATAGAACATGGGACCCAGAGTCAAAAAGACTTGAGTTCAAAACCATCCTCTGATGCTTATTAGCTGTGACTGAGAAAGTCACTTAACTTCTGTGTGCTTCAGTTTTCTCATCAGTAAAATAAGAATAATAATGGCATCTTCTTCCCAGCATTAATGTGAGGATAAAAAGAGATTTTTGTAAAGATAAAAATGATACATTTTTAAAAGTATTTTGCCTATTTTAAAATGCTACATAAAGTTATTATTATACATTAATATGTTGTTAAATATTACCTAATTATATACATATATATAATTGTTATATATTGTAATAGTAAATATTATTACGTAGTTATTTTTAAGACCTGAAGGAAACCTCAGAAGTTATATTGCCCAACCTTTTCATTTTGTTTTTGAGTCATTTTTGAGTTGTATATTATCATTCTAATAAAAAAAATCCCCAAATTCTCAAAATGGTGAAAGTATTTCCTGTTGTGATTTTACTTCAGATATTAATCAGTTAACTTTGGGGAAAGATTTGAAATGAACTCTTATTTTTCAAGAAAAATTAGTACTTCATGCTGTGTATAAATAGACAGTGATTTTTGAAAATAAAAATTGACCCCATTTTGGGTTTTCTTGGTAAAGATCCTGGAGGGACTTGCTAATTTCTTCTCTAGATCAGTTTACAGATTAGGAAACAGGCAACCAAGATTAAATGACATGTCCAGGGTCACACAGTTTAAGTGTGAGGATGGATTTGAAATTGGTTCGTCTTGACTCTAGTCTCATCACACAATTTATTGTGTCATCTAACTACACCTTCATTTTACAGATGAGGAAACTGAGGCTGACTAAGGTTAAGTTACTTGCACCAGATCACACAAGACTAAGTGGTGGTTAAGTGGGATTTGATGCTTTATGTGAATGTGCATTTAAAATTTATAGCAGATTTCTTAGCTTCTCAGGAATAAGGGAGACTTGGGAGGGAGGAAGTAAGAGAAGGAGAATTTGGAATTCAAGATTTAAAAAAAATGAATATTAAAATTTGTTTTTACATGTAATTTGGGAAAAACATAATATTTTTAAAAAATAAGAAAGATTTAACTTCGGACACTTACTCAAAATCTAATTGCCCCTTTCTCCAAAGCCCATTGCCTCACCAAAGATCCAGGTGCTTTTTTTTCCTTCTTGACAACCAAGCCAATGTTGGGGGAAGAAAATGAGAAAATTGTTAAGTTGGAAACAGGAAGGGAAGTCATCTCACAATAATGAAATTAAACTTTCTATAATGATCTAGAACAATGTAAATTGCATCCAAGGTCAAAACTTATCTTAAAAGCTAATAAATGGCATAATTGCTATAGCTATACAAGCCAAAGTAGCAAGCCCTGAAATTCAGGTTAATTCATTTTTCTGATACAAAGCAAGGAGACTATCACAGTAATATGACAGCTTCTGTCTCAATTACTTCCTGTGCCGCCATCTTCAGTTCACATGTTGTGGAAGGAGGTTTGTTTTTTCCCCCTTGGAATTCACTGCATGATCAGGGGCATGAAGAGACATAAAATGTGTAGCTCTGGCTTGTGAATTCATTGGTATGTAGGGAACTTCCTGGGTGAGGAGATTTTTCAGCCCATGCAAATTATTCCTTTCTTTGTTAACTTTGAGTTTGAGAGAACTGTTTTGAGCAGAGGTACTGAACATACTGGCCACAGAGTACATATTCCTGAGTGCAGCCCAAACCAGATAAAAGTCTAATTGGGAAACATTCCACAAAATAAATTGGGAAACACTCTACAAAATAAATTGGGAAACACTCCACAAAATACTTTGGGAAACACTCCACAAAATACTTTGGGAAACACTCCATAAAATAAATGAAAAAAAAAGAGAACATAGATAATTTGAATATATGGTTTTTGATAATATGAATATATGGTGTTCTAAGTTCATATGTGGCTGCAGGGACACTTATGTATGGTTTAAGGGCACCAGTTTCTATTTGACTATGACAGTACTGGACTGGAATAGTGAGAGGTTAAATACTGGTCCACAGTCCACAATCACTCAGCCAATACATATCTGGAGCAAGACTTAAACTGAAGCTTTTCTGACAGAGGCTGGCTTTGAATCTAGCATATCACTCTCTCATGGTAAAATTTTGCCATACTAAAAACAGGAAGAAAAAACCCCAGGCATACATCAGGCCCCTTTTATGGACCAGACATTGTGCTATTTGTGCCTTTAAGTGCTTTATAAATATTATCTCATTTCTTCATCACAATGATTTTGGGAAGTAGATGCTATTATTATCCTTAGTTTATAATTGAGGAAATTGAGGCAGACACAAATTAAGAAACAGAATAAAAATTCTACTGAACTCTAAGGAAAGCAAAAGATCCTTTCTTTGATTGAGAATTTGAATGCATGATAACCAAGTTCTGTCTTAGTTGCATCCTTCATCACCATCTCAGGTTCACATGTGGTGGGAGGAAACAGTGTTATGGAGAATTTGGGGAAAGATGCAAAATAGTCAGGGCTAAGTCACCAGGCTTACTGGTCAACTCAAAATTTCTTTAAAGAGTTGGTTGAATTTGAATTTTGAATTTTGAAATTTGAATACTCTGTTTTCCTTTCAATTCTCAGATGTTTCTGAGAAGCTCTGGGATTCTCGAATGGTTTTTTAAAAAGAGTTACAGCAATAATTTCTAAGATAGCCCATCTCTTCATAACTTCTGGGGCAAGGGTAACAACACATTTGTGACTCTACAAAGCAATAGGAATGATACCATCTTTGTCCCTGGGATCAGAGATTTGGACGGAAAAATTAAGATGTAGCCAGAGTGGCTTCACCATTGCTGGCTTTTCTTTATTGTGATAAAAGAACCAGAGTCGTCTCCCTTCTTCCCCCAAAAATGTCCATTTCCAGACTCAAGTTGCTTAATGGAAATGAATATGCTTTGATGATTATGGCAGTATAAACAATAATTCAAAGTAGTGGACTTTCAAGGAGAGCCCAGCATGACTTATCTGTTTACGAGGACCCATTTTCCCATTAAAGCTAGCTTTGTCAGTGGCTCCTTTGTCATGGTGTGGTCCATAATTGATCTTTGGGGTCATTAGCTCTTGATGGCTGCTGATGGTAATCATGTGAATGGAAGTGATCACGAAAAGCTGGCCTCCTGATTGGGAACCATTCCCAGGCCATTTGTAAGAGCTTGGCAAGTTTGAAAAGGAGCACACTTCTGCTGCTGAATGCAAAAGACAGCTAGCTTTTCACTCTTGGGAAATGTTTCTGGATGCTACATTTGCCATAATGCATCATTAAGACTCAATTTTACTATTGCTTTGGACGAAGCCTATCCTGGGAGAATAGGTGAGAGAGGAGACAAAGATGCCCGCTGCTCTTACAACTACTTGCTTTGTCACTGGCTTCCCTACCTCTTTTGATGGCCTTATAATTTCCTGAAATTGGCCAGTGCAACACTTCTTGCAGAAATGGCAGTCATTCTGGGCATCTTGGCATAAAGTTAGTTCTTCTGCCTTAGGGTCAAGATGAAGGAAATGAATAAACCTGCAATAAATCACAAACACACTCCTAGGGGCTGGTAAAGTCTCTTCAGCCACTCCACCTTGATTTCCTTAGATGTAAAATGGGTATGATGAGGGCAGCTACTTCCCAGAGTTGTCATGAAAATCAAATAAGTATGTATACACATATATGAAAAACACTTATGAATAAACACATTTTTATGAAAATTTTAAACCAAAATATGAAAAATCAATGTCTGTGAATATAAACATACACAATATGATTACTATTATATCATGAAAATAAAATGATGTGTATGTACACATGTGTGTTCATCCAAATGTCAAGACATCCATTTTCCACATGTGTGTACATTGTGTGCACATATAAACATATATATGCACACATGTAATTGGATATAGATAGTGTTTGTGTATATATTACATGTTATAATATGCATGGTCTGTATATACTGCTTCATTTATATAATATATGTGATTTAGATATAGTGTTTCATGGATATATTTTATATTATATATGACATATAGTGCTTCATATGTATTATAAATTACAACATATATGATTTAGATATAGTATTTCATGACTATATTATAAATTATAACATAGATGATTTATATACAATGCTTCATGAACATATTTTATATGATTTTATATAGTACTTCATGTATATATTGCAACATATATGATTTGGATATAGTGCTTTGTGGATATATATGTATTATAATATACATGATTTATATATAGTACTTTATATAGATCATAA
Organism: Gracilinanus agilis; assembly: GCF_016433145.1. NCBI lineage: Eukaryota > Metazoa > Chordata > Mammalia > Didelphimorphia > Didelphidae > Gracilinanus > Gracilinanus agilis. The sequence goes on along the minus strand of NC_058134.1, from coordinate 257,669,075 downwards.
ATTATAACATATGATTTCAATATAGTGCTTCATGTATATATTATATATTACAACACATGATATATATAGTCCTTCATGAATATATTTTATATATTATTTTACATAGTACTTCATATGTATTACAATATATTTGATTTATATACAGTGCTTCATGAACATATTTTATATGATTTTATATAGTACTTCATGTATATATTGCAACATATATGATTTAGATATAGTGTATTGTGGATATATTATGTATTATAATATATATGATTTATACATAGTGCTTCATATGTATTATAAATTACAATACATATGATTTAGATATAATGCTTTGCCTATATATTATATCATAACATGATTTAGATATAAAATGCTTTGTGTATATATTATAATAATATATGCAATAGATTATATACTGTCATATTTCATGCTTTGTATATATGTTACCTTGTAGTGCTTTGCAAACCTTTAAGTGCTGTATACTTATCATGGTGCATTACTACTACCCTAGATCACAGAATAAAGATTATGGGGCCCATGCACACTTCTTATCCCCTTCACTCCCCTCCATCCCGCCCTCTAAGTCTTGAACTGTCTTTGACCTTGAACCCTGCACACGGTTCATCATCATCTTGCATTTCTTAGCATGTTCCAAACAACTCATTTGGTCCCCTCTTTCTTGGCTATCATTTAATTTTTTCACCAGACCATGACCTAGCCTGGACCTGGGAGATGAGCATATCAATCATGTTATCATCATTACCTATGTGTGACTCCATTGGAAAACCCTGTTGTTAACAGTGCAAAAGGAAGATGAGGTGGGCTGCAGTGGAGACTCCTAAACCGAGTTCTGATTAAGCTTGAAATCTGTCTATCACCCCCTCTAGGGCTCTTCTCTAGACTTTGATGGGAAGTAGCTCAGAATCTATAGCAGAAATGCACGCCTTGCATTTGGGCAGTCCTGCTCTCGTAGTGCTTTCTCAGAACTTGGGTCCTTTAATTTACTCTAACCTAGCACAGGTCACCCACGAGCCTAAATATTTTCTCTGACCTGACTCCTATCCAATTTGGCCACTTTTAATTGGTTATGATTTTCTTAATGAGGTCTCCTATGGAAACCATTTGCCATAAATGTTACAGACATATTCTGAGGGGACTAGACTCAATCTATCTCAGCATCTATGACATAATGCATATAAATTGTGACTCTAAGCAGTACAGAATAGCTGTGTAGTTTCAAGCATCATGCCTCCGTGGTATGGTCTTCCACTGTGTCTTGGCACAGAATATGTTTCCAAACCTTGAATGTATTCCCTCTTCATTTCTGCCTCTTCAAATCCCTCCTTTCCATCAAAGCTCAGCTCAGATCCATGTTGTATTTAGATCTTCTCTCATTGCCCACAGCTACTTTTGCCAAGCCCAAACCAAGTTATTTTGGGAGCACTGTATATATATGATTTTATGTGTCTATGTCATCTAGACTGATATGCTGTAAGTTCCTTGAGCTTGGGGGCTCTATCATTTTTGGTTTTGCATCTATAGTGCCAGCAGAATGTCTGGCACATAGTAGGTGCTTCATGAATGCTACTTGATAGATTCACATGTTTCTGTGGGGAATGCCTTTCTCTTGCGTCTGGAATATTTTCTATATAAAACCTAAACTTCAGCCCTAAATCTTTAAAACCCCAGATGCAGTGATGCTGTGATTTACACTCTATGTTTGCTTTGATTCATGCCTTAGCACAAAATCAGAAATCCAGGAGTTGTTACATAGTATGGTTAATGACTTCAATGCTTGGTTATTTATGTGGGAAAGGTGGCAATGTGAGGTGTCATATAGAATCCTGGACTTGGAGTCAGGCATATTTGTGATCAAATTTAGCTTCAGATGCTTTTTAGCTACGTGACCTTAGGTAAGTCACTTAACTTTTGTCTGCGTCAGTTTCCTTACTTATAAAATGCATATAAAAATATCTTCTGAGGATCAAATAATGATCTGGTAAAACTCTTAAAAGAACAGTCCTTGGCACATTGTAGACAATTAGCAAAAGCAGGGTTTGGGTTACATTCTAGCTGTCATGTTACCTAAAATTTGGGTTACATTCTAGCTGTCGGGTTACATAAAGCATCAAGGTTTGCAACATATTTTCTCTATATTATCTTATTTGATTCTCATAACAATCATATAAAGCCAATGCTATTATAATTCCCACTATGTAGATGAGGAAACTGAGGCTTAGCCACTTCTTCTGGGTCATAAAACTAGTATGAGGTGAGGTTTGACTGACTGTCTTCAATACCACAAGTACTCTTTTCACTAAGCTGGTGCTTCTCCATGTAATACAAATACACTTGTTTTTGGAGCTCCAGGATCAGAAGATTTTTCAGTTGAAGGAGAGTTAGTTAACTAAATAGCTGAATCTCCTCATTTTCCAGATGATGAAATGGAGGCTAAGAGAGTAGAAGGATTTTGCCCCAGTTTATAGAAGAGTTCGTGGCAGAACCAAGCTTTTGAGACCAATGCTCTGAGCTCAAGGTCTGGCAACTAATACCCTGGACAACTTAATCTCTCCTTTTTTCAAATCATCTTGTTTCCTTTTATTTGCTTATATTTGGGAAAAGATTATAAGGTTCATGAAGGCAGAGACTTTTTTCATTGTTGTCTCCCGTACAATAGGCATTTGATAAATACTGATTGGATCAAATTAAAGAGTACTCCTATCCATCACCTTTGTCTCTTATGACCCTTAATTCTTAGTATCAGTTTTAAGACAGAAGAGTGGCAAGAACTAGACAACTGGGATTAAGTAACTTCCCCAAGGTCACACAGCTAGAAAGTATCTGAGACCAGATTTGAATCCAGATCCTCCAGACTCCAGTCCCAGCTCTCTATACTGAGCCATCTCATGGTCCCTCATTTCACTCTTACCTATATAAGGTCATTGAAAGCAGAAGTAAAAGCCTGGATGCTTGTCTTGGTTATTATTGGTCTTAATTGGATCACTTCATATTTCTAGCCCTAAATTCTTTACCTGTAGAATAAGGGAGTTTTAACTAAATGATATGAGAGGTGTCTTCCAGTTACGATTTTGGAAACCTTATTTAGCTGTTTTAAATATCTTTGTAGAGTAACTACGGAGGGACCACATGTTGTAATGGATGCTCTGTCTCAAAATCCACAATATTCGTCTTAGAGTAATGCCTCTGACATGTACTAGTTGTTTCACTCTGGGCACATCTTTGAATCTCAGTGTCCCAGGTAACTCTTAGAGGCTATATGTTGTAGAATAGTTGTTGCTTTACATTGGTAGAGGGAGATTCCTTATAGGGAGTTCCTTAAAAGTCTCCTTGAACACTGAAATTACTTAATGGAAATGAATAAGCATCGATGAGTTTGTTAAGTTGTTTCAGTCATGTCTATTCATTGTGACCCCATTTGAGGTTTTCTCAGCCAAGATACTGGAGTGGTTTGCCATTTCCTTCTCCAACACATTTTCCATAGAAGGAAACTGAGGCAAGCCATCGAGTGACTTGCTTAGGTTCACACAGGTACAATGTGTTCGAGATTGCATTTGAATTTCCTGACTCTAGTCGCAGCACTCTATCCATTATGCTACCTAGATGTCCAAGTTGATGATTATGGCAGTATAAAGGAATGGTGACATGGGGTGATGACAGTATAAAGTAAAAAATCATAGAGTTTGGATGTTCAAAGAGAGCCAAGTAAGACTGTGCACCAGCCCTAATTTTCTTTCTTTTTTTTTTTTACATTTATTAATATTCGTTTTTTAACATGGTTACATGATTCATGCTCCTCCTTTCCCCTTTACCCCCCGCACTCCCCCCACCCATGGCCGATGCACATTTCCACTAGTTTTGTCATGTGTCCTTGATCAAAACCTATTTCCAAATTGTTGATAGTTGCATTGGTGTGGTAGTCTCGAGTCCACATCCCCAATCATGTCCACCCCAACCCATGTGTTCAAGCAGTTGTTTTTCTTATATGTTTTCTCTCCTGCAGTCCTTCCTCTGAATGTGGGTAGCGTCTTTACCATAAATCCCTCAGAGCTGTCCTGTGTCATTGCATTGCTGCTAGTACAGAAGTCCATTACATTCTATTTTACCACAGTATATCAGTCTCTGTGTACAGTGTTCTGGCTCTGCTCCTTTCTCTCTGCATCAATTCCTGGAGGTCTTTCCAGTTCACATAGAATTCCTCCAGTTTATTATTCCTTTGAGCACAATAGTAGTCCATCACCAGCATATACCACAGTTTGTTCAGCCATTCCCCAATTGAAGGACATACCCCCCTTTTCCAGTTTTTTGCCACCACAAAAAGCGCAGCTATAAATATTTTCATACAAGTCTGTTTATCTATGATCTTTTTGGGGTACAAACCCAACAATGGTATGGCTGGATCAAAGGGCAGGCATTTTTTTATAGCCCTTTGAGCATAGTTCCAAATTGCCAGCCAGAATGGTTGGATCAGTTCACAACTCCACCAGCAATGCATTAATGTCCTTATTTTGCCACATCCCCTCCAGCATTCATTACTCTCCCCTTCTTTCATTTTAGCCAATCTGCTAGGTGTGAGGTGATACCTCAGAGTTGTTTTGATTTGCATTTCTCTAATTATTAAAGATTTAGAACACTTTCTCATGTGCTTATTGATACTTTTGATTTCTTTACCTGAAAATTGCCTATTCATGTCTCTTGCCCATTTATCAATTGGGGAATGGCTTGATTTTTTATACAATTGCTTTAACTCCTTGTATATTTGAGTAATTAGACCCCTGTCATAGTTTTTTGTTATAAAGATTTTTTCCCAATTTGTTGTTTCCCTTCTGATTTTGACTACATTGTTTTTGTTTGTACAAAAGCTTTTTAGTTTAATATAATCAAAACCATTTAATTTACATTTTGTAATTTTCTCTAACTCTTGCTTGGTTTTAAAATCTTTCCTTTCCCAGAGATCTGACAAGTATACTATTCTGTGTTCACTTAACTTATTTATAGTTTCCGTCTTTATATTCAAGTCATTCACCCATTCTGAATTTATCTTGGTGTAGGGTGTGAGATGTTGATCTAAACCTAATCTCTCCCATATTGTTTTCCAAATTTCCCAGCAGTTTTTGTCAAATAGTGGATTCATGTCCCAAAAGTTGGGCTCTTTGGGTTTATCATACACGGTCTTGCTGATGTCATTTACCCCAAGTCTATTCCACTGATCCTAATTTTCTTTTAAAATCATAACCCTCGTCAACTTAAATTGCACCCAGGAACTCAATATTTCCATCCTGACTCATTTCTAAAGGTGACTCTTGACTTTTATTTCCTCTCCAAAATCCATGTAGAGATCACCAAATATGTAACCCTTGAACTGAGGAAGATAGAAGAGGAAACTTCGGTAACCTGAGTTTCCCAAGTCAGCATATACGTTTTCAACATGTTCCATTTGGGTCCTTTAAAACACTAGTGATGGGGAGTGTTATTGCCAAGGAAATGGAAAGATAACTTGTGCCTATTAGCTTTTATGTAGTCTATGTAAAAAAAACACGCATAATTTTATTAGTGACAATAAAAGGAGGATGATTGAGGAAAAAAACCCACAGAATACAGCAAATTAGTAACTTTGTGCAACAAGTTGGGTGGTAATTTTTCATTATGGATATCATTAGCTTTGAGAAAGAGGGAGAGAGAGAAGATATGGCCATAAATCTGTTATCTAAATTAAATTCCAAATTAGGCTCATAATAAAATTGTAAATGGTAATGTGATAAGACCCTGAAATACAATATTATCGTGTCAATTGTAGTTTTTTAATTTAAATTATGTTTTATAGCAACATGTTTAAATGGCAAGCCAACCATTCTATAACAAATATACTAACCTTGTCTGAGAGAAACATAAATAACATTTTACAAATTAAAATTTCTTGATGTAACCAGTGTCCTGGTAATGATTGACTTATGGGTTAATTTTAATTAGTATTTAATCAGCAGTTCACAAATGGTTCAAGAAAGAAGATACTGGGCATTAGAATCAAAGGCAATGGGAAAATATATTAGAGTAGCTTCCTCTCTCTCCGAATTCTTGAAGGAGAAAATATTTAGTAATCCTTATTGGCAAACTCTTCATTTTCTCAGTGCTAAAGATATATTGCTTCTTTGACTTCTACTTGATTAGTTAGGTGGCACAGCAGATGGAGTATGGTACCTGGAATTAGGAAGACCTGAGATCAAATTCAGCCTCTGATATGTCTTAGCTGTATGGCCTTAGGTGATCCACTTAACCTCTGCCTCAGTTTCCTCAACTGTAAAATGGTACTGATAATAAAATCTACCTCCCAAGATTGTTGTGAGAGTCAAAGGAAATAATGATTGTAAAGCACTTAATACAAAGCCTGACACACTGAAGATATTTAATAAATATTTATTTTCTTATTTCTTAGAGGCAAGTAGATTGTAGGAGAGATAGATTACTGGAGTTGGAATCAGGAAAAGAAACAAAACAAAACAAAAACCAAACCATGGATTTGGATCCCATCTCAGATACTTACTAGCCATGTGACCCTGGGCAGGTCACTTAACCTCTATCTGCCTCAGTTAAAATGGGTATAATAATAGAACTTATCATCTAGAGTTGTTTTGAAGATGAAATATGATAATATTTTTAAAGCATTTTGAAAACCTTGAAGTACTGTGTATATTTTAACTATTTTTAGTCATTATATGCAGATTTTATGATATCTTTTTTCATAATTGTATCTACATTCTATATTATTAGCAAAATTTTGGGGAAATAAATAGTTCACAGTGTAATAATGATGTAGTTATTAGCGTGCCACATAGCATACTATAATAATTAATATTTGCATAGCACCTACTATGTGCTAGGCATTGTTTTTATTGCTTTCCATATATTATCTCATTTAACCTTCACAACAGACCCATGAAGTAAAGCTATTATTATCCTCATTTCATTGTTGGAGAAACTGAGGCAAACTGAAATTAAATGATGTGTTCTGAGTCATGTGAATGTTAAGTATTGGAGGCTAGATTTGAATTCAGATTTCCTGATTCCAGGTCTAGTTTTCTGACTGCTATATACTCTTTTTTTTTTTTAACCCTTAATTTCTGTGTATTGGCTCATAGGTGGAAGAGTGGTAAGGGTGGGCAATGGGGGTCAAGTGACTTGCCCAGGGTCACACAGCTGGGAAATGTGTGAGGCCGGATTTGAACCTAGGACCTCCTGTCTCTAGGCCTGACTCTCAATCCATTGAGCTACCCAGCTGCCCCCTGCTATATACTCTTGAAATAGCACGTCACTGGGCTCCATTGAATTTAATTATGCTTGTCAAAATTGATCTGAGAACAATTGTTCAAGCCTTTTTCATATTAAACAATATCGTATTTTGCATTGGAATTGAAACTATATTATAGCAAATCTAATTCCATATTTTGTGAAGAATCCAGTGATTAAATTGAAACTGAAAATTTTCGCGGTAAAAAATGTCATATTGATTCACTTTCTTCCCACTAACAGATTTCCTAGATGCTAATTGGTTCTGACTTAATGTTTTTGGAGAGATCAGTTCCCAGCTTGGGCCATTTACAATGAATAATGGAGCTTAAAAAAATCAATAAATATTCAAATCCACTTATTTTAGGAGGAGCAAATTGAAAATGAACTTAGCTCTGGAGATAATAAAACAAAGTGCATTATAAAAGAAAAGAAAACTTCTAATAATGTGAGGAATTAAAAAAACTTATTAGATTTTTAATTGTTCCTTCAGTGGTTTGTGTAATTATAAAGCACTGAATATACAATGGATAATAATAGAAAATAATTCATTAATGGATGTTTTTCTTTGGCCCTCCTCCAATGCCTGCAGCTTGGTGTCTGTTGAGGAGACAGTCTGTAGCATTTTCCCTGTCTGAGATTGGACATCAAAGGATGCTTGGATTTCTGTGGAATAATACATTCCTGACTTGTCGGAAACAATAATGTTATGGGAAGTCAATAGCTGCGTGACATGTAAAATATTTTGGCACTTTCTGCTTCTTGTTTTTCTTTGAATGTTGTCTACCAGAAAAGTTGATTTGGGATTTCTTGGCTTGGAAATTGGCAAGAGGGTTGCCAAACTTAATTCTTGGACTCAAGGCTAGAAGGTCATTGTGAGGTGATTACCGATTTGTATAGCTTTCCAGATGAAGGTATTAAATATCCACATAATTGCAACCCAGAGGGTTTGTTTACCCATCATCAGGAAATTTTCAGTGCTCTGCATAGAAATTGCATAGACAACCCTAATTAATAAATGAAGATAGAACTTCATGTCCATAGAGCTACAAGGGAGCAGAAGAGTCATCCAGTCTAAAAAATATTAAAGACAAATGAAAGTCACCTTTAATATATGATGAAATATAAGAACTGGAATTTTGTGAAGACATTTTCCCCAGTGATTCTATGTTTCAGTTTTTCAAAGGACAATCACTGGTTGAGAATAAGCCCCAAATTCAATCTCCTAAACTATTTGTATTAGAAAGATGCATTGATTATGATGGAAAAGCAAAAAAAAAAAAAGTAATTTTGGAGATATTAGGCATCTGAGAAAATTGCTCAGGAATTGAAATCAAGAAACCAGCATTTAAGACTTGTTTCCCATTCACTGTCTTCATAACCATGGACATATTGACTTTGTTAGGTCTCATTTTATTTACCTGCAAAAAAGAGAGTTGGACCAGACAGCCTCTGAAGTCCTTTCCAGCTCTAGTTCATTGATCCTATGTATGGAGCTAGTTTAACTTAAGTTTGGCATTAGCAGGGAAGGCATTAGTATCTGTATTGTCTGATGATACAAACTTGGATACAAGTTCTGAATCTAGAAGAATCTGAATTACTTGATCTCTGAGGACCCTTCCAGCTCTGAAAATTTTGTAAATATTTTGTATTGAAATACAATTGAGAGCAGCTGGTGGCTCAGTAGAGAGAGAGCCCCACCTAAAGATGGGAGGTCTTGGGTTCAACTATGGCCTTAGATACCTCCTTGCTGTGTGACCCTGGGCAAGTCACTTAATTCCATTTGCTCCGCCCTTATTTTTCTGCTTTGGAACCAGTACTTAGTATCTTTTCTAAGACTGAAGATAAGGTTTTAAAAATAAACAGTTCAGTGTATAGGAAAACAGAACACCAAGAGCTTCTATTTCTTTTCTACCTTTATTAAGAGTTATCCACACCTACACAATATAAAAATTGTGTGGATTTAGATTCAGATAGTGAGATGTTACCAGGTAAATCATCATTTGACATTGCAACTTGGAGATTTTTGAATGGATATGTGATACTTGACCCCAAGGGTGGTGATGGGGAATAAGCTTGTTGCTAGAAATCTTGTAAACTCTTATGAAGATATTTTCATAGGATATTAACTTGAAGTCAAGAGACCTGGGTTTGAACTCTGTTTTTGACACTTCCTACCTGTGTCATTCTCCATCTCACAGAGTTGTGATTAAAAAAATAACAACATATATATATTTATACATGTAAAATACATAATAAATATATATTACAAAATATATAACATATATATTTTATATTTTATAAAATAACTATATAAAGTCAAGTTTCTTTTTGTTACTTGAAAAGATAATAGTGAAAACAATTAGAAGGTTAACTAGAAAGTCCAGTAGAAGTAACTGACCTGCCAGTAATTTCTTGTCAATGTTGCGTGGTGACTATCACAGTAAATAAAGCAAGGTAGCATAATTGGTTCAGTATTATTCAAACTACTTTATGCCTAGCCGCATTTTAAACATAGCAAGAATCCCAACATCTACTGTTAGGGAGCATTTCAAATCCTTTGAAGAAACTCCTCTGGCCTTGACAACCTATGTGATTTTTTTGTTTTGTTAAAATTTTTATTATTTTTTTGTTTGTGTATATGTGTCCAAACCTCTTTCCATCCTCCCTGCACCACAAAAGGCATCATCTGGGAGAAAGACATGTTCATACAAATTAGATCTTTTTCTTTCTAATTTTCAGTTCTCCATCTAGAGGTTTAATTCACAATTCATTCTTCCAGTATTATTTCTGTATCTGTGTATGATGTTCTCTTGGTTCTACTCATTTTGCTGTTTATTATCTTATATAGTTCTTTCCAAGTTTTTTTAAAAAATAGCTTGTTTATCCTTTCTTATGGTGCAGTAGTATTCCATCACAATCCTAAACAACAATTTGTTTAGCCTTTCCCCAATTTGTGGACATCCCCTCAGTTTCTAATTCTTTGCCAACACAATGACAGCTGCTATAAATATTTTGGAACAAGTAGATTCTCCTTCTCTTTCCCAGATCTCCTTGGGAAACAGACAGCAATGATATTCCTGGATCTAAAGGTATACACTATTTTATAACTCTCTGGGTATAATTCCAAATTGCTCTCAAGCCTATGGTGTTTTGAACATTATCAACATGGTCATTCAGATAGTATTCTGTGCCCTGATAAAAATACTTTCTGGTCTGGGTTAAGATGGCGGCAGAGTAAAAACATACTTTCTGTATACTTTATAATCAGGACAAAATTACTGCTTACATATCAGCCTGAGGAAAAATGGAAGCTGCATACCAAATTTCAGCAGGAAAAACCTTAGAAAGATGGGTAGACAAGAATTAGCAAACAATTTAGTGCATAAAATATTTCAGTCCTGTTTTCATTGAAGCAGATCATGAAATCAATTGATGACATGGGAACATAGGCAATGAACTGTGGTCTGGAAAATTGTCTGGCAAGTTTTTCACATGTAAGGGGTCTTCGGGGAGGACTAGCGTGGCTGGTGTCAGGGATTGTTGAGCCCTTTTCATGATTGCTCATCTACCTTTGGTGTCCATGTCTCCCACTGGGCTCCAAGAAGCTATTGTATTTACTATACATGCCCTAGTAAAACATCTCAGCACAAAGGTTAAATCAGATCAAGGGTAAATGAGAGGTCTCAAACTTATCAGTGAGTTGGGGGCAGTGTGTGTGTGGTGGAAGGACAGATGAAAACAATTTGTTCCAACAGCTATGAAGGCAGTGGAATCAGATGCTGTAGAGCTTTTAAGAGTTTGTTCAGACTTTGAAGACACCAAGATCATCCTCTGAATCTCAGGTCATCAACTATCCTGACTTTTGTCTTGCCACTGTACTTTGGTGACTCTGGAAGAGTGTGAGGCTGATGATTTTGTGTAATTTTGCTTCATTATTCATTTAAATCCAATTCATTGGCAAATCAAGACATCACTTTCAAAAGAAAGATGAATAACATCTATGTTAGACATACTGATAAGCAAGAGAACAATCCACATGGTTAATACCATTTTATGCCTTTGGGTAAAACTTAGAATGGTGATCAGGGTGACAAGATCCTGATTGTACACTTTTTACTATGTAGTAACTGCAGATACTTTTTATTTGTTGCAGAGATTGGGCGAAGTCATGCTCTGACCACTAAACTCATCTTTCTTGATCTGTCTCTTACATACCTACTGGGAATCAGGAAGACACCATCAAAATTCTTACTTTCTATTCTGAAAATATTGGAATAAAGTCATGCATACTTCTGGTTTTGTGGTGAATCAGAGATTCCTCTGCTATCACTAAAAATGCAGCAATCAGTGTGAATCCATCCATGATTATGTGGTGTAATGGAAAGGGATTCTGAATCAAAGAACCCTGTTTTGAATCTTGACTCTGTTGCTTAACATTTGTGTGCCTTGGGATAAGTCACTTACCTTCTCTAGGTTATAGTTTCCTCATTTGCAAAATGAGATACTTGGAGTGGATTGCATCTCAGCCTCCTTCATGTTCTGAATCTATAAGCCTGTGATCCTGGTCAGATCCTTCCTTCCTTCCTTCCTTCCTTCCTTCCTTCCTTCCTTCCTTCCTTCCTTCCTTCCTTCCTTCCTTCCTTCCTTCCTTTCTCCCTCCCTCC
>NC_058134.1:257534126-257656885 GCF_016433145.1 Gracilinanus agilis | reverse complement strand
TTTCTTTCTTTCTTTCTTTCTTTCTTTCTTTCTTTCTTTCTTTCTTTCTTTCTTTCTTTCTTTCTTTCTTTCTTTCTTTCTTTCTTTTTCTTCTTCATTGTTGCTGGAAGAAAACTAAAGGCAGGGCTGCCTTTGGGTAGAAGGTGGCAATGTTGTCCAATTTCATCATCTAGCAAATTAATGATGAATTAGAAGAAGATATGTCTTGTTTCTCTTCTAATTCTTGGTTAAGTACACACCGAAAATCATTAAATTCTCAGTGTAATGGAAAAACTGATATCTAAATAAATGGTCCAGTAATTTTTCAAATGCTCCTTGGCTGACAGGTCCAAAGATCTCATTAAGGACACATCTAATTTTTGTTTTCTAAATGTACTATTGTTATTTTGAAAATAAGCATAATCATTCTGAAGCATAAGGAAAGTAATATGGATCTGAGGGATTCACAAGACATTTTGAAAGTATTGCACATTTTTTCTACGTGAATTATTGGGAGAGCAGAAGAAGTAGTGATATTTCAAAAAAAGGAAAAAAGGAAGAGAAGAGTGCCTATGAAACATCTTTTAGAACAATGAGAGAACAAGATTTAGGAAGGGAGATGCAGATACATGAAGATAATGTTATATATCTACTCTAACTTTTTTTTAAAGGAATGTTGTCTATAGCAGAATTTTTAAAAACTAGGGAAAATATTATGCATTTTGGGGGGTCCTAAACCTGTGATTTTATCAATTCATGTAGCTCTTGATATGGAAAGTCCTTTCATTGAAACAGATTGGGAAATTATCTGTGATTGATGGTTATCTTAGTACATTGAGAGATTAAGTGACTTATGTTTGGTCATACAACTAATATGAACCAGAGGGAGGACTTGAATATCACTCTTCCTGGCTACAAGGCAGGACCTTAATCCACCACCATCTCTGAGATTCCCAAGAACAAAACTCTTCCTTGCTCTGCATCGTCATCAATGTGCTGTTTCCTCTTACTATAGAATGTAAGTTCCTTGAAGGTAGGAATTGTCTCATTTTTTTCTTTGTATTCATAGCCCTTAACACAGGAACTGACACCCAGGAGGTCCTTAATACATGTTTCCTCCCTCTCCATTTCTTTGTTTATAAACTCCTCTGTCTCCCTTGTGCAGTCCTAAGGAGATAAGAAAAGCACCATGCTAGGCTCTGAGACCTAGTGCCTTCAGCGGGGCCCCTTTTGAGTCATCCAGCCTGTGGTCTTCTTTGCTTGCCTAGTGATTCTGGATGGCTTGATCAGTTAAGCCCATTCCACCTCAATGATGGCTGGGTTTCAGAGATTGATTTGGAGATTCCTATGTTTCTTAAGCATTCTGCAGTCTCTTCAGATTAAGAGCACCACAGAAATGCAAAACATTGTATTATTATTATTGGTTATAATTTTATTTGAAGCCACTCCCTGTAAAAGGAGAACATTTAGAGCTTAACGATTCATTTAAGTTTAATAGAAAAAAGCAGTGGTAAACAGGGGTGGTGTCTCGCTGTAGGAGAGGAACGGCTCTGTGCAACAGCTAATCCAGGTTTCCTCTTTGGGGAGCTCACACAGATGTTCCAAATATCTGACCAATGAATGGAAATTCATCTCATCATTTTAAAATTGCACATCATTGACCAATATTTAGGCCAGAGTATCTGGGTGGAACATTTTTACGGATTACAGGCATTTCCTGACATTGGGGAAGTGGAAAGGAAGGCCAATTGAAGGGTTTACTCAAGAATGCTTTCTTGATAAATGCTTAGCTTCTGGGAGAGTAGGCTATGCAGTGGATTCTGACCACAGTCTGATTCCATGAGACACAGTTTTTATTAGGGCCATACTCAAAGGCTTTTGTTTACCTAAGCGATCTTCCTTTAATTGGAGCAGCTGTGGCCAGTGTCATTAGTTTACTCATCCAAGCCTAGAGCAAACTTTTCATTAGAAACCCCATCGTGGGTTGGAATTGCTGCCTTTTCTATTCTTCCCTGGGTTCACATCCAAAGCAATTAGACTGCTTTCCCCTGCCCCCAAAGCTTAAGGTCTACAAGCTTTGTGAAGAAGTTTCATGGAAGACATTGCATTTGACTTGGGTAGGATTTCAGTATTTAGAATGGAATTAGGGGAGTCCAGGGGAAATCATGGGAAAGACAGATTGGTCAGTCATTCAGTCAGTCAAGAAGCATTTATTAAGTGCCTAGTATATGTCAGGAATTGTGCTAGGATCTTGGGATACAAATATGAAAAAGAAAAACACTCCTTCTTCTCAAAGGGTTTATAATCTAATGAGGGACCACATACAAAAGGAAGCTGAAAGGGAGGAGGAATTGTGGTAAGGTACCCAGTTGGGGAGCATGATGAAGAAGCTTACACTAAAGAGGTACAGCCTGTAGGAATTGAAGAGGTAGTAGGTATGAACACTCTTCCTTTTAAAAAATTATTTTAAATATTTTCCTCTAGTTACATGTTTTATGTTCTTTCCCTCTCCCCCAAAGCCCCCTAATCCCCCTTAGCCAATGCACAATTCCACTGGGTTTTACATGTATCATTGATCATGACCTAATTCCATATTATTGGTAGTTGGACTAGAGTTATTGTTTAGTGTCTATATCCCCAGTAATATCCCCATCAGCCCATGTTGAACACTCTTCTTAAATGGAGGCTTGGGGAGGAATCCTTTGATATACCCTCATTTGTGCTTAGGAAAACTGAGGAGGTTAAATGATGAGGAATGGGAAAGGGAGATCTTGTCCATTAAGTTTGAACTTTATTTTAAGAGAACCATGGAGAGTCATTGAAAGGTTTTGGATGGGAGATTGAGAGAATTAGGAAGATGAATTTACATAGGATGGTTTTGGAGGGAGGATAAATGTTGGTTAGAACTGTTAGGAGATTATCGTAGTAGGAGAAGTTAGTCAGTCATCGAGCATTTATTAAGTGCTCTTTGCCAAGCATTATGCTGAATGGTGGAGATAGAAAGGAAACCGAAAACATGGTCTGTGTCTTCAACAGGTTCCCATTCTAATGGGGGAGACAATTTGCAAATAACTATGTAAATATATGATATGTGTAGTGTAAATGGAAGGCAATCTCAGGGAAGACACTAGTAGTAGGGGTATTAGGAAAAGCCTCTAGAAGGTAAATATGCATTGAGTCCTGAAGGAAGCCAAGGAAGCCAGAGAGTAGAGATTAAGAGAAAAATCAGAAATAAATACAAATGCACAGATCAGGAATGTGTGGATTATCATCTGCAAGGAAGAGGACATAGACCAGTTGTAGTTGAATCACAGAATGTGGAGGGAAATAATGGATTTTCACTAAATAACCCTCCACAATCTGGTTCTGTTCTATCTTTCCATTCTTATTTCATGTTATTAGATCATTTTTCTAGACTATTCAAGCCACATTGAGCCACCAATACCAGCTCTCATCCTGTGTTCTCCAAGCATTTAGGCACCTTTCCTTCATGACTGACACATATATGTTCCCTCTTCATCTCCAGATTTGAGAATTCTTTGGTTCTCTCTTTGTGACTTGGCCTCAATGATACTATTACTATGAAACTTTTCTTATTACCATGGAGTGGACAGGTTTGCTATTGCCTCAAGTTTTCCTAAACTACATGGCCTCAATCTCTTCTTTGTTCTTCTATCTTGGATTAAACTTATATGTATATTTGTGCTAAGTAGACCCTTGTCAGAGGATTTTAGACATGGAAGGAACCTTTCTCAGTAGCCATCTGGACCAATTCATACCTGAAAAGGAATCTTCACCATAATCTAGAAAAGTGCTTAGATAGTCTCTGCCTAATGATCTTGAATAAGGAGGAACCTACTACCTCCCAAGGCAGCCCATTCTTTTGGATGATTCAAATTTTTGACAAATTATCCCTCCTCCCATATTAAACATGAATATGAATTATCTTTTTTTCCCATTCCTTCCATTCTTCCTGGTTTTGCCCTCTGAATCAAACAGAGCTAAACTAATCTCTGAATACTTAAAGGTGGCTTTCACTTTTCCCCACCAAATCTTCTCTTCCTTTATTTACCTTCAGTTGAAATGTGAGTTCCTAGAGAACAGAAATTGTCCTTTTAAAAATTTATATATTTGGAACTAAGCAAAGTACTTTATAAAATAGTAACATTTTAATAATCTTTTTTTCTTTCCTTCTTCTCTTTCTTCTTTCCCTCCCTCACTTTTTCCTTTCTCATTTTCTTCCTTCCTCCCTTTCTTCCTTCCTTCTTCTCTTCCTTTCATCCTCCTTCCCTCCCTCCCTCCTCTTCTTCCCTTCCTTCTCCATCCCTCTTTATTCTCTCTCTCTTTCCTCTCCAGGCTAAGCATATTTAATTCTTTTAGCTGGTTCCCTTATGACATCCTTCATGTTTTGGTTTTCTTCTTCCGGATGCTCTTGATCACTTATCACTGCCCTTCTTAAACTGTGCTATCCTAACTCGATTGTCACACTCTAAATGTGGTCTAACTTGGATAAAGTACAATGGGACTCCTGTCTTCTTATGCTCTGAAGCTATATCCTTCTTCACAGAGACCCAGACCATGTTAGCCTTTTTGATTGCCATAGGGCACTGCTGAATCTAGCTGTCACCTCCTTGGTGACAGGGAGCATGCCTTATTTACGTTTGTCTCTCCAGCAGCACCCAGCCCAGGAGCTTTGGACAAAGTATTTCATAAATATCAATAAAATATGTAATCATAAATTTGATAATAATAAATATTCAGAAAATATACTGAATTCATCATTATACTATATTAATTTAGAAAGAGTTTGACAAGAAAAGAGGGTTTAAAAAGGAGAGAGGAGAGCTTCCAAACATTAGAGATTTGTCTTTGCCCAGTAGCCAGTCTGAAGGTTAGGGCTCTCCATGTGAATCTCAAGAGCACAGTGACAGACTTGGATGCCATGAGGACATTCTGGGAGTGACATCTGTCTCCCCACTGAATACCAGGTTTGATTCACTTGATATGGCTGAGTGGGTGAGCAACTTCTTTCATCATCACTCCATATGCCTCCCTCCCGAAGCTGGTATTTGTTGAACACGATGTCCATTGCCAGGCAATTTTACCTCAGTGAGTTCTTTGTAAATGTCAGGAAAAAAGTCAACTCTGCTTAAATGAAATAATTAGGTGGTTAAGGTATAGTTTTTCAAGGTCAAAATGGAGCTAGTTATTAAATTCCCTAAATGAGGGTCTAGGATTGAACTTGCCTGAGGGTAGCAGAGGCCCAGCTCAATAAGAATCCTGGGACATAACACTTAATTATGAGTCACTTTAGGGGAACTGCATGTCCTCCTTGTGTCATTGCCCTTCTTCTAAATGGCCGTGCCTTTTCCCATATCTCTTACTCCTTGTTTTCCTTAGGTGATATGGAAAAAGAGACTGGAAATCTAATCAATTCAAATGTCAAAATTAAACTTGTAGAAATCACTATGGTATAAAATTTGAAGGAACCCTGATCTTTTCTCCAAAACCTTCCATCTTTATCTCTTCCAAACTTCCCACTGCCATCCATCCAGTCATCCAGGTTTATAATCTCTAAATTATCCTCAGCTCTTCATTCTCACTTCTCCTACATGTCCAATTAGTTGCCAAATCTTGAATTCGTACTTCTGTGTCTGACACCTCTCCATTTAGATAGCCACCAACTTGTTTCAGGACCTCATCATCTCTTGCCTAAATTAGTGCAACAGCCTCCAAATTAAGGCAGCCTCCCTTCCTCAAGTTTTTTTTAAAATTAATTTAAGTATTTTTCCATGGTTACATGATTCATGTTCTTTCCCTTCTCTTTTTCCCTCCCCCTCCCCCAGAGCCAACAAGTGATTCCACTCGGTTATACATGTATTATCACTCAATATCTATTTCCATATTATTTCATTTTTGTAACAATCTCTTAAAAACCAAAACCCTATATCCTATACCTTTATAAACAAGTGAAAAATCAGATGTTTTCCTTCTGCATTTCTATTCCCACAGTTCTTTCTCTGGTTGTGGATAGTGTTCTTTCTCATTAGTCCCTCAGGATTGTCCTGGATCATTGCATTGCTATTAATATCAAAGTCGATTACATAGGATCGTCCCACAGTGTTTCATACTTTGTGTACAATGTTCTCCTGGTTCTGCTCATTTCACTCCACATCAGTTCATGAGCTCGTATAGAAATCAAGCAGTTTATCATCCTTTATTGCACAATAGTATTCCATCCCCATCATATGCCACTCTCAAGTGTTAAAGAAGGCCAGTCCATCTTATATCCTGCCACCAAAATAATTTTCTTTAAGTGGACTCATCTTGTCCTTAAAATATATCAACTCTTTTTTAGCTTTTCAAGTTTTGTATAATCCAGCCTCACCTATCTCTTAAACTTAATTAGAAATTGCTTTCTTTAGCATATTCTGAAATCTAGCCAGATTTTAGAAGTGGAAGGGGCCTCCCTCAGCTCCCATCTTGCCCAATTCATGCCTTAAACAGAATCCTCACTGTGACATACTTGAAAAGTACTCCTATAGCCACTGCCTAAATTCTTCAGGATAAGGAAGAAATTACCACCCTCACAAGGCATCCCATTCTTATTATAAATAGCTCAAATTGTTAGGAAGGTATTTCTTCCCTGTACTCCCCAACTCCTTGTAATTGTTTTTTAGTTGTTTTCTGTCGTGTCTGACTAGTCATGACCTCATTTCATTTTTTTTTGGCAAAGATCCAAGAGTGGTTTGCCATTTTCTATTCCAGCTCATTTTATAGATGAGGAAACTGAGTGGGTCAAGTGACTTGCCCAGGGTAACACAGCTACCAATTATATGATATAATTTTTCTACTGGGTTTTGTCTCTTTATGCACCCCACCCCACTCCCCAGCCCCTTCCATGTCATTGCTGTTACTGGTTCAGAAATAATCAATGCATCCATCAGTCAGCAGAGACATATAATTAAGGACAGACCCACAGTACTGAAAGATGGTCACTGAAGGGAGAAAGGAACTTCACTTAACATGATCCCTCAAAGTAGAGAAGAGTCTTGGTTATGAATTTTAAAAAAGGTGATAATTTTTCAGGTAATCCACCCATAAAATTCTTTATGTTTATTTCCTCATCTGAAGAATAAATTAAATAAATAGATGTCCTGCCTTACAGGGTTGTTGTTAAAACTAAATGGAATAATGGACATGAAAGTCTTTTACTTCTGACATTACACCAACATTTAGTACTATAAAATATTATTGCTAACGCTCTGTGAAGTAGCCATATGTATTACAATTTTTTTTGCATTTTTTTCTCTCTGAGCTCCTACTGTCCACAGCTTAGGCTCTGATTTAAAAGCAAGATTTCTTTAAAGTGAAAGTCATATTACATCTCTCAGTTGTGGGAGGTAAGAGAAGAAGACAGTCCAGATCTTATAATTTTGGAAAATGTATATTAAAATTGTTATTGCATTTAACTGGTAAAATAAAACATCTTTGAATTAAAAATAAATAAATAAATAAATAAATAAAATGAAAGCTATACTATTGGAGAAAGTCTATAATGAATTGAATAGGTAGGGAAACAAGGAGAAACCAGAGATGGTTGTTAAGCTGGTTGAGAATGACGTGGATAAAACCAACCTGAGACTGGTGGGCACCTGTAAACAAAAGTGGTATCAGAGAATAGTTTTAGATTTCTTGGAATCTGTGAGTCACTGTATTAATATTGGTTTATGTGGGAAAAACTATAAAAGTTTTGTGGGAAAAACCCATTACATGCATGTGCATTACTAATGACAATAACACTGCTGTGTTCCAGTATACCCTCACTTATTCTCTCCCCCATCGGTCCCCCATAAAAATCGCAGGTCCATTCCTATCTTTTCTATAAGCCCAAAAGTCCAAATGAGTCCAAACAAGCAGATAATAAATCCTTACCAAAATAATCATAGCTATAGACTTTATAGAGATTTTATTCCCATCATTATGAAAAGTATTAATTTGAATGACATCTGTTCTTTCTCAGTGGAATACAGACTATTAAGGTAGAGACTGTATTGTTCCTTTTCGTTGTGGTAGGCACTTAATGTGTATTTGTTGAGTCAGTTAAATTCAATTTTTAAGTAAAGTTTTTATTAGTGGGAAAAATTCCACAAAGCTAAGAAAATAATGATAGGGTAAATAGTTCTTATTTCAAAGCAAAATTGTAGCAATTTTTTCATATCAATCAAAAAGAAAAAAGAACAGCCAGATGATTGCTTGTCCAGGCTATTGTAGAGGTGACTCATGCTGGCCTCTCCTCACTGTGTGATCTAGAATTCCATGAATTTATTTTTCTAAAATTTTGTTTAGTTGTTTTACAGTCACATCTGATGTTTTGAAATCCCTCTTTGGATTTTTCTTGGCGGAGATATTGGGATGGTTTGTCATTTCCATTTCATTTATTTTACAGATAAAGAAACTGAGAAAAGAGGGCCCAGTGACCCTCTAGTAAATACATAATGTTAACTAGTAAATATCTGAGGCTAAATTTTGATCTTCCTGACTTCAGGCTTTGTACTCTATCCACTATGCCACCCAGCTGCCCTCTTCCAAAAAAATAATAATGTTGAATATATAAGGAATTAAATTTTGTAGTTGGACTAAATATATGAGAATTCTAAGTTGATACTGTGGTCGCCAATTTTAAAATTAATACACTCCAAGTGAAAATAACTTTTAGCAGCTTTTATTTATAAAAAAAGTGGAGAGAGTGAAAGTAGAGAAATGTGAAAGAGAGTAGAGTAAGAAGTCTAGCTTATCACCCTAAATGTTGCTCTGGTTCCCAGATCAACCCACACAGGGCTTGTTTAACCCCTTAGCTGGAGGACTTAGTGGTGAATTAAGCAAGGGTTCAACCCATGTAGTTTCCTCCTAGAAGGTGAGGCTTCTCCAGAACTAATCTCTCTAGAAGCCAGGAAAGGAGGGTCAGTTTTTCACTCATCAGAAGAAGATGAAAAGGGAGAAGATCCAAGAGCAGTCTTACCAGAAGCTGACTGAGAGTCAGAGTCCCAGGTGCAAGTGAAGCCAAAGACCAAAGTACCAAGGTGAAGTCCTGAAGGAGAAGATCCTCCAACCCAAAAATTCAGAACAAAGACCACTTGGACAGGAAGTTCATCATCTTTTATAGTCCTTTTTTATATCACTTCCTGTCTCTTTCTGCACTTTATGGGAACCAATTGCAGTCTTTAAATTTGCTTAGCACTGCCCAGGGAGGCAGTGTTTATAGGTTCCACCTCTAATCCTATGAGGGTATATAATACTCTTGTCAAAGAATTCACAAGTTTCTGACTGATTGAGTTGAAAGGGTGGAGCTCTCTAAGTGGCTTTTGAACTACCCCACCTAATGCCAAGTTGTTCAAGCTTTGGTTGATTAATTAAAAATAGGCAATTCAAAAATAGAGAGTCAATCCCATCTTCACAAATAGGAACAACAACCATAACAAAAACTTGCCACAAATTGTTGCTCTAAACTTGATCATTTAATTTTGTAAAAAATATTAAGGTCAGGCTGAGATCAGTATCGATTCATATTTTTGAGTCATATTTAATATGTAGTGACTTTCAAAACTTTTCCAGGATAAAACTCAGATCTCGAATTTCATTTTTCTCTGAAATACTTGAATATTTCTGACATTCCGTATGCTGCATTTGTTAATCTAACTATGGATCTCTCTCAGTGAAGTTTTGAAAGATCCTAAATTGATGCAGTTTTAATATGAATTCAAGTTAAAATTCCATTATATTGCAATAGTCAAAGTTCAAACATCATTAGCTGAGACAAAGTGAATAATTTCATTCCTGATATATATGTATCATTCATTATTAAAGCTAATAATTACTTTAATTATTCATAGCAGTTCAAAGGATTGATTTTTCTCTGACTTTAAGATTAATTGAATTAAATTTTATTAGAATTTGTAAGGTGAAATGGCCCTGTTCTGGTTATATTGAAGGGTAAGAGCTTCACTTTATTTCTAGTTTGTGTTTTTTTTTTTTTTTTGTCATTAAGTATTTGGATTTGTAAGAGTCAGTACAGATTCATCTGTGTTAATGGAAAAATGGATTTCTTCTTCTTCTGAATTATCACCTCTTATTAAAAGACTGCGTTACATTAAATTAGCTTTCACACTCCTCACTCACAAAGGATACTGTTAAGCTAGCCAGGCAGTTATGGTAAATTTAGAATGTGTGTGGTCAGGATTGGATGGAGGATGGAAAGGGGATATTCTCAGTCCATAAGATCTCATTGCGTAACTGGCCTCACTACTCTGTCTTTTAATATATAACTTTCCTATCTCTGATTCATTGCTTCTTTAAATGAAATAATGGACTGTATAAATTATATAGTTTATGATGACTCTTAACTCATTCTGATGACGTGCCCTGGCTATAAAGTAATGAGACTAACTCTACGAACCCAACTGAAAGATAATCACCTACAAAAAGACTGGAGACTTTTACTACAATAAGGATATAAATTTTCATGACCAATTTATCTGAAATCAATCCATTTTCTTCTCCTGTTTTACTGCTATTGTAATTCAGCTTTTAATGCTTTTTACTTTCTCATTATCTTCATCAAAGTCATACTCTTGACCATTTTTGACCTCTTCTTCATCTTTGCTGGCTTACTTTACTCAACTTCTTTGCCCTTACAAAGGAAACCTTAATTTTATCCATGGAATTTGAAGTAAATCATTTCTTAATTCTTTTAGTTACAATTTCTACATTTTTCTAATACCATGTGGTTTCATTCCAGTAAGAAAACTTTTCACTATGAGATAAAAATCTAAAAACCCATATATCTTATAAGTTAAACTTAGGAAAAAAAAACTTTTTTAGGAAATACATGTTGTAAAATTGTCTCATTTAGTCATTTCCCATATGTAGAACTATCCAGGACAGTGTTTTTCCCCATCTTTTTTTCCAGTCCATTTATCCATCACTAGTTGGGCAAAATACAAGTTAAGTTGAAAAGACAACTAATTCTAAAGGCAGATGATTTAAGATCATATTTCAGCTCTTACAAGTGTTACCTGTGACCTTAGACAAATCACTTAAACTTCTAGGGTCTTAGTTTCTTAACCTGTAAAAAAAAGGGCTGAATTAGAAGACTACTCAGCTCCCTTCCTTCTCTTGAACTTGTTAACCTTTGAATATCTTATGGATCATCTTTATACCATGTTACTTGTCAAGGCAGAGAGAGAGAGAGAGAGAGAGAGAGAGAGAGAGAGAGAGAGAGAGAGAGAGAGAGAGAGAGAGAGAGAGACAGAGAGAGACAGAGAGAATAGAATAGAGGCAATTAGGTGGGGGCAGGGGCTAGAATGAGCTCAAGTCAGGATGACTTAAGTTAAAATCTAATCTGAAACATCTTAACTGTGTGACTCTTGGCAAGTCACCTTACTCCTGCCTCAGTTTTCTCTTTTATAAAATGGGGATGATAAGAACAAACATTCGTTGGGTTCTTGAGAATAAAATGAGATAATGTTTGGAAATACTGCGCCAATTTTAAAGTGCTGTATCAATGATGGCAATTATTAATTCAGACATGAACTAGCCAAGTTACTGTTCTCCAACTTGGCATTTGACTTCTTTGCCTTTGCATTAGTTCTCCTATTCCTGAAATGTGTTCCTACTTTATCTCTTTCTCTTGAAATTTCTTGCTTCCTTCCAGTTTAAACTTAAGGACCACTAATTTAGCTAGTATTTACTATATCTATCACAATAGCAGTAAGACACAGGAAGAAAAAACTTTGATTTCAGTAAAATTGTTCATGAAATTTATATTTTTGTAGTATGAAAGGTCTCTAAACCTTTTGTGGGTGATGATATTTCTTTTGGGTTCATAGAGTAAGTAAAGGGTAAGCAATTGGGGTTAAATGACTTGCCCTGGATCACAAAGCTAGGAACACTCTGAGCACAGATTTGAACCCAGTACTTCCTGTCTCCAAGCCTGGCTTTCTAACCAATGAACCACCTAGTGGCCCCTCTGTAATATATTTTTTTAATAAATGATTGAGCATCATTTTATTGATATCCTTAATAATGCAAGGCTGGTATTTGAAACATTTCTAGCTTTAGAAGAGTGTCGTCCTCCATGGTAATGTCTATCAAAGCTGTGCATCCATGCCTTATGAGGGCATGATATTGCCTGGGATTCTCAAAGCCCATAGATTCTCAAAACTCTGGGAAATCTGTACATTTAGAAAGGCTTTGAGTTGGGCTCAATGACTGACTTTAGAACATGCAAGGACTCCGTCAGTGAGGTTGGGAGAGCCCTATCAGCAGGTAGTTGGTCACCAGGTTGGAATTCTTTTTTTGGCCACATCTATCCACAAAGTTGTGCCAGGATTACAATCTGTTTTGTTGGCAAGGCTGCCCACCCATCCGTGGATCACTAAGGCAATGATAGAAAACATCCACTCAGATATCACTTTGTGAATCTTCCCAGATCTCTAGGTATCCAAGGGCCACAGAACATTTCCTTCAGTACATTTTAGGCATTCAATGAATGTTTCCACTACCCAGCAGAGATTATTTATAAACTGTTTAGCACAGTACCAGGCAAAAGTTGGTGTTTAATAATCTATTGTTTCTTTCGTTTCCCCTCTCCTTATCAATACATTTTTAATTGCTAGTGCTTTATTTTTAAAAATCAATTTACTGATATTTATAACTACATGAATATTAGTACCATAAATATATTTTAATTCTTTTTCAGATAATCCCTGAAAACTCATTTGCTAGGATGAAATTTTGCCTCCTTGATTATTGGCCTCTCGATCCAGATTTGTTCTTGTTGCTGTGGCATTATTCTCAAATGCTAAGCTTGGTAGGGTCTTTAGACATTGTCTGTCCCAGACCTCTGGTTTTATAGATATTACACCAACATTTCCACTGGAGCACTTTTCTTAAACAGCTATAAAAAAGAATCAGGGTTGATTATGGTCCTTAAGATTGCTGCGCTCAAGCCAGAGCAGGGAGGATGGTGACTGAGAAACTTGTCATGGGTCAGCACTGGTGTCTTTACTCATCAGTGATATTTAACACTGTAGACTTTTTTTTTCAGTTGTCTTGTTGTTGGATGTAAGAAGAAAGAATTGTGTTTCCATGGTTTCAAGTAAAATTGAACTTCACATACTAGAGGCTATAATGAAGTTGCTAGGTATCATGGTGACCTGATGTTGAGTTGAGGAGTTAATTGGCAACCAACATATCAATTGGCAGAAGGGAGCCCAGGAAAGAATTGAGAGAACCCATTTTTTCTCCTAATATCCATATGGTATGCCTGGCCTAATGCAGGGAAACTGAGGTGTTAGACAGACATGAATTTAGTCAAATACGAGTCTGAGCCAAATCAAACCAGTAATGTGATGAGAAAAGATGTCTGATCTGCTTAGGATGAGAAGATTTAGAGTTGGGAAAAGTCTTATAGATCATTTCCATTCCCTACCCATTTTATAGGGTGAGGAAACTAAAACATAGAGAGGTGGTGACAATCAGTTGGTGCAGTGAATAGAATTCAAGACGTGGAGTTAGGGGAACTTTAGCTGAAAGCTTACCTTAGATCATACTTTTTGGGATTGGGCATGCCACTGTCCTCAGCTTCTTTACCTGTAAAGTGAGGACAATAATAGCATCTATCTCATAGAATTCTTGGGAAGTGCTTGCATCTTAGTAAGTCTGTTGATGTATATCAAGTCAACAGGCTTTTATTAAGAGCCTATTGTTTATAAGGCTCTCTTTTAAGTATTGGGGATAGAGGAATGTAAAAAAAAAAGCAGCAATCCTTGTCTTCAAGGAGCTCACAGTCTAACAGGGGTGATAACATGTGAACTATAATTGTACAAACAAGGAATATGCAGGATAAATCTGGTTTAGCCTCAGAGGGAAGATTGAGAAAGACTTCTTATGGTAAGTAGGACTTAAGATGAGACTTTAAGGAGGCTAAGGAAGCTGGAAGGTAGAGATGAAGAGGAAGTATATTTTGGGTATTGGGTGAAAATGCTTGGATTCAGAAGATTGAGTGTCGGCTTCAAAATGCCAGCATGACTGGATCCCAGAAGGAAGAGGAGTGAAGTATACAAATATTAGAAAAGTAAGAAATCAACGAGTATTATTTTTAAGTACCTACTCTGTACCAGACATCTCCTCTCTGCCTTGAAAATCTTTGGTAATTTATACAGTGTGGTGAACAAGTTAATGTACTCCAAAAAGAATTAACCCTGCCTCCTATAAGAGAGACAGAGACACATAGAGAAAGAGTCACAGAAAGAGAGATAGAGACCGAGAGAGAGCTTTCAGAAGAAGTTAGAATTTCCCAAGCCTGCGGTTATAACTAAGACTGAAAATCTGTGAAGGAAATAAATGTGGCAGACCTTGTTCCTCATAAAAATAGATGAATAGTGTATAAGTGTAGCATTAACATTCATAATCAGAGATAAGATTTTTATCGTCATAGTCAATTAAAATGTAAGCTTTGATTTTTTTTTTGGTATAAATTGCATAAACATAGTCTGGCAATTTTTGCAGAGTTTGCTGGTTTTATATCTGATTGCTCTATATTCTGCCTAATAATGGCCCATTAGGCATGTTACCACCCACCTCAGGGAGGCAAAACGATAGATAACAATATGAAGTTTGTGTTAATAACACCACCCTTATAGTTCCCCCAAGAAGAGACAGGACATTTCTTTGAATTCAGTTCAGAGATAAGAAGAATGGATTCCCTGTGACATCTTAGGTAGGCTTCAAATTCACTGACATCTTTTTTAACATTTTGGAGGGAAGTATGATGCTTTCAAGAAAGAAGTTGAGTGGTAAATGCAAAATAATTTCAGTTGCAAACAGTCTTTAAAAATTAGTTATCGAGACTGACCCATCGTGGCACAATTGAATGTAATAGACTTTTCTACCAGCAGCAGTGCAATGACCCAGGACAATCCAGAGGAACTTATGAGAAAGAACGTTATCCACATCCAAAGAAAGAACTGTGGGAGTAGAAACTCAGAAGAAAGACATATGATCGATCATGTAGTTCTATGAGGATATGATTAGGGTTTTGATGTTAAAGGATCCCTCTATTGCAAATATGAATAACATGGAAATAGGTTTTGAATAATGATACATGTATAATCAGGTGGAATTGCTTGTCAGCTCCAGGAGTGGGGAGGCAAGAAGGATGCGAAAAATCATGAATCATGTAACCATGGAAAAATATTCTTAATTACAAAAAAAAAAAGAAAATTAGTCATCTAAGCATTTTGGGGTCCGCGGTTCTCAAACTTTTTGTTTCCAAGGTATACTTTGCTACGAGGTTTTATAGAATATTGAATGTTTCAAATGACCACAAAAAAGGATTTCTGGACTCAAGACTCCAATAATAATTTTAAAAAGACAACTAGGTGTTGCGGTGGTTAGATGGCCAGTCCTGATATCAGGAAGATTCATGTTTGTGAGTTCAAATCCAGCCTCTGATATTTACTTGCTATGTGACCCTGGAAAATTCACTTAAACTTATTTGCCTCAGTTCCTCATTTGTAAAATGAGATGGAAGATGACATAGCAAACTACTCCTTTATTCTAAAAAATCTGAAGGTGATAGATTTGCACCTTTAAGGATTGATTTGCTATTGTGAACTTCCTTATGAAAAACTGGGAAGAAGAGGCAGTAAAATATTGCTAGGGAAAAAGGCTAGATAACATGAATATTTTAGCATGATTAGAGGGGTTTTGGCATGCATTCTTTGAGAACCACTGACTTTAGACAATATGGTGGACAAGTATTCCTGTCCTCATGTAGTACCAATAGCCAAAACTCTTTGCCAGTGACTAACAATTTTTGCATTTGTACGACCATGATCACTCTCAATTTTTCATTTCTTTTATAAAAAACTTAAATTCTAGTATTTACTTTTTAGTGAAAGCAAATCATCAGTGCTCTTCTATCTGGGTTCAACAGGCAGGAGCAGCTGTGATTGTTAGGTAAGGGGGAGTAGTTTACTGACAGGTGGAAAGTGTATTCATATTGAAGGCAAAACATTTCATGTAAAGTTTATTTTTTTCTGATCCATGTGCCTACAAAGTCTAAGAGTTCTGCCAATTCTGGAAAACAAATCTAGAGTTACACTTTCATTTTATGAATGAACTGTTCTTCAATAATAATTCTTATGAAAAGGAAGAAATAAAAAAATCACCTTTATTTTTTTTCTTTTTATAAGAAACTTGTTTTGAATTAAATTCCTCATCTCTACCATTACTTTTTCCTTCCTATTCCCCAGGGCCATAAAGATAACCATTGACCTAAATTCTCAAATCTAGAAAACACAACTTAATAGAATTTTATAAAGAATTGATCACAGTCTGTCTCTCCACCTCATTCCTTTCAATTTGATTTTTTTTTGAGAAACAACAAATACTTTTGCTTCTGACAGGTGTTGGATTGCTTTTATATTATAGCATAGCTCCCCAGGGAGCATCTTGGTAAATATGGTGTACAAACTTTGTGGGACAAATAAGTATTTGTGGGATAATTATTGCCTTTTTTGAATTCCCCATCAAGTTTTGATGACATAGGAGGTGAAATTCCTGCTGCATAGATTGTCTGTACTGCCATTTAATGCTCTATTATATCCTATCTGTTGGGGGGGGGGAGGAGCTTCATGTTTAGTATCTTATCTCCATAATGAGATTGTAAAACCCTTGAGGACAGAGGAAATGTTTTATACTGATGTATTTTTTTCCTCAAACACCTGCTACAGTTCCAGGTGCACAGTAGGTCCTCATTAAAATATATGTCAATATTTTTTTTCATTTTTTTCTTCTCAAAAGAACAAGAATTATTCCATTAAAGTGCTCCAAAAAGTTTCTTTTCTTACAAGAACACAAGATAAATGAGTTTTACATTATTGTCAGGCTCAGGGTAATAAATTGGCTTAATAATACCATTCTCTTTAACTTCAGACATGACAGATTTGCTTTCTTATAATTCTCTGTTGGGCAGAATCTGCCACCTCTCAGATGACCTGTTATTCCATAAGTGATTCCAAGAAATAACCAAAAGGAGAATAAAGCAAGAATCAGATAACTAAGAGGAGAACTTTTTGATATTTCTTGCCTCTTTGGATCCTTCTACATATTTATATATCTGAAGATGAGGAACTAAATACAATTGTCTCTTTGTATGCAGAATTGATTTTAGCAATGATGCAATTGAACACTAAAGAGTACATTGAAAGGAAACCAATTCTGTGAGGCAACCAGAGTCCTAACCATATAAAGCTCCCTGAGAGAAAAATGGGAAAGTTTAGTTTAGATAAAAGAAAACTGAGGAAGGGCACATTTTTTTGGTCAACTGGAGGATTCAACTTGTTTTATGACTCTTTGGGCAGCTAGGATTAGATTTAGACGTCATGTAAGGAAAGACTTCCATTAGTGATTGTTCTCCCAAAATGGAATGGTCTATCTTGGTAGTTAGCCAATCAATAAGCATTATTAAATATTTTCTTCATCTCAACCACTATGTTAGCCACTGGGTTTCCTCTGACTAGAAGTCTTCCAACAGGCTGGGTGGCCACTTTTTTGGCAATATTGTAGACAGGACATCTCTTTAGGTAGAATGAGGCTAGCTGACATCTAAGATCTCTTCTGTCTGTAGGAATTTGTGTTACACTATCATGTATGAAAATGACCTTACTGTAAATGTATTGACTGCATGTCCCTGGGCAAATAACTCAACATTTACCGCCTGAGGTAAATATCCAAGATATTACGTTATAAGGGATGAAAATTGCTGATCTTTTGTGGAGAAGAAAATTCCCTGTAGTTCTCTGCACTGATGAAAACATGAGCCTCTTACTCAAAACAATACTAATATTGAGTTAGAACCCATATTTAAAAAGAGAGCGTAGATTTCCATCTGGAAAGGAATGTGTAGTATAACTCTCATTTTGTACAATAGAAAATCGAAGCTCTGAATGAGGGAAGTTGCTTGTCAATGTCACATCTGTAGTAAATAGAAGAACTAGGAATCCAACTTATGTCCTCTGACTCCAAATTCATCATTCTTTCTGCTATTCCATAATCAGGCTAATTGGTTTTCTCCAAAGAGCATACCTTATTGACATTGTTTCTGTATTTAATCTATTTCCTTTGACTGAGGATATCTTCATCTGCAAAGCTTTTTCCTTTAGAGATAACTACTTTAAGGGTAGATGTTAATCTTTCTGTTTAGGAAGACTTTATTTATTTATTTCTTTTGATTGCTGATTTTTCACAAGGTCATTCACAATGCATGCTTGGAATTGTCCTAATGGAATTTCTTTAG
Organism: Gracilinanus agilis; assembly: GCF_016433145.1. NCBI lineage: Eukaryota > Metazoa > Chordata > Mammalia > Didelphimorphia > Didelphidae > Gracilinanus > Gracilinanus agilis. The sequence continues at coordinate 257,638,542 of NC_058134.1, read as the reverse complement.
TAGTTAAAGCTACTGCTCCTCAGTGGGTCCTTGGGATTACTGATATATTTACTGTACTAAATGATGTATTTTTGTTTATATTTTTGTTTTTGTGATAAGAGTTTCAGGTTTGTTTTTTTTTTCATTAAAAATGATTTGGAACCTTTTAGATGTTGAAGTTAAAAGGATTCTACCTTGATCAATGAAACATCATGCTGTGCTATTTATTTTATTTGTTAAATTACATTAAGCAAACCTTCCTTCATTAAGTGTCTACTGTGTGCAGAACAAAACATAAAGTGTGGGGTTAGATATAAGGTTTAGTTATGACATAATCCTTGCCTTCATGCAGTTAACACCTTGGTAAGAGGCATAGTGGAAGGAATTTATCTGGAAAAAATAAGATAATGAAAATATACAAATATAAAATATTACCTGCTTAAATGCACAAGTACCCTGATAATGCAGGAATGTGCCGGTAAATGTATAACAATGGACTCTGAAAATGCATGCACAATGACACAATGCACTTACAAGCTTAATCTGCATTATTAGCTTGTTCTCCATCCCTTTCTTAAATCTAGATAATTAATAAAACAATAAACCAAACCCTGATTTGTAGTATTTGCTAACATCTGTGGTGTAAATGCTTCTCTTGAAAAATTCAGCTATCAAATAACTGATACACCAAGTACCTGATAGGATTTGTAAGAGAAATGCCAGCACTTTGCTTTATGAAGTCTAGAAGGGGAAATGTTTAAAGGTCATTTCACAAAGAAGCATGATTTTAAATTAGGTTCGAAAGTAAGAATAGCAAATTTAGAGCCTGGAAGGGACTTCAGAGACCAAACCACCCAAGTCCCTCTTTTACAGATGAGAGAACTGAGGCCCAGAGAAGTTAAATGACTTGATCAAGGTCAAATACATAGTAAGCATTAGAGGTAGAATTTGAACTTGTGTCTTCTAACTCCAGAGCCAGTGCTCTTTCCATTAAATTCCATAGGAAGGCAAGAGGCAGAAAATTTTTGAGCCACTCAATCAGGTGCTTTTTTAAGTGCTAACTGTGTGCCTAGCATTCAACTAAGCACTGGGGAGACAAAAAGAAGCAAAAACAGTTCTTGTTCTCAAGGAGCTTATGGAGGAGAAAATCTACTCACAGCTATGTACATGCAAGATTGAGTCAAGATAATTTGGTGAGAATCTGGGGCAGCTAGAGAGGTTCAGTGGTTAGAGAGCCAGGCCTGGAGATAGGAGGACTTAGGTTCAAATCTGGTATGAGACACTTCCTAGCTTTGTGATCATGGTTAAATCAGTTAATTCCCAGTGCGTAGCTCTTACTGTTCTTCTGCCTTGGAACTGATGATACTTGGTAAGAAATCTAAGACAGAAGATGAAGATGTAAAAAAAGATAATTTGGAGAGAATCCATAGGGCAACAACAGAATTCAAGGTATCGCAAAGACAACAAGGTAGATCTGTTTGGGGAATCATACATCTGTGCAGGTTGCAGAATAATATGGTGGAGAACAGTGCTAGGTAACCAGCAGATAATGTTGTTATTGTAAGGATGAGAAGATAGTATGGAACATTTAATTAACATCTGCCTCACAGAGTGGTTGTGAGTGTCCTTTAACTACATTTTTCTACCCATTTCCATTGTGGTATTATAAAAAGAAGTTGTCAATGTGTGCAATATCACAACACCTGATAACAAACACTGATCATTATAGATTGGTGGATTGGTCCATAAACCCATTTGGGGAAATTTTTAACAAAGAGGGATGATTAGCTAAAGCCTTGTGGATATTTCTCATGTGAACTCTGATTCGATATTTCCTGATTTAAATGTCTTCACTATTGCCAATTGTGGAAATATTTTGTATCAGGTTGGTTCTATCAAGAGGCAGCTTGGTATAGTGAATGGAATGTTGGACTTGCAATCAACAAGACTTGGGTTCAAATCTCGTCTCTGATGAGGACCATCATCAAATCACCAGGATTCCCTGAGCCTTGATTTTCTCATAAGCAAAATGAACCACCTATACTATAGTATCCCTCCTCAAAGGGTATCCTGAGGGCTCAAATGAGATAATGCTTAGCCTTAGAATGCTAAGTAAGTGCCAGATAATATTTTTGTCATTGAATGCATGAGAAGTTAGCATGGGGTATCTGTTAACTCCCCGACAAATTTTGCTTGGGATGCTTCCAAGTTATCAATCAACTCTTGAATTTGCTTCTTCAAGAAATCTATTGGCTCTTAAAATCCAACTCTCATTTTCAATAGATTTCTTTCTCACCACATCTGAATCACAGTCCATTGTTAGCAAGGGCTGAATTAAATCAGCTAGATATGGTTTCTAACTCCATCCCTTAGTACCACAGTGAACCCACTAGGGGGTCAATTAAGGAGCATATTGATTTTTTTTTTTAAATAGAAGGCTCTTAGTCCAGAGAGCACTTAACCAAAACACATGAATATGTGTTTGCTGTCAAATTTGACCAGGAATTTATGTTATTCATTTGAATTTTATCTATTATGTTTGAATACAGTTTGAAATGAAATAGGATTTGTTTTTAAGAGGGCGATGTGTGGGTATTCATGGCTTAGTTTAGTAGAGAAAACATAGGTGGATATATAGTTTTATAAAGAGCTTTGTTTCCTCTCTCTTCTTTGTCTCTCCTCCCTTTCTCTTCTCTTCATCCTTCCCCACCAGAGGTCCTGTAGATAGAAGACTGTTCTCTTTTGCTTTAAAAGGAATTTATCAGTACAAATAAATATCCACATTTAAGTAAATTAACATCTTAATGAGTAAATCTTATAGATGAAGCCTATAGAGTGAAGCAAATTTGGTAGTGATTATTCATATTGCAAAAATAATTCTCCATTACAAAATAATTCCCTGTAGCATTCTTTTAAATAGATTTAAAATAGATTAGATTTATGCAAATACAGAGGAAATAGTAATTTTCAGAAAATTTCTCATGTAAAATGAGGTACGGATTTTTGATGCTTATTTAATGTTCTTGATCTTGAACTATATTGCTTTTATTTTCTAAAATCTTGAGCATAAACAATGGAATCAAAAACAACATTGAAAATGAACATAGTCTTATTGTTGATTTTTTCTAAATAAAGATCAATTAATATTTGTCATATGCCTACTTTATTCTAGGCCTTGGGCTAAGTATTGGGGATGCAAACACCAAATTGAAGCTGTACCTACCTCTGAGGATCTTACCATCTAATAGGGCAGGAGTTTCTTTTTTTTCTGTCAGTTTGGAAAAATTTATGGATTCTTCAGAATAATATTTTTAAATGAGCAAAATAAAATACAGAACATTATAAAGGAAATCAATTTTATTGAAATGCAGTAATCAAAACAGAAGCCTCTTGGTTTCTTGGTAAATTGAGTCCTGAAACTGGAAAATCTGGAATACCTGTAGTTGAAATCCAGTCTCTGATATTTATTTCTGTAGGATTCTTTTTTTTTTTTTAACCCTTGTACTTCGGTGTATTGTCTCATAGGTGGAAGATTGGTAAGGGTGGGCAATGGGGGTCAAGTGACTTGCCCAGGGTCACACAGCTGGGAAGTGGCTGAGGCCGGGTTTGAACCTAGGACCTCCCGTCTCTAGGCCTGACTCTCACTCCACTGAGCTACCCAGCTGCCCCCTGTAGGATTCTTCATAGTAACTTAACCTTTCCTAACATTATCTGTAAAATGGGGATAATAATAGCACTTGCTTCACAGGATTCTTGTGAGGATTAAATGAAAAGACCTAGGTAAAACACTTAAAACTCAATAGAATTGCAGCTAATATTTGTAATGTTGTTAACTATTATAAATAAAATTGTTATTATTTAATGTTAATGATAATGTCTAGAATAGTACTTTAACCACCACAACTACAATAATGATTTTAAAATAAGTTCACTGACACTAGGTTAAGAACCCCATGGAGATCCAATATATAATCTGAGAGTATTTTAAATAAATACAACGACCTTCCTAGTTAGTAATGAATGTTCATATTGATTTGATTATTATTTCTTGTGGCAATGGGAACCATCAGCTCCTTTCTTGATGGAGGAGGGCACCAGATGAAGCCTTTTCTTGCCAAGTGGCTTCAGGAGTCACTTTTTCAGGGTCTGCAAGCCTGGGAGGATGGAATCAGGCATTTGCCATCTGTAAACCACTAATGGGGTTTACTTCTAGGAAAATCCATACTGATGTGGCCAGTGTTATCCACAGTTCAAGTTGAACATTCATCATGGTGACGAGAGAATGCTAGGGAATGCTGCCAAAGGTCGTAAGAACTCTGGACTTATCAGCCAATCTTCAATCCTGAGTCATTCCACTGAATGAGGATGTTTTAACCTTCAGAACTAGCTTGATCTTCAATTTTGAGCATTGTCTCAGGTAGAAGTGAGCCAATTCTGAGAACACCTGCTATTGGTGTGATGATACAAGACCAATTCCTTTCCCAGATGTTACTTCTTCTCTAAAGATCCTCTATTTCGATCTCTCCCACTGTGCTTTGAGAGATAAAAAAGCTGGTCCCTTCTCTCCTGAGCCATTGTTCTTTTTTTCCCATGAGATGCTGAGAATCTCTTCCATTCTGATACATGCTGATACAAAGTCACAGCGAGAATGTAAAACATTTGCTCCTTTAATGAACTACTACTGAGAAGTGAAAGATAAATAAGGCAAAGGCTTTCATTTTCTGTTTGGGATGAATAGGTATGGAGGCTAATTAAGGCTCTTAGTGATTTTTTTAGGTGTATTTTTTTTTTTTGGCCAAGGATGAATCTGACTCAAGAGGGAAAATTTTTTCCAGACTAACATCTAACTCTTTACCTTATGAACTTTCTTTTCTAGGGAATTTCCTACAGGAACTGCTTTGCTACTATTAAACTATGAAGCTCTTTTATGGGTTTGGATTTAAGCACAGTGGCTGGCATATAGTCATTAGTAAATGCTTATTTGAAAAGTTTGCCATTTCCTTTTCCAGATTATTTTATAGATGAAGAAACTGAGGAAAACAAGGTTAAGTGACTTGCCAGGGTCACATAGTTAGTATCTGAAACCAGATTTGAACTCATGGAGAAAGATCTTCCTGATTCCAAGCTCAGTGTTCTATCCACTGACCCACCTACTTGCTTGTAAATGCTTATTGATTGACTGATAAGTGGTAATAAACCTTGAGAAGCCTTAATGGCTGAGGAGTAATAATTAACTGTAGACATTGGTTCAAATAGTGATAAGCCAGAAGTCTGCAAGAAATAATTTTAATGGTTTTTAGTATCATAGGGAAGTGAGCATCTATGTCCTGAAGGATTATAGCATCAATGCTGTGGACTATCAATTTTTAATAGAATCTTTGCCTTCCCAGAGTTCTGTTTTTAGGACTGGCCTAATTTTCTTCAGACCTATATCCTCTGGACTTATATTAATTTATACAGCTGATAAAAAAATTGTTTCTTTTTTACCTAGTGAGTTGAATGTAAAACAAACATCACCTCTCCCCAAACAGAAGCAAGCATTGAAAAGAACCCACCAGACTATAAACCAGGAAGGCATTTTAACCTATAGCTTTGGGGAGTTTCTGCAGTAAACTGCAAGGATAGAATTGGAATACGGCTCATGAAAGCTTAGGATTTCCTTTATGACCCATTCCTTTGGGTTGCTACATGAAATCACAAGAAATATAGCTACAGTTTTAGCACAGTACAAATGAATATTTCACAAAATTCAGCCGCTGGAAGGATGGTGGTTAGTTTTCTTCTTAACTTTCATCATTTCTGCCTGTTTTCATTGCATGCACAACTAGATTTTCTAGATTTCCTTCTGAGGTTTATTATTGATCATCCAGGGTAATAAAGAAATGAGCATGACATGGTCTCTGCCCTAGGAAAGTTGTCACAGAGCACCACCACTCACTCATTCTGGATATATATTCTGCACATTAATACATGTACCCATCTCAGTTATGGTTCTAAATTTTTAGTTTCTGTTTGCCTTCTATTTTTATTTTCCAATTTTCTAGCCCAGTAGATTTTACGTGAATGAGTTAGAAAGAAGCAAGGGCAACCAGTTAGAAATTCATAGCAAGCTTGACATTTATTTATTTATTTTTGATAAATGGAAGGTATAGTGGTTTTCAAAGGTCCATTATTTGTAGCATTTAACCTCTTAAAAATCAAGACTAATTTTATTCTCATGGCGAAACAGGAAAAGTGATAGAAAAAACATCTGCTTTCCTCATTAGTTTTTGCTATGTGCTAGATATGGGATGTTGAGAGATATAGAAAAAAATGACAATTTTGGATCAAAGGATTTGGGTTTGAGTCCTAAATCTATTTGCTTCTTTTGTGATTTTGTGAAAGTTACTTAATCCTTTTAATCCTCAATTCCTGTAAAATGGGAAGGGATGTACTTTTGGAAGTATGATGTGATAGAAAAATCTTGAGTTTGGGGTCAGAATTTGGTATTTGGTATTATTCAGTCTTGCCGGACTGTTCACGATCTACTTGGGGTTCTTTTGACAAAGATTCTAGCGTGTTTTGCCATTTCCTTCTCCAGTTCATTTTACAGATTAGGAAACTGAGGCAAACAATGTTAAGTAACTTGCCCAGAGTCATACCACTATTAAGTTCCTTAGATTTTGAATTCATAAACATGAGTCTTCCTGATACCTGGCTTTGTGCTATATCCACTACACCATCTAGTTGCTAGAGTCCCCGAATTCAAGTCCTGACTCTGGTGCCATCACTTATACAACCTTGTACAAGTTGTTCAAAATCTGTTGGCCTTCATTTCTCCTCTGTAAAATGAAGGAGTTAGACCAGATGGCTTCTAAGCCCCATTCCAGTTCCAAATCCATGATCCTATGTTGCTTGTCTCTGCTTCATTGAAGTAAGGCTTAGTTTGGTCCTTTGGCAAGGTAAATGTTATCTGATAATTGGCTTCTGCTTGGTTTTCTGTCTAAGAGAATAATTGCTGATTGATATGGCAGTTGTCTCTCAAGAATTCTAGCAATTCATGCTTTCAATGCCCTGCTGGTTGCATCCACTTTATTTCTTAGGGCACCTAGAAGTGCACATAGAGAGTTTTGAGAAATGGATCATAATTTCAAATAAAACAGAGAAAACTTCATACACCCCATTTCTATTTCCTGTGCTTACTATGGACAAATTCATCGTGAGAAAAAGAGGGCAGTGTTGTGCAGTAGAAAGAGCACCACTTTTAGTGTCAGAGGATCCGAATGACTGTCATTTCCCACCTGTGCAACCTTGTGTCAGTCAGCTAGACCTCCTCAAGCTCTGCTTTCTGTGACCTTTTACAATTATTAAGTTCCTGCTCTATGTCAGGCACTGTGCTAATAGGTGTACAAATTCAAGTCTGACCATTCTAGAAGCACTATCTGTATACCCTATGTGGTCGTTCTTGACTTTAGATTATCAACAAGTAAATTTATTTCAAAATTTAGTACACATTGACAATGTGCAAAGCCCTGCATTGGTGACTGAGCTAGAAATCATCATCAGAAAGAAAAATAGACCATTCCTGTGTTCAGAACACATCTGGTGATATTGTCTTCCATTCATGGTACCATCTCAACAATCAGATAAATGTGTCAGCAATCGGGGCAGTGTGGTGCAGGGAAGAGAACACCACTTCTGTAGTCAAAGGAATAGAAATTTGAAGTCTTGATTCTATTGGTGTACAATTTCGGTTAGAACTTGATTTGTTGTGGCCTCAATTTCTTTAATGGCCAAATGAGGGGATTGGATTTGTTGACTTTTAAGGTCTCTTTTACTCCACAGTGATGCTGGATTAGTAGTTTGATTTCACATTGTAACGTGCTTTTTGAATGTTTGGATAAGGAGTTTAGATTTTGTTTGAAAGAAGGCTGCCTACCACAGTATAAGGAAGTGATGGAGTCTGAATTCAAACTGAATATATTCTTTACTTACTTATGAATTTTTCTCTAGTATCAATGATATGTGGCTTCTTTCACAAAATGATGAACATGGACATATGTGTTATACGACAGCACATGACCAACTTCTATTGCTTGCCATCTTGGGGAGGGTGGAAAGAGGAAAGGGGAGAGAACATGGATTACAAAATGTCATAAAATGATTATTGAAAATTGTACTGATATGCAATCTGGAAAAATATTTAATTATAAAAAACTTGCTCATTGATTCATTTAGCTGTACTATTTTGTATGGGATGCTGGAAGATAGTGGAGGTGGGGTAGGATTGGTGATAGATAGGAGCCTCTGTAAGAAAGCTATTATATGGGATTCATGATGGAAAAGACTGTCTCCTGCCATAGAAGGGACTGATGGAGTCTGAATGTAGAAGGAAACATATCATTCTTCACTTTTTCCTTCATGAATTTTCCCCTAGCATAAATAATGTATCTTCCTTCACAAAATGACAAACATGGAAATATGTATTGCATTATAGCACATGTACAACCTATATCATATTACCTACCATTTCAGGGAGGGGGTAGAAGGGAGGGAAAGAATATAAATCGCAAAATGTAAGAAAATGATTTCTAAAAATTTATCTACATGTAATCTGGGGAAATTTTAAAAAAATCTGTTATAATGGACTGGCCAAAAGGTGATAATGTTTTGAATTCTAGTAGGAGTAGCAGAAATGAAATAATGGAAAAAAAGAATACCTGGGAACAGTATCATGTAGACTAGTGGTTCCCAAACTTTTTTGGCCTACTGCCCCCTTTCCAGAAAAAAATATTACTTAGTCCCCTGGAAATTAATTTTTTCAAAATTTTAATAGCAATTAATAGGAAAGATAAATACACCTGTGGCCATCACCGCATCCCAGATCACTGCAGCACCCACCAGAGGGATCACTGATGTAGACATTCTTAAAAGGATCTAGGAATCTAAGATTGACAGAGTAAGGAGAAGAGTCAAAGATGCCATTGAGATTTTGAGAAGAGGATAACTAGGAGAACTGTGGTGGTATTAATAGCACGAAGGAAATGAAAATGCCTGGGTGTAGGGAGACAAAACTGTAATTAACTTTTGTTTTGTATGTTCTTCTCTATGGTAAAGGATTGAAGCCTATTAGATGATGTTAATATCTTCTCTGAACTATTCCTTATAAGGTACCTTTTAAACAAAAGCTAAGTTTTGAACATATTCAGTCTTCTTCTGAAAGGTTCAGGTTGAGTGACTTTGACATTGTATTTTAATAATTTAGTCATTAACTAGATGACATCTAAATAATTAGCTACTCATCATACTTTGAAAACACTGTCATCCATAAACAATAGGCTTCAATATCTACTCCCACTCCCATCTAAGCTTATAGCTGTGAAACATTTGATATATAGTATAGACTATTTTAAGTTGAACAAATAAGTGAATTTTTCAGGAAGATTAAATGAGTATATTTTTGACTGTTAGTATTAAAAGGGAGAGAAAAGTTATCTTTAAGGTTTCTTTATTTCTTTGTTTTTCAGTGTAGAAGACAATTGAGAGGACAAGTATATTTTTTTCTTATTGTTCAGCTTTAAAAACATGAAAAAAATGGAGACAACCACTCAGATTATTTTTTTAAAATGTTACCTTCTGTCTTAGAATCTATACTAAGAATGAATTCCATGGCAGAGGAGCAGTTAAGGGCTGTGCAGCTCAGTCTGAGTGACTTGTCCAGGATTACACAGATAGGAAGTGTTTAAGGCCAGATTTGAACTGAGCACCTCCTCTTTCTAGAACTGGCTCTATATCCCTGAGCCACTTAGCTATTCCTTCTTCAATTTCTTATATACCATTAATAGACAATCTATGAGAAAATCTTGATTATGTGTACTTGAAAAAATATAAAGATTGAATATGTGCAATTTGTAGCTCAGTGCTTTGAACATATGATCATTTGTAATCAGGCAACTGAGACTGGACTGAGACTCTTTAGCAGTCCTAATCATAGGCTCCTAGACTTTAGAGATAGAAAGGAACTTCAGGAGTTAATCTGTTCATACTCTGTCATTTTGTAGTTGAGGAAATGGAGGCCAAGGAAGTTTAATCAGTTGTCCAAGTTGACACAATAAGTATTTCTTAAGTATTTGCCAATATTGATTAAGATTTAACTATAGCATCAGATGTAACATTTGGACCCAAGACCTCTGACTCCAGAAATTCCTTTTTTCCATCCCATTTCCCCCTGCCTCTTTAAAATCTCATCATCATAGCAATATATTCTTAAAACCAAGCTAACAAGATTATTGTAGATACCATCAAGAACCTTTCTACTTCTCATTCTCAGACAGAAGATAATTCTTATCTAAGATTTACTAAAACTCAGGCTAGCTTAACATTCTAATCATTGTAAGAAATTGAAATCCACTGTATTTTGAGAATATTTGGATCAACCTGACACTGGAAGATTTGGAGGGTGTCACAAACCTGCTATGTAGTTCACTGTGAGGTCTATTCTGTACTAGACTGCTCCTTAGTGTATTCCCTATAGTAAATGCTTATCAACTACATGATTAGCTCCATAATCTTTATGCAAGGATATAATCCCTACCCTATTGCATAGGCTTATTATTTCCTAGGTATCTCCTACAATTGTTTCCCTGCTCAGTCCTGTGCTCCTAACCCACTGGTAGCAACAGAAATATCAGCCATCTTGATGTTTACCTATATAGCCCTATGAGACAACATGAAGTGTCATTCTTCATCCAGTTCTAACTGTAGTACACCCACAATCAAAACACATGTGGTTAGTGGAGTGGTTGGGAAACTGAAATGAAGGCAGTCGATTTGGGGTTCCTCAATTAGAAAAGAAATGGAACCTACATCCTTCCTGTTGTCTGTGTTCATTGCATGGTGTTTATGTTGTTATATTATCTTATTGCCTAAATACTGGGTGAGTTATAAAACCTGGCTTTCTATCCTCTGAGCCACCTAGCTGCCCCTCTTTCAATTACTTATACCATAATAGACAATATATAAGAAAAGCTTGATGATGGGTACATTTACTCCTAGAGATCTCCTTGTTTTCCATTGGAGGACTTTATTGGGGAATATTGGTCCAGAATTTAAATTTTTAACAGCTATAATAGCTAGTATTTACATAATGATTTAAGATTTGCAAAATGCTTTACTAAATATTATCTCATTTTATCTTTACTACAACTCCAAGAGGTAGATGGTATTATTTTTCTCATTTTTCATTTGTGAGAACCAAGACAAAAAGGGGTCAAGTGAATCTGTCAGAGTTCAAATTTGAACTCAGGACTTCCTGACTCCAGACCTGACACTCTATTCACTGTACCACCTTGCACTGCACTGCATATATTTAGAAGTCACAAGATGATGCTAACAATTGTGGGGTGACAAATTTCCAATGGGTTTGATTTAAATAAAGATAAAGTATATATTTACTGTGTTACAAATTGTGAGGGGGAGATTTACTGTGTGTTTTCTGACCTCTTTGTAATTTTGTCATTTATTTTTAATTTCAGATAATAACCCCTTTTCTTTAGCTACTGCCTGTACTTTATCTAGTTAATGTTCTTTACCGGATTTGTAGAAATCAGAAAAAAACTTATTAAAAATAAACTACTAGTGATTTAAAATTACTTTTTCCCACCCTCATGAGAGCTGATTATGCTGCTATTCTGCTGTTTTTAGATTAAGATTCAACCTAAGAATCTTATATTTGGGGGCAATGTGCTTGATATATTTGTATGAGAATTAGGTGTCGGCTTTATTAACAGTCTGTTCTCATCTGACAGCCAAAGCCTTTCCCCACTTTGTGGCCTCCTAGATGAATAGTAACACTATTTAAACTACTAATAAACATCTGGCACTTGGATTGACATTAGAGGTTATTAGAATCTGGCATGGTGTGTCTTTGCTGCATATCCTCTCTGTCTGTGATATATAAGTGCAAAACAACAGTTTTATTGTAATCTAAAAACCATGACTGTTTTATTTATGGACCCACCTGATTTGTGAAACATCAAAGAGGAGGGATTGGGCATTTTTTAGTTATATTCCTTTTAAATGATGTGTAAGAAAGACATTGCCTTATTTAACAAGACCTTTAAGTGATTTAAATAAGAACATTACTAAAATGACAAAATCATTTGAAATATCATTCAAGATTTATCTTAAATGTAAATTTCTAAGATACAGCAACCTTTCAAATAATTTACTATTCTATTTTTAAATCAGCTAGTTTACTACCCTGTGGGTGGTAAACAGAGAGTAAAATAAAGAAATTAATATTTCTTTCAACTATCCCAGCATGTCTTCATTTGCCTTAGGTGAGCTGAGTGGCTATTTATAAATCTGAGTTATCATAACAGAGTTAAAATAAGAAGCAGGAAATTGTAACATCTCAAGCAAGGGCTTCTTCATAAGCTGCTGCAGATCTCTTATCTGTGAATTTATAGAAAACTCCTTGACCAAAATTCCTCTCAAATCAAGAACTATAACTAGAATGTGACAACTGGGACTTCTCCTCAGGTCACTGACATGAGATAGACTTATCTTCTGGTAGTATTCCTCCAACTGTCATCTTTTTTCCTTTTGTCCATCCTTCTACCATGAACCCCACCAGGCTTGGATCTCCATGGAGCCTCTGTCCCATGACCTGCCTCTCCTTACTATTATGCCTCCATTCTTGCACCCAGAATAAATGAAGTTAATGGGGAGGATGTAGAACTCAGACTTGACATTTTTATTTTTTATGTAACTTAATGTAATAGGTAACATAACAGAAATATAATATACATGATTTATTATAAATATGTAATAAATTATAATAAATATGTTTATTCAAGAGAAACATTTCCCAAACATATGTATCTTATCTGTTTGAGAAATTTATTCACACCTATATTTATATACATACATACATACATATTTCTTATTAGCTAGAGATTTAAAATATAGCCTTGTTCATACTAATGATCCCTTTTCAAATTTTCAGGAAAGCATTCTCCTAGGAGGTGGTACCTGAGCCCATCACTGAAGGAAGATAAGGATACTAAGAGACTAAGGTGAGGAGGAGTTATATTTCTTTATGTGTTTTCTCCTCCATTAGGTTGTAAACTTCTACAAGGCAGGAAATATTTTTGCAATTTTCTGTTTAATGCTTGGCATAATCCTTGGTATACAGCAAGTGCTCATTTAATATTTGTGGATTAATCAATTTTGAGCAAAGGAGGCAGCCACGAATAGGCATATGACAATAGATTTTGCTCAGAGAAACACAAAAGAGAATTATGAGTGTAGAAAGGTGGGCCAGGGCCATACTGTGAGGGACTCTACTTGGCCATGTCTTGCCATTTTTTCCATATGGATATCATAAGTGACTTTACCAAATGCAATGCTGAAGTCTAGGTGTGCTATACATGTATGATGTTTCCTTTCATCAACAATTTATCAACTCTTCCACAAAGGAAATGAGATGATTCTGATATGATCTCTTACTGAATGGCTATTTTATCCAAAGAGATAATCATGAATGACTTTACCAAATGCCTTGCTGAGTTATAGATTTACTACGTGTGTGATATTTTACTTTATCTGCTAATTTATTCATTATTTTACAAAAGGAAATGAGATCATTCTGATGTGACCTGCTGTTGAATTCAGACTTGCTTATTACTGTCCTTTAAGTGCTTTACAAACATCCCTTCAAAAATCTATTCTAGTTTCTTTTTTAAAAAAAAACTGGTTCATATTTGAAGTCTAAGCTCGCCAATCTGTAATTTGAAGATTTAAAGTTCTCCTTTTTTTTTTCGAGAATCAGAATTTTTCTCTCCAGTTCTGTGTCATCTATACTTTTCTACAGTTTCCCCAGGATCACAGAGAGTAGCTTAACAATTTAATGACTTAGGTTGTCTGGTCCTGATGACTTGAATTCAATGTGTATAGCTACCTTCACTCCTAGCATCTTCTCACTTTAGACCTCACTTTCCTTGGCAGAAAAAAACAAAAGCAAACTAGTCCCATCTTTTGCCTTTTGTTAGTCACCATCCCATCATATCATCTATTCCAAGAAATGGTTACAATTTTTCTTTCATCTTTGTTTTGACTTCCAACACAGATTAAACATAGTCTTATTTCCTAGACCTTAGTGTTCATTGCTAATTTTGTCTTGTTCTGGACTCTATTACTCTTGATAGTATTCTTTTTGTTTTTTAAACCCTTACCTTCCACCTTAGATTCAATACTATGTATTCATTCTAAGACAGAAGAGTGTTAAGGACTAGACAATAGGGGTTAAGGCCCAGAGTCACATAGGCAGGAAGTGATTGAGATCAAATTTGAACCTAGCACCTCCCGTCTCTAGGCCTGGCTCTCAATCCACTGAGCTACCCAGCTACCCCCTCTCAATAGTATTCTTTCATGACTTAAAAAACTATCCTACATCCCCTTCCTTTACAAATATCTGTTATACATCTATTTCATAAAATCTCATTTAAAAATAATAAATAAATATGAATATTTAAAAGATATAAATATAATTATGTATAAACAAATAAAACAAATATAAAATATAAAATCAAATAAATAATAATTATAAAAGAAAAAAAGAAATTCTTCATGAAACATTCATAATGTTGATTTTTCCATCTTGAAAAGTACTTCTTGTTTTATGGGTAATTCAGCTGTTGGTAGGGCCATTTTTTTTTTGTCGTAATGTGCAATTTTTTTCATTTTCACACTTATTCTTGGATGAATTCTGGTTATAAAGAATTCCTACAGTATCGTTAGAAAATTTATTGGCTTTTTGATTCATTCAGTAGAACTTTCTCTACCTGTCTGATCTGACCAGGACTCTATCTTCCATCTATCTTTCTTTTTTTTTTTAATTTTTTTTATTTTAAACCCTTAACTTCTGTGTATTGACTTATAGGTGGAAGAGTGGTAAGGGTAGGCGATGGGGGTCAAGTGACTTGCCCAGGGTCACACAGCTGGGAAGTGTCTGAGGCTGGATTTGAACCTAGGACCTCCCGTCTCTAGGCCTGGCTCTCAATCCACTGAGCTACCCAGCTGCCCCCTCCATCTATCTTTCTTGACTGTATCATTAGTGATAGCTTCAGGAATGTATATTAAGGATATTCTGTTCATTTTCCTGTCTAATGAACAGCTGCTACGATGTCTCTGTATGTTTATTAGTCCAGCTGTTCAAGAGTGGTGTCATCTCATAGCTGTGGCCACACACTACTAAGGCATCTGGAGCAAAAGTAAACAAAAGTCATCCTAGCATTTAGTAGGTTAGCCTCTGTGACACTGAATTTCTGAAGGCAAGTTAACTAGGTTTTTCTCCATCCTTGACAAATTATGAAATAGCCACAAAAATGTATTTCTTTTCTGATTCTTAGAGCTTATTTCTGTAAATGCTAAGACTTTTCAGCATTTTGATATGGAAACTTTGTACTAAATATATGATATTTTGTCTTGCCGTATTAAACAGAATGCCATAGTTAGGACAGTGGATCTGTGAGCCTACTCGTATGAATTCTTTCTCTACCAGAGTCATAGAATTTCAGGGAAGGGAACTTGGTGACCATCTCTTCCAAAATAGATCCCTAGTAAAACAAAATGAACAAGTGGTCATCTAGTCTACCCCAGTGAAGGGTACCCAACACATTTCTTGAAGCAACCCATTTAGCTTTGGGACAGCTCCAATTCTAAGAAGATTTTTCCTTGTATCAAATCTAAATTTGCCTTTTTTAACTTAGCCTATTCCTCTCGTTTTTGACCTTTGAAGTCAAATAGAACCCTTTTAAAAAGAAAGATACTTCATTTTCCTTACATGGAATAACAATTTTCAATATATGTTTTATGAAATTGTAAGATACAAATTTGGCTCTCTCCCTTGTTTCCCTCACCCCTAAGAGAGTAAGTAATTTGATCAGGCTTAAACATGTGTTAGGATGTAAAACACACTTTCACACTGATCATTGTAAGATAATATCCCCAAACCTCCAAATAAAAACCGAAATAAACTAAAATGAAAAATAGTATGCTTTGATTTGTATTCTGAATCCAACAGTACTTTCTCTGGAGGTGGATAGCATTCTTCATCAGGAGTCCTTCAGGATTATCCTGCATCATTGTATTACTGAGAGGAGTTAAAGTCTTTCACAGTTGATAATCATAGAATATTGTTGTTACTATGTACAATATCCTCCAGGATCTGCTTATTTCCCTCTACATCAGTTTACATATGTCTTCCACCTTTTTCTGAAATCATTCTTCTTATTCCATCACCATTCTAAACCACATTTTGTTCAGCCATTTTCCTATTTATGTACATCCCCTCAATTTCTAATTCTTTGCCACAAAAATAAAAGCTGCTATAGATATTGTTGTACAAGTAGGTCCTTTTCCCTTTTAAAAAATTCTCTTTGGTATATAGATCTAGAAGTCATATTATAGGATCAAGGGGTATACACAGTTTTATGACCCTTTGGTCATAGCTCCAAATTGCCCTGCAGAATAATTGGATCATTTCACAACCTTACCAACAATACATTAGTGACACAATCTAGCTGTAACTCCTCCAACATTTATCACTTTCCTTTACTGTTATATTGGCCAATCTGCTAGCTACAAAGTAGTATCTCAGCATTGTTTTATTTTTCATTTCTATAATCAAGAGTGATTTAGAGCATTTTTTCATATAATTATTAATAATTTATTTCTTAATCTGAAAACTGTTGTTAATATCCTTTGACCATTTGTTAATTGGGGAATGACTTGTATCCTTATAAATTCGACCTGAGTTCTCTATATATTTTAGAAATAAGATCTTTATTTATTTTCAAATTTTATTTTATTGATTAAGAAAATTTTTCTATGGTTACATGATTCATATTCTTTCCATACCCTCTTCCAACTCCCCTCCCATAGCCAATGTGCAATTCCACTGGGTTTTACATGTGTCATTGATCAAGACCTATTTCCATATTATTGATATTTGCACTAGAGTGATTGTTTAGAGTCTACATTCTCAATCATATCCCCATCGACCCATGTGGTCAAGCAGTTGTTAGAAATGAGATCTTTATCAGAGAAATTTGTTGTAAAATTCACCCCCAAGGCTGTTATTTTCCTTTTAATCTTGGTTACATTGGTTTTGTTTTTATAAAACCTTTTTAATTCAATATAATTGAACTTATTCATTCTGTATTTCATAATGTTCAGTCTTTTGTTGTTTCTTCCCTTCTTCATAGATCTGACAGTTTAACTATTCTCTGTTCCTCTAGTTTACTTATGGCATCATCTTTCATGTATAAACCATATACCTATTTTGAGCTTATTTTGGCATAGAGTGTGAGATATTGGTCTATACCTAGCTTCTGGATACATTTTTTCCAATTCCCCAGCAGTTTTTGCCAAATAATGAGTTCTTATCCCAAAATCTGGGGTCTTTATCTTTTAATCAAATACTAGATTGCTAAGGTTATTTTCCCTCCAGTATGTGTATCTAATGTATTCCATTGCTCCATCATTCTATTTTTTAGTCAGATTTTTTTGATGATTACTGCTTCTTGTACAGTTTGAGATCTGGCACTGCTAGGCCATCTTCCTTTGCATTTTTTCTTTTCAGTAATTCCCTTGAACTTCTTGACTTTTTTTTCCTTCCAGATTAATTTCATTATTATTTTTTCTAGTTCTGTAAAATAATTTTTGGAATTTTGATTGGCCTGGCCCTGGGTAAGATAACTAAATTAATTTAGGTATATTTGTCATTTTTATATTAGCTTGTCTTACCTATGAGCAATTAATACTTTTCCAATACCTGACTTTATTTGTGTGGGAAGCATTTTATAATTGTGTTCATATGGTTCCTATGTTTATCTTGGCAAGCAGATTCCCAAGTATTATAGTTTTTCCATAGTTATTTTAAATGGAATTTCTCTATCTCTTTTTACTGGAGTTTGTCAGGAATGTGTGTATATTTACTGATGATATGTATGGGTTTATTTTGTAGCCTGACACTTTTCTATTTCAAGTAGTTTTTAATTTGATTCTCTAGGATTCTTTAGATATATCATCATGTCACCTGCAAAGAGTGATGGTTTAGTTGCCTACTTTAATGCCTTCAATTTCTTTTTCTTCTCTTATAGCTGAAGCTAGAATTTCTAGTACAATATTAAATGATAATCCTGATAATGGTCATCTTTGCTTTATTTTTTATTTTAATGGGAAGCCTTCTAACTTATCCCCATTGCAGATGATCTTTGCTGATGATTTTAGATAGATACTATTTGTCATTTTAAAGAAAAGTCCATTTATTTATTTGCTTTCTAGTCTTTTTACCATCATATGTACAAAGAAGATAACTAATGTCCTATATGATAATTTTTCTGATGCATGAACAATAGCTGTCATGCCTTAAATCTATTTTCTATATTTTTCATTTAGAGATTCTTTGACCGGTTCTTAGATGGTTTACATTCCAGACTCTCACTAATCCTGGTTGCTTTGAAATTTATCAATTTTCTCCTTATACAGTGATACCCAGAACTGAACTGTATAAATTGCCTGACCAGGGCAGGATAGAGAGTCCCTCACCTCCTTATTCCCAGAATCTATGTCTCTTTTAATATAGCCCAAAGTCCCATTAGTTTTTGTAGTTGTCATATCATATTGCTAACTTGTAATTCACTACCTCTCATTTTTATTTTTAATTTTTATTTTTTAATTGAAATATTTCATTTAATTAAATAATTTAGAATATTTTTCGTGGTTACTACTACCCCTAATTTAAAAAGAGAAACTATATAACCATGTCTTTCCCCTCCTGATATCATGAAGCCAATTTTTTGAACCCAAGTGTAAGACTTTACATTTACCTTTAAAAACAAACAAAAACTCTTTATCTTTTGTCAATAGAAAACGTTGGTTCCAAGGCAGAATAATGGTAACCATTTCTTTATTGATCTGTTTTTTGAAACTTCTTTCTTCATATCCCCAGTGTTAAACAGAGTACCTTATATGTGGTAGGAGATTAAAAAATGTTTGTTGAATAGAATTAAGTTATAGATCCAGATATACTAAGATATTTTTCATGATCATTTGTTTCCTATATTTCCTTTAAGTTTGTTATATTGTCACTTGTGTAGCCCTTCTGCAATTTTTTTTATTTATGCCTTTTTATTCCTTTGTCTTTAAGCTAAGTTGTCTAGAACTTAAGAACTAAAGTAAAACCAGATACCTAGTCTGGTAAATCTTAATCTTAAATAGAATTCTAAATCAGGCTTGGGTTGGAAGGTGACCTCATCTGTTCTCTGAAGTGAACACGTATACCTCTGGCTAAAGGTTTGCCTCTTAGAGACCTGGGGATATTTTAGCTCTTATCTTGGGAGACTATGGGTATTGTTATATTTGGGAATAACTGCATGATTGATTGATTATTTTTCTTCTAGGTGTTTGGCTTCATACAAGCTATATAACCTAAGGATGATTATTTCATCTTGGTTTCTACCTTTTTTAGGCATCACATACAGCTATGTAGGACATTTAAAAATAAATGTGCAAATGACATAAAACTCAGAGGGATAACTAATATATGGGATGAAAGAATCAGTTTCTAAAAAGATCTCAACAGGCTGTAATGATTATCTATCTGAATCTGACTGATAGGAATATAATAAAATATTATACAATACTTTAATATTACAAATATCATAAAATAAATAAATAATAGATATTACATATTATAAACACACAAAATAAATAAATGAATGAAATATAATAAAAATAGGGCTAAATGTAAAATTCTTTTCAGTTTAGCATCAGTGAACTGCAGTGGAAGTAACATTGGATGGGGCTGCTAGATGACTCAGTGGAGTGGAAGTTAGATCTAGAGATGGGAGATCCTGCGTAAAAATCTTGCCTCAGCCACTTTCTAGCTGGGAACTAGCCCTTATGGTTCTTCTTCCTTGGACCAATAAACAACATTGATTCTAAGAAGATAAGGGTTTTAAAAAGGAACATTGGTTCTGGAGTGTGAGGACTTGGGTTCAAATTCTCCTTTTGCTACTTTCCACCTACATGACCTTTTGGGGCAGCTAGGTGATGCAGCAGAGAGAGTTTACTTCTGTCCTTAGACACTTCCTAGCTGTGTAAATCTGGGCAAATCACCAAATCCTGTTTGCTTCAGTTTCCTTTTTCTGTAAAAGGCATTGGAGAAAGAAATGGCTGACCCAATATCTTTGTAAGAGAATCCTAATTGGGGTCCTAGAGAGTCAGACACAATTGAATTACGACTAAACAATAAGCTGACAAGTTTAAAGAAAGATGACCAGTATGGTTCAGGGGACTTGCAATCATGTCAGTGAAAACCAGTTCATTGATTAACATTTAACATGTACATGAGAATACTTGGGAAATGGGAATTTGATAAATATCTTCAAATATTTAATGGGATAATGATGTTGCAGAGATTATAGATGTGCACACAGATACATGTATGCACATATACCTTCAAATTATGGAAATGTATGTACCATGATACACATTTTCTGCACAGATGTACATGTATGTTCTTGTGCCTATATCAATATTTAGAAATATACCTATATTCATATCTATGTTTCTATGTTATGTGGTTTCAAAGTATGGAATTGCTGGGAAGGTACAATGATGTAGTTCTGGCTTTCACCCCTTAGAGAGCATTGGCTCTGAAATTCAGATATTCCTTCAGTATATGCCACTTATCTGATTTGGATTCATCATTTGGTCCTCAGTTTCCTCATCTTTTAACCTGAGAGATTGTGTCCTCTGAGTTTCCTTGCTGCCTGGTGAGAGGTAGCCGACTTTCTTTCTCTAGAAATACTTGGCCAGAGGCTGAGGAGTAACCAATCGAAGATTCCTGAATAAAGTAGAGGGCTAGAACTGGACAACCTGTCAGTTCTCTTCCAACTTGGAGATGCTTTGGCTGTATGAAAAGAATATTAAAGCCTTAGTATTCAGGCATTCAGGTTTTCTAGGCATCTCATCCTGGGCTTAAATAATTGAGCAAAACTTGGCTGGTCAGGAAAAGGGGGGAGATAAACCCCAGTCTAATTCCTTTGTGATCAACTGAGCAAAAAAATAGTGAACGAGAGGAAGAATGGAAACCATAAAAAGAACATACACAGAGCATGAACCAACCCAGCATAGATATCAGTTACATGAAAATCTCTAGACCTGGCTCTCAATCCACTGAGCTACCCAGCTACCCCCATTTGCTTTATTAAAGAAAGAAATTTCATAATTGTAATTATTCCAAATTATTTTTTTGTTTTATTTTTAATTGGAACAATATTTAATAGGAATGATAAAGGAATTAATTCAGGGTCCATGGATGCCCAAGTAGGTCTGTAAACTTGGATAGGAAAATAAAGCACATATTTAATTTTACTCACTTATAACTGAAATTTAGCATTTCCTTCAGTCATATACAACATGATTCTCAGGAGTTCATAGGCTTTGCCAGATTGTCCAAGGATTGCACAACACAACAAAAGAGCAAGATCCTATACTCTAGAATAGTGATTCCCAAAGTGGGCACCACCGCCCCCTGGTGGGTGCAGCAGTGATCCAGAAGAGTGGTGATGGCCACAGGTGCATTTGGGGGCGATTAATAACTGTAAGGGGGCGGTGATAATGTGTGACGGGGGCCCTAAGTAATATTTTTTCTGGAAATGGGGTGGTAGGCCAAAAAAGTTTGGGAACCACTGCTCTAGAATATCAATTTCTAAGTTCATTTTTTAAAAAATGCTACTTTAAGAGGGCTCTATAGTATAAAAGTAACTTATATTAATTTAACACATATTTATTGAACCCTTCCTGAGTGTAAAGCACTGTATTATAATTAGATACCATATCATTCCTTTATAGGTAGATATATAATCTTCACTTAATAGTATAATCTTTAAGACTATACAACAATGTAATAATAATTATATTGTTGTTTTCTACCTTTTCCTTCTCATCCTCTGCTTGTCTTGTCCATATCCTAACAGATATCTGCTACAAATGATTTTGCATAATGTTCTGTAAATCTTCCTGTAGGCCAAGTTTTTGCTTTCCTTTAAAAAAAAATCCTTACCTTCTCCCTTAGAATCAATACTATGTATTGGTTCCATGACTAAAAAGCAATAAGGGCCAGACAATGGCAGGTAAGTGACTTGCTCAGGGTTACAATAGCTAGGAAGTGTCTGAGGCCAGATTTGAACCCAGGTTCTCTTGTCTCTAAACCTGGCTCTCAATTTACTGAGCCATCTAGTTGCCCTTTTTTACTTTTTTTTTTTTTTTTAAACCTGGCTACCTTAGATTTATTTGGAGAAAACATTCTTAATTTAATGTAATTGAGATTATTCATTTTACCTCTTACAATTCTTTCTGTCTTTTGTTTATTCATAAATTCTTCCCATGTCCATGAATCTGATAGGTAATCTGTTCCCTGTTCTTCTAATTTGCTTATACTATTTCCCTTTATGTCTAGGGCAGGTAAACATTTTGATCCAAAATATTCATACTGATCCAGCTTTATATCCATTATATTTATATCCACATATATATCCTATATCCATTATCCATATATCCATCATAACTTTATATCCATAAATTTAGTTTTCCTGAATTATTATGAGATTTCACATGGATTCAAATTCAACAATCATTTATTAAGTACATATCATATATGATACGCGGAGAAAGTGGCAAAATGCCTTGTATATAGTCGATAGCTAATAAGTATTTGGTAAAAATTGATTGGAGGAGATAAATGAGATGTAGGTGCTACCCTTGAGGAGTTTCCTATCTAGTGGTTATTTACATACATAAATAACCATAATGCATAATGAACTAGAAGTCTTATTATTGTCACAGTTGATCTGAAGTCTTCTCAGCCCATTTAACAAAATATTGAATGTGAGAATTTTAATGTAACAAATAAATATTTAAAAAATAAAAAGCTACTATTTTACATGATGTAACAAAAAAATAGACATGGAAGAAGAAGTGGGTCTTACTGAAAAGCAGCCTGCTCCCTCCCCCAGTTACTACTTGAAGCTCTTTTGAGGATCTGATCCACTTTTATTGCAGCAATCTTCCTCCATGACACTTATTGATTTATCACTAAATTACCCTAGGATTTCATTTCAAGGCTTAATAGATTCAATTGTAGGCATTAATAAGTGCTCACACCTCCATCTTAAGAGCATGAGTTTGGATTAGAAGTATTTCTGTAAAGAATTTATATAGCACTTGTTTATGAGGGATATGATGATCTTTTAGCTGTTATTCCTCAAGAGGTTCCTGCTGGATAGGTCAAAATCAGTTCCACTCAATGAAATGGAGGTACTTAATTCTTACAATGAGGTAATTGCCCATATATGTTTGACTTCCCTGGTTCTGTGACATTATCTTTAATTTTTCTTTATTCTCTGCATCCTTAATTCCTCTGCTAAAGATGGCTTCAATTTCTTCAAGCTAGGAAGAAATTGGCAAGTGCCCTCCTTATTGCTTTTAAACCTTAGGGAGTTATCAGACACACATTAAGGCTTTGTAAAGCTCAAGGCAGTTTAATAACTTCCACATTAAGAATACAGAATTCAAAACCATCAGGACAGCTCTGAAACAATTGGGACACTAATGGCTTCTTTAAGTAGGGCACCTCTCTTCATGACATAGAGAAGGCACGTCCCCCTATTAGTGGGAACTGAGGCAACATGTTGGTTAGTCTCATGGTCTGACCTTTGGGATGGTCAGATACACTACTCTACTCTCTGCAGTGGTTTCCATTTGTGTCTTTGTTAAATCTGTTCTCCAGAAGTGTGCTATGGCGAAAAGAACACTGACTTTTATAATACTAAACCCTGAGAGATTAATGAGCTTCAAAATTCAAATGGGCAGGCCATTATTATTACGTGGGAAGTTTTATTATTAAGTAGGAAATGCCTTAACCAGAAGCCTCTACTCTCTTGTGTCTCCCTTTTCCCCTACACTGACCCCAACCATTTCTAAGCTTGTAGAGCTTTCCAGAGTCCTGAAATGAAAAAGAAACTAGAACTAGAATCCATTTTATTTCAGCTCCTGAGCATTCTACTTTCAGAAACCAGTAGGTTTGTTAGTGCTGGTATGGGTATTTTCAAGCTAGGATTCTTATACTTTGGTGCTGGGCAGCTAGGTGGTGCCAGGCTCTGTGTCAGGAAGATTTAAGTTCAAATGTGGCCCCCAGACACTGTGTGACCCTAGGCAAGTCACTTAAACCTATTTGTCTCACTTTCCTCATTTGTAAGAATGATCTAGAGAAGCAAATGGCAAACCACTCTAATATCTTGCCATGATAACTCCAAATAGGGTCATAAAGAGTCAGAAATGACTGAAAAATGATTAAACAACAATCCAGTGCTGCTAGGTTTAAGGAGTTAAGGATGAGACTCATAAATTAAACTCAGAGATTTAGAATTTTTTATTCATTTTTAAAAGATTGATTTTCCCTATCTGCCTCAGACTGGAAGTATAAGGTCTCACTATTGATTGACACCTAGTCAATCACCTTGTTGCCCCCCAAACTCTAGTGTTTCTTTATTGAATCTAGGATAAACTACATCCTCTTCACATTGATATTTAAAACCCTTCATGGTTTGGGTCCAGACAATCATTCAAGCATTTTTCCTTGCTTTATTTTCTACCTGGATTAGTTTGTCCTTCCTTTGACAATCTGGTGACTACCCTGCTTCCAAGGACTTGCCTAACGGATGCTGGAATTAACTCCTAATTGATTTAGTTACTCAGAATTTCTGAGTTTCAGATCCTGTAGCTAACTGGGATTACTGATGTGCACCATCATGCTGAGAAGGATCTTAGAAGTCACCAAGTCCAATCTCCTCATTGTACATATAAGGAAACTGAGGCATACTGGGTTAAGTGACTTGCCCAGGGTCACACAGGGAAGAAAGAAGAATTGGGGTTCAACTTCAAAGATCTTCTGACTCCAAATCCCATTTCCTTTTCACTGTGCCAAGCTCCCATGGTTAGTTTCCTGCAAGCCATGTTAGTTAATTTTGTGTCTAAAGAACTCCCTCCTTCCTTCTGGGGGAAACCTACAATTGAGTCTGTGCCTTAATCCTTTTCTGTCCTTAGCTTCTAGGGGGTCCTTAATTCAGCAGTGCTCATTGACCACATCAAATAACTGTTCTACCTATGAGCTTTAACTAAGATTGCCTCTAGGGTGGGAATTGTTTCTCAGCATGGAGTTTCTCGTGTGAGAGCTAGAAGGAGAGGCATATGTTCTGTGGTTAGCCCTTCCCTGACTTTCAAGAAGGAACTGATGGGTCAAATAGAATGGCAGTGCTGTTTTTCTTTGATTTTTGTCCACTCCTTCCCAACAGATGCTCTGTAGTTTTATGTTTTACGTGTGCTCAAAGGCTGTCTGCTTTTATTGACTTCTAAGTGAAGAAAGCAGAACAAATAAACTTTCACAGTGGAGAGAGAAACAAAGGCATAATGCTGCTTTCTACTTGGCATCAGTGGCCAATTTGCTTTCAAGTGAGAATCCGGGGCCTTTCTGGAAGAGTCTGATGGGATCATTGACTTAGAGCTGGAAGCCCTTTCAGAAGCTGAAATTGATAACAAAGAAATAAAGTGACTTGTTCAAGGTCATACAGGCAGGAAAAACTCAGACAGGACCTGAACACAGATCCTCTGACTTCAGACACAATTTTTTCCCATTGTACTAAATTACCTGCCTTTCTAAAAAGCCCTCACATTTATCCAAACCCTTTTCATCTTCTCTATATAATTTCCTCATTAAGAGATTGATTATTGTTGTTAATTAATGTTACATATGTCCTATTGTGATTTTTCCTCAGAGAGTGTCACTGATAGACATTCCCTTCTTTATACTCATGGCAACTTCCCTAGTGCATGCCTTTATCACACTTCTTGGAAATTCTTTATATGACATCCCAAGTAAATTCAAACTTTTCTCCTTTCCCTAATCCATCTCTTTTCACATGATCCCTGAAAAAAATTTTTTCTAAAGCAGAAAGCTGACCCTGCTGCCTCTGACTTCCCCTCAAGGAATTGCTGTTGTTCACTCATTTTAGTAGATTCTGGGCTCTTGGTGGCACCGTTTGGGGTTTTCTTAGCAAAGATACGGGAGTCGTTTGCCATTTCCTTCTCCAGCTCATTTTACAAATGTGGAAACTAAGGCAAATGGTGAAATGACTTGCTCAGAGTCACACAGCTAGTAAGTGTCTGAAGCCCAATTCAAACTCAGGAAAATGAGTGATCCAGATTCCTAGACTAGTGCTCTATCCATTGAGCCACCTAGTTGCCCTCCCCCCCCCCCAAACTCTAATGTTTCCCTATTGAATCTATCATAAACTACATCCTCACATTATTTAAAACCCTTCACAGTTTGGTTCCAGACAATCATTCAAGAGACATTTATTACATTCTTACTTGGTGCCAAGCACTGTTATAGGTGGTAAGAATTCAAATGCAATGAAGAAAAGACTCCCCCCTTGCAAGGAAGAGAAGCACATAGATCAAAATTTGTAGAATAAACATAAAGACAATAAATTCCAGGTCACACTCATTTAGATCTTTAAGGATTTCAAAGAGCTTTGCCTGCATTTGTTGTTTATATGAACCTCAACTAATCCTGGGAAACCAATCCTATTATGATATCCATTTTACAGGTTAGAAAGTTGAGGGTCAGAGATTTGTTTAGGACTAAAAAGGAAGGAGGGAGGGAGGGAGAGGGGGGCAGAGAGGGGGATAGAGGGGGAGGGGGAGGGGGCATATGACGATTTGACCACCAAGTTATCCTTACTCCTATTAATC
Source organism: Gracilinanus agilis (assembly GCF_016433145.1). Lineage (NCBI taxonomy): Eukaryota > Metazoa > Chordata > Mammalia > Didelphimorphia > Didelphidae > Gracilinanus > Gracilinanus agilis. Next base: position 257,611,698 of record NC_058134.1, on the reverse strand, counting down.
ATTTCAGGTCTAATTGCTTAGTGATAGTCATTTTTGTAGTTCTCTGCCTTTCCTCAGACACACTTCATAGGCTTGACCTTATAGTTGTAAATTGACTTTGAACTTGGAGGCCTATGTTTGAAGCTCTGAAACACAATTCTCTCTGTTGTTTACTGGATGGTTTGTAAAAGGTGATCCCACCATCATGTCCCACATTATGCTTCTTTTAAAAATATTTTATTTAATATACTTATCTAAAATTTAAATATTAAGTTTATTACATATCATATATTATATAATATCAAATACTAAATTCATTTAAAACAATATTTTATTTTTTTCCCAATTATATTCAAAAAAATTCTTTGAGTTCCAAATTCTTCTTCTGACCTTCTCTTGCTTTTCCCCTCCCACCCTCCCTTTATTCCTCCCTATGACAGTAAACCATCTGCTAAAAGATTTCACATGTATAATCACCACATTTTATAAAAAGTACAGTGGAGTCATAGCATGTCCTTTCTTGGGAAAAAAAGATGGTGGCAGGAAAGTTTAACTGCAAGTGGTCATTGGCGAGTCCTTTGTACTTTGGGTAATAACGTATGATTGCTTTGTAGATTTATGAGTAATCGACTCTTAATAAGAAAGAGTGGGCCATAAACTTGGGGAAATAACTCCTAACTTTTATTATAAGACTATTTGGAAATGCTGAGGTTCATCTTAAGTTTTTAATCCCTTTGGGATTCTCCCCATGGGCAGTTTCCCCAAAGTACTCAATGCCCAAGAATTGGAAAAATTATGTTTTATTGTGGGGAATCCCTCTTTTTTGGCCTTTGTTTGGACAAATCTTTTTCCTTATCAAATTTGCAGATGGCAAAAAGTTGGGGATAGCTAATTTACAGTGGATGGCAGACTGGGACACTGGGCTGAATCTAATAAATGAAATCATAAGAGTTGAATAATAGCAATAAGTATAAGAGCTGCTATTTATGTAGTGAGAACCATATGTGAGGCACTGTGCTAAGTGCTTTACAAATAGGATAATGTGATCCTTATGACAAAACTGGGAGTTAGGTGATGCTATTTTACCCATTTTACAGATGAGGAAACTAAAGCAGAGTTTAAGTAGATAAAAATAAATATCTTGGGGCAGCTGGGTAACTCAGTGGAGTGAGAGTCAGGCCTAGAGACAGGAGGTCCTAGGTTCAAACCCGGCCTCAGCCACTTCCCAGCTGCGTGACCCTGGGCAAGTCACTTGACCCCCATTGCCCACCCTTACCAATCTTCCACCTATGAGACAATACACCAAAGTACAAGGGTTTAAAAAAAATAAAATAAATGTCTTGCAGTCGTGTACAAATAATAATCTTCACTATTATAATAGGTGTGGGGGGATTGGATAGACAGTAATTGTTCTGAAAGAGAAATGAGTGCTTTAAAAGTGGATGCCAAGATCAGTAGGGGTCTGCAAGGTGATGCCAGCCAAAAAAGGTCATATGACATTGGGCTTTATTAAGATGGGGCATAACTTCTGGGAATATGGAGGTAAAGTCCTCCTCTACTCTGCCTTTCTCAAGCCCCATCCAGAGTATGGTGTTCACTTCTAGATGCTATAGTTAAGGATACTGTAGTAAAGTATCCAGAGGTACATGACTGGTATGGTGAAAGCCACTGAGTCTATGATATGAGGATCCTTTGAAGTCTTTGGGCATGCTAAACCAGAGAAGAGAAAACTCAGGATTGGGGGAAAAATGGAGGGTATGGTGGGATTTTCTATGTAATTGAAGAACTGTCCTTTAGAGGAAGGATTGGATTTGTTCTTTTGGGCTTCAAAGAGGAGAAACAAGAGCAATGGTTGAAATAGCAAAGAGGCATATTTGGGCTGGATGTCAGGGAGAAAAACAGAAATAAAAATATCCTGATAGTTAAAGCTGTTCCCAAATAGTAGAATGACTTGATTTAAAAGGTGGTGGATTCCTCCTCTTTGGAGATGTTCAAGCAGTGGCTAGATTGCCACTGATTTTATGTAATACTACCAATTCCTTGCAAGTGTGAGTTGGACAAGCCAGCTGTTTAGGATCCTTCAGAATCTCAGATTCCATGATTCCATAGTCCTCAATCATCAGAGTACTTTGTAAGACCTAAATTTTAAAAAATATTCCCTACAAAGGAATGCATTTAAAGAGTGAGACTTTAAGGAATGAAGTAGAGAAATGATTAATAAATAAGAATTGGGAAGTTCCTACTATTCCCAAAAGCACTAAACCAGGTGCCAAGGATATAAAGAAAAAAAGATGATGTTTCTTCCCTTAAGATAAGATCAATTGAATTAGGAGAGCCAAGACAAACATCCATGAGCACACACAATATTCAGATGAGAAAATCATGCTAGCAGCTGGAGGATCAGAAAAGGTCTCCCTTAGGAGGTGGCAGTTGAGCTGATTATTGAAAGAAGACAGTGATTCAAAGAGGTGGGCGTAGGGAAGGAGACTATTTAAAGGAAGAGTGAGCCCTTGTGCAAAAATACTAAGATGGGAGTTGGAACTTGTGAGTGACGAACAAGAAGTCTAGGTTGTCTGGAACCCACTTTGTTTAAAAGAAAGCAATTTGTGATAATCCTGGAAATGCCATTGGAGCCATCTGCCTAACCTTTCTCTTTAGAACTCAGCTATCCTAATCTACCTATTCATTGTTACTCTTTTCTTTTTTTTTAATCAAAATATTTTCTAATGCCAACATAATAAGCCAAATTATATACACATACCTCCTGTATTTCCAGCTTCTTTCAAGTTCCAGCTAAAATCCTACCTTCTACAGGAAGCCTTTCCCAATTCCCTTTGACACCAGCACCTTCTTTCTGCCGATGGTTTCATAGATTTCCTGATTCATGTATGTCTGTGTGTATATAATTATTTGCATGTTGTCTTCCCCAATTAGACTAGGAGATCCTTGAGGGCAAAGACTATCTTTAGGCTTTCTTTGTAATCCCGGTTCATAGTAAGAGCTTAATAAATATTTATTCATAAATATCTGTACCCACACACACAATCAGTCAAAGTGTTTAAGTCAGATCTCACGCAATGGGAGAACACTGTTGTGAATCAACATTTTTACACATGTCTCAAATCAAAACATTTCTGTAATCACAGATGATAAATATTCTCATCAAAGAACAATTGAAGATGAAGGAAGGGAGCCTAGAGTTAAAAATAAGCAGATGCAAGAAAGTTATTAAATGGTGATGATTTTTTGGTAATTTTTTAAAAATGTGTGATGAGAAAGTGACCTTTTCATGGTGGGGGAGGAGAAAGCTCATTTCTACATCTATAAATCAAGGGGCAAATGAGCTTACTTACATCAAACTTTGTTTTCCATTATCCACAGTGCTTTGAAGCCTTATGAGAACATCTTGGAGAGACTTGTGACCCTCTAAAGAAAAGATTCCTTACCTCTGACCTACATTTTCTGCTTCTATGGTATTGTATTATTTTGTTTATTAATATTTGAAGTGACAACTCTGAATTCCTTTAACATCATCAGACATAAAAAGTGAGGAATTTATATCCCATGTACAATGATTAATAAGCAAGGAAAGTTGATCATTGCATTGGGAAAGGAAAACATTCTTAAGTAACATTGCTTGAAAAAATGTCAATGTGTCAAAGAGTTTGTTAAAAAGAATTTTAGTTTACCTATGAGATACCATCCTTTAAACTTTCCAGCTAATCAGTTTACTTAATTTTATTCATTGTTACACAACCATTTTACTTGTATATTTGAATTTTTAATTAATTTGTTATTTCATTTTATTCCTTTGCCTGAGATTATTTTTAAAACATTTATTAATATTTGTTTTTAACATAGTTACATGCTTCATGCCCCTACTTTCCCCTTCACCCCCCTGCACCTCCCCCCATAGCCGATGCACATTTCCACTGGTTTTAATATGTGTCCTTGATCAAGACCTATTTCCAAATTGTTGTTAGTTGCATTGGTGTGGTAGTTTCGAGTCCACACCCTCAATCATGTCCACCCCGACCCATGCGTTCAAGCAGTTGCTTTTCTTATATGTTTCCACTCCTGCAGTCCTTCCTCTGAATGTGGGTAGCATCTTTACCATAAATCCCTCAGAGCTGTCCTGTGTCATTGCAGCCTGAGATTATTTTTAAAGGGTAGGATAAAAAAATTAAAATCAGCTTTTTATCCATTTTGGAATGTGTATCATTTTAAATTCCTGAATAGAATGTAAACTTCTCAAAGGCAAAGGCTGTTACATTTTTCCCCTTTGTTACAGCATATAGCACAGTGATTCAAACATAATAAGCACTGACAACATTTTTATTGAATAGTTTTCTTAAGTTCTCTATGGAATTTGTAGCTTTGCTTGTCATATGACAGTTATCACCTGAGAGGTGAGGCAATTTCTAGAAGTATTTTTTTTAAACCCTTGTACTTCGGTGTATTGTCTCATAGGTGGAAGATTGGTAAGGGTGGGCAATGGGGGTCAAGTGACTTGCCCAGGGTCACACACCTGGGAAGTGGCTGAGGCCGGGTTTGAACCTAGGACCTCCTGTCTCTAGGCCTGACTCTCACTCCACTGAGCTACCCAGCTGCCCCTAGAAGTATTTTTAAAATTAATTTGTTCTTCCTTCTCCTCCCTACCCTATCTCTTGAGCTGTTAGGGTGCTTAGTGATGGAATATGAATTGTTTTATTAACACATATTTTCATTAAACCACCTTCAGCAAACATCTCTATTAACTACTTAATGTACACATTTTAACATGTTATTAAAAGTTCTGGAGATATAAAGTTTTAAAACACATTAAAAACATTTTTCTATCTTTTAGGACCTTATATTTGGCTGAGAGGATATGGTATAGACCATTGGTTCCCAAACTTTTTTGGCCTACCGCCCCCTTTCCAGAAAAAATATTACTTATCACCCTGGAAATTAATTTTTTAAAATTTTAATAGCAATTAATAGGAAAGATAAATGCACCTGTGGCCATCACTGCTCTCCTGGATCGCTGCAGCACTCACCAGGGGGCAGTAGTGCCCACTTTGTGAATCACTGGTATAGACACCTATAAGTATAGTAAGTTCTAGATGGAATGTGATAAGAGCAAAAGAGTCAATAAGAATTTTGTAGAAAAATTGAGATGAAAGGGAGGGAGGGAGAGAATTCAAGACTCAGAATTCTGTTAAAATGTTTGAGACATTTTTCATTTAATTGAGGAAAAATAAATGAAAAATAAATAAATCAAGCCTTCTCTCACCATCAAGATGATGTGCTCTCTAACACTAGAGACAAATACTGTAGGGAACTATATGTACTGCTATAAGAAAATGTGTGAGTGAGAGAAAATCATGAATTGGATTTTTAAAAAGGATATGTTAGGGTTAGGTCCTCTTGACTAGAAGGCCTTTGGAGACCACCTATATTCAAATTGTTGAAAGAGGATGACAATAATAAGAAATATTGAATAGTCAAAGAACTAGGAGGAGAACCAAAAGAAATAGGAATGAAAGGAAGAAAGATTATTCTAGAGCAGAGACCATCTGAAAGTCAACAGTATCATATCACACACAGTACAAAAGAGGAGAGACCATTGCAGTTAGAATTTACTGCTGAACTTTGAAAGTTTTCTTGAGTAGTTGGATTGGACATCAAATCAAAGAGGGGTAAAAGAGGGAGGCAGTGTGGTATGATGGATAGAACCAGTCTTATAGTCAAGAAGATATATTCAAGCTGTAGATCTGACCCAATTTGAATGTATGGCTTTGGATGATGTCACAGAAAAGGTATTAATATGCATTTGAAGAAGGAGTTCCCTTGTTCACAGATAATAGAGATGGTAGAGGAGAAGTGAGCATAGACAACTCTTTCTAGGAATTTAACACTGTAAAGGTAAAGATATATAGGATCAGAGCTTGAGTGCATGTGAGGATCAAAGGAAGAGTTTTATTTTATTTTTATTTTGCTTTCTGAATATAGAAAGTGGGGAGAGAGGATGAGCAAAGGCATCAAAGTCAGTGAAGAGATTTTGAGGTAAAAACCAGGGGAAAGAGTGAACTTGAACAGATGGCCTCAGTCTTGTCAGGGAAGTAGGAACTGAAGACATCTGCTGAGAAGGGGTGGGGGAGTAAGGGTATGTGTGTGGGTTTCTAGTGTTTGAGCCAAGAAGTCTCTACTGTGCACACAGTAGGCATTTAATAAACTTTGAATGAAATGGACTTTGTTACTCAGCCAACACACACACACATGCACAAATACATCTCACATCTAACTATCCTGCAAGTCCTTTATTTAAGTTGTTAAAAGAAAAGGAGATAATAGTTGGCATTCATATTCCTCCTTGTTTTTTAATGTGATGGTCTCTGCATCAGAGTCATATGATTGCAAAACTGCAATAATAGCAGATGAAAGATGAAATTTCATTGGCTTTGTATGCAAATATGCAGGCACTGCAATGAGGTGAAAGTTCCACCTAGATTCCAGAGATCACCATGGTAACCCATATATTTTATACGTAATAATTTGAAACAAAAATACCATTTAATTTGAAGCATCTGAAAATTAATCATTTATGCAATTCTTGGCTAAATCTCAGGCTTCCAGACATTCCCTTCAGCCTTGTTCTGTTTATTGGGTGGTGTCAGATTTTCAAAGCTAAACCTGTTCTTTATGACTGAGTTTCTTTTAAAGTCATCTAGGAGATACCAACACATGATTCTCATCACACCATCCCTTCAGATCCCTACTTTCCTTCTTTCTATCTTAAATGCAGTCTAATGCATCAGACCTTCCCTGACTCTGCCCATTTCTTCAATGAGAGGTGCCACAGACAGAAATGATTTTCTATTTCTTTTATAAATATGTTGCATGCATTTATACAGATTGTTTTCTTCAATAGAATGAAATGCATTGAGGGAAGAAGTGACTTCATTTTTTAAAAATAATTTTTATTTTTTAGAAAAGTTATCATGGTTATATGATTCATGTTCTTACTTTCCCCTTCACCTCTCCCTCTCCCCCCATAGCTGATGCACATTTCCCCTAGTTTTAACATGTGCCATCACTCAAGACTTATTTCCAAATTGTTGATAGTTGCATTGGTGTGGTAGTTTTGAGTCTACATCCCCAATCATGTCCTCCTTAACCCATGTGTTCAAGCAGTTGCTTTTCTTCTGTATTTCCTCTCCTGTAGTTCTTGCTCTGAATGTAAGTAGTGTTCTTTTCCATAAGTCCCTCAGAATTGTTATGGATCATTGCATTGCTGCTAGTACAGACATCCATTACATTCTATTTTATCACAGTGTATTGGTCTCTGTGCACAATGTTCTTTTGGCTCTGCTCCTTTCACTCTGCATCAATTCCTGGAGGTCTTTCCAGTTCACATGGATTTCCTCCAGTTTATTATTCTTTTGAGCACAATAGTATTCCATCACCAGCATATACCACAGTTTGTTCAGCCATTCCCCAATCAAAGGGCATACCCTCGGTTTCCAGTTTTTTTGCTATCACAAAAATCACGGCTATAAATATTTTCATATAAGTCTGTTTATCTATGATCTCTTTGGGGTACAAAACCAACAATTATATGACTGGATCAAAGGGCAGGCAATCTTTTATAGCCTTTTGAGCATAGTTCCAAATTGCCAGCCAGAATGGTTGGATCAGTTCACAACTCCACCAGCAATGCATTAATGTCCCAATTTGGCCACATCCCCTCCAACATTCATTACTAGCCCCTACTATCATTTTAGCCAATCTTCCAGGTGTGAGGTGATACCTCAGAGTTGTTTTGATTTGCATTTCTCTAATTATTAGAGATTTAGAGCACTTTCTCATGTGCTTATTGATAGTTTTGATTTCTTTATCTGAAAATTGCCTATTCATGTCCCTTGCCCATTTATTGACTGGAGAATAACTTGATTTTTTTATACAATTGATTTAACTCCTTGTATATTTGAGTAATTAGACCCCTGTCAGAGTTTTTTGTTATAAAGATTTTTTCCCAATTTGTTTTTTTCCCTTCTGGTTTTGGTTGCATTGTTTTTGTTTGTACAAAAGCTTTTTAATTTACTATAATCAATCATCCAATTCACATTCAGAGTTATAATTATCAGTTGTGTATTCCCCAACATTTTGGTATCCTCTCTTAGTTCTACTCCTTTTTCTTAGGCTATTTCCTTTTAAACCAGTGATTTGTTTTAAAACAGTAACCCTTGTCCCCTCCCTTGATTTACTACCCTTTCTATCCCCTCCCTTGTTATTTCCCTTTTTTTATTTTTAAGGCCTAATGCATTCCCTCTCCCTTCTCCTCCCCTCCCTTTTTTGACCTCCTCACTCCTCTGCTCACCTTGGTTTATCCTTTCTGACTTTCTCAGTAGGGTTAGATAGAGTTCTGTATCTCAATGCATATGACTATTCTTTCCTCTCAGGGTTAATTCCACTGAGAGTAATGTTTAAATATTACCTCTTAATGCTCTCTTCTTCTCTTTCTTATAATAGTATTCATCCCCTCCCCTTCCCATCCCTCTTTGTGTGTAATAGAATATCCTATTTTTCTTATTCATTCAAGTTTCTCTTGGTGTCCTCTACTATTCACCCCCTCTTTCCCACCCACCCCCTTATCATCTTAGACCATTTAGTACTCCAACCTCTCCCTGTGAATAATTCTTCTAATTACTATAATAGTGGATACTATAATAGTGAATAGAGTTCACTACAGAGAATTACACATAACATTTCTCCATATAGGAATACAAATAATTAGATCTTATTGAAGCCCTTAAAGAGGAAAATTTAAAAATAAGTTTTCTTTCCCCTCTGTTTCTTATTTACCTTTTCATGTTTCTCGTGGTTTTTGTGGTTTAATATAGAACTTTCCATTTAGTCCTGGTCTTTTCTGTGCAAATACTTGAAAATCTTCTATGTATTGGTATTGTTGAATGCCCATACTTTCCCCTGGAAGTATATAGTCAGTTTTGATGGGTAGGTAATCCTTGGTTGTAGAACCAGTTCTCTTGCCTTTCTGAATATCATATTCCAAGCCTTGCAGTCTTGTAGTGTGGAGGCTGCCAGATCCTGTGTGATCCTGATTGGTTCTCCTTGATATCTGAATTGTCTCTTTCTGGCTTCTTGTAAAATTTTTTCTTTTACTTGGAAGCTCTTGAATTTGGCCATTATATTCCTGGGGATTCTCTTTTCAGGGTTTAGTGTAGAGGGTGATCTATGGATCCTTTCAATGTCTATATTGTCCTCTTGTTGTAGAACTTCAGGGCAATTTTGCTGAATAATTTCCTTTAGTATGGAGTTCAAATTTCTATTAATTTCTGCTTTTACAGGAAGACCAATGATTCTCAAATTACCTCTTCTAGACCTGTTTTCTTGATCTGTCAATTTCTCAGGGAGATATTTTATGTTTCCTTCTATTTTATCAGTCTTTTGATTTTGCTTTATTTGTTCTTGTTGTTTTGAGAGATCATTGGCTTCTACTTGCCCAATTCTTGTCTTTAGAGACTGGTTTCCTGCCACGTTCTTTTGATTTTCCTTTTCGATTTGGTCTATCCTGTTTTCCAGCTGTTTGATATTGGTCTACAATTTGCTTATCAATTCTTTTGGTTTGGGGGCATCTTTTTCGAATTGACCAATTCTAGCCTTCAGAGTCTGGTTTTCAGCTATAATCTTTTGGTTTTCCTTTTGAATCTGTTCTGTTTGGTTCTTTGAGGCTTCCAGCTGGTCATTTCTGGTCTTCTATTTGCTTATCAATTCATTTGATTTCTGAATCTCACTTTCTAATTGTGAAACTCTGCCTTTTAAACTGTTATTTTCTTGCCAGATCACTTCCATCTTTCTCATAATCTCAGATTTGAACTCTTCAAGAGCTTGTGACCAGTTTTCATTTTGGGGGGAAGGTTTGGATATGATTACTTGTTTGTTCTCCTCTGCTGTTTTGCTCTGTTGTCTGGATTTTTTCTGTGTAAAAGTTGTCGAGTGTTAAAGATTTCTTCTTGATCTTTCTCTTTTGGGGTTCTTGTCTCAGGCTTGCCATTATTAGCCCAGCACACGCCCAGGGTCTGTCTGTGTTCTTTGGGCTCCTGAGGTCTCAGGTCTAGTTGTTCTCAGGGTCAAGCCTCCTGGTGGTCCCCTTGCTTGTTCCTCTGCCTGAAGCTCCTTTAACAGTCTCAGGGCACTGCTTCCCCAGTCATGCACCCCTGTGCATTGGGTCCCCACCCAAGGTCCAGGCCTGCACTCAGGATCTGTGTCTCCAACTGCAACCAAGCCTGTGCTCAGGATCTGTGTTCAAAGTCCACATGTTCTTTAGCCTCTTGGGGTCTTAAGTCTTGCTGTGCTCAGGAACAGGCCCTGGTGGTCCCAGGTGCCATCAAGGACTTGATTGGTGCCCCAAATTTGCTCTAACTCTTGTGTGCTGGCTTTGGCCCTGTAGGTGGTGGTGGTGGGGAGGAGGTTACTCAGCTAGCATTTTAGTAGGGCTGTTTCACCCCTTTATAGCATGGAAATGCCCCGATCCCACATACCTTCAATGCTGCACCCTGTTGTGGGGTCCCTTCGTTTGTCTGGATTTGTTTTTATATCCCCTTGAGGAGTCCTATGTGTTTTGGTTAGGAGAGCTTAAGTGCTCCGTTTTACTCTGCCACCATCTTAACCCAGAAGTGAAATGACTTCATTTTTGCTTTTGCAGTCTCAGGATTTGAAAAGTGTCAGGTATATAATAATAATAATAGTTTTATTATTATTATTAATAATAAATACACATTATTGATTGATATTTCCTTTCTAGGCTTATGGGATGATGTGGATGATGGATAGGGGGTCATTTTGTCTCATAGTGTTTTTAAATGTTTATCAATTTTTTTTTGCCAGAACTTGGTTAAATTGTCAGTAGAAGGGCCAGGACTAATAAAAAATTGTATGTTGGCAACTTCCAGACTGAATTTGAAACTCTTCTTGTTTTTTCCTTGATCCTTATTATAATTACTCATTATATATTATAATATATATCACAATATATATTATAATATTATAATTACTTAGTGTTCAAAGGTCTGCAATATACATCACATATATGATGAACTGATTCTCACAATAACTCTTTGAAATAGGTTTCCATCTTATAAATGAGGAGACTGAGTCTAAGAGGGGACTTGACAGTAGTCATATGACTACTAAAGCGTCAGAGGTAGGATTTAAATTCAGGTCTCCCTGATCCCAAATGCATCGGTATATTCATTATGCCATTTATTTCATGATATAAAGCTACTACAGGGTCTTTTTGTGGGGAAAGAGAGGCAGTAGAATTATATTTGTTCTTTCTAGAAAAGTAGAAAATTCTCCTTTCGGAGAGACCTGAGTCTCTTTGCTTTGACAGAGAGAGGGTAGAGAAAAAAGGCATGGCTTATCTAGACCTGGGGAAAGATGGTGAGGAAGAAGTTATAATAGTTTAGTATTGGAAGAGACCTTAGAGATCAATCATTTCATTTTACAGATGAGGAAACTGAGACCCAGAAGAGTAGATTAACAAATAAAACCTTCTCTGAGATAATGGCAAATGGAGCCCTTAAATCTCAGTCCCCAGATCTTTCCATTACATCAAAATATTTACTTAAATTACACCACAGAATAGGTAGCATGGGATATGAGATGGCAGCATTCACACTAAGGCTCAAATTATTTTGAGAAAAATTTTTCATTTCCTTGTTTTTGAAATATTTTGCAAAGTAATGAAAATTATTGTAAAAAGTATCCATCAGTAATTTTACTTTCCTTAATATTTAAACAACCATATTTTGAGTTTCTCTGTGAAAAGTTCCTAAAACTGGAATCTATTCTAAAACCTGAATACTATAAATTACCTGCTGCCCAGACTTTGATTTTTCTCTTTCTTGAGTAGACTTACATACTTATTGTATGTCACAATGTATGTGGCTATCATAATTTTACCCTTCACTGAATGTCAAATTAAAAATGTATAGGTGATCAGTAAGGATTCTATCCCAGTTAATTATTCTTGGGGGATTTCTGAAAGTCTGTGCTAATGAGCTGAAACATGCTGAAGACCAAGTAGTTGAATAGTAACAACATACAGTGGTAAGAGAAAGTTCAAATTGGAAAACCCACATGATTTTTGACACATCTGTAAAGGAAGGGAGAAAAGATGGGAAAAGGCGGATCAGATGCAGTGATCTACCAGTGTAACTGTTTAACTCACTGATTCTCATGTTTGTAGGGAAGATTATAATAATGATGGCACCTGTGTGCGCTCTCTCTCTCTCTCTCTCTCTCTCTCTCTCTCTCTCTCTCCTTCCTTCCTTCCTTCCTTCCTTCCTTCCTTCCTTCCTAGTGTGTATCTTTTTTTTCAAGAACATTGATTTAAGTCAAGGAAGAACTTTCTGCTGGCATATAGGTCAGGATGGGATTAGGGATACTTCATTTACTCTATCCTTCACTTTCTTTCTATCTGATGAACACTAAAAGCTCTAAAAGAAGTAATCACTCCTTCTCTGATTGCTGAATAGTGGACTGCTCTGATGGACACCATTTCCCAGTGGTTTACTGCAACACTTCATTGATTGAAATGGTACTTCAGTGTCTCCTTTCAAATGTTTCTTCTGTTTTGTTCCCCCCTCCACCCCAGGCAGCTGCCTTTGTAGCTCACCTCATGGAATCTACTTGGCCATCCTGCTTCCTGTCTTTCTCTGTCTACAGAGGAAGCATCCCTTCAGTGCTGACAGCCTGACTGTCAGGATTCTTGGAGTCATCAGAAAGCCACAAAGCTGGATCTTCTTAATTAGCAGGAGAGAAATAGCAGAAGACTTTTCTCTTGCACTGTGATGGCGGCTATCCCTTTAGGGAGCTTCCCTAAGAATCGTAATCCAAGGATTAAGTTGCTGCTAAATCAGTGAGCCATCCCTGATAACAAAGAATCCTTAAAAAAAAAAAGAAAGAAAAAAAGGACTAGAGAAAAGCATCAAATTCATAAATACAGTGTAAAAACTGGTATGCAATACTCCACATCCATGGAGCTCCCACCTGTGCCAAGGGTAGGGAAATGGTCTTCTCATCTCTATTCTTTGGGTCTCTAAGCCTGGCAATTCTAATTTTGTAACATCCATTTTTATTGTTTTGTGATTGTTATTCCTTTTGTCATCATTGTATATGATTGTCTCCATTCTTCTTTTGTAGTAGGACCTCATTTGACTCAAACTCACTATACATGAATTTGGGCATATACAACTGACAACTGAAGAAAACAAAGGCAGAAAAATACATAAAATAAAATAATTTAATTACATGCTAAATTTGCAACATTTTCCCAGGTGGCATAAAGTCCCCCAACAGTTCACCCAATCACATTCATTCTCATTCTGAGAAGAGTTAGCATGAGTCATTACGTTGTTTTGGCCCACCATCAGGTCTTGCATCAATCTTTGTCTGAAGTTCCCCCTGCAATAAATCGTGTGTGAGTGAAAGTAGTGCTTCCTTTGTTTCTTTTTTTTAAACCCTTAACTCCTCTGTATTGGCTCCTTGGTGGAAGAATGATAAGGGTGGGCAATGGGGGTCAAGTGACTTGCCCAGGGTCACACAGATGGGAAGTGTCTGAGGCCAGTCCTTTGTTTTATTAACACTGTTTAGTTATCAAAAATGGCTCCAAAATACAAAAGTAGTGATGCTGGTAGCTCTGATAAGTCTAAGAAAAGTCATGAAGTAAGAAATATTTATTAAATAATGGGGTCTGCTATTATGTGTGATTTGCAACCTACTCTAAAGATCTTGGAACATAAGGGTCATGTAAAATGAAGTCCTACTGCATCATTTATCTCCAGTTTATGTAAGTCTTCCCATGCTTTCTAAATTCATGTTATTTAACATTCCTTAAAAGCACAGTAGTATTCCATTATATTAATATGGGATGAAGAGAGAAAAAAATATAATTCAGCATTCTAATATACTAATCTAATGAAAGAATTAGGATTGTTTTCTTTTAAATTTACATATCCATCAAGTCTGAAAGTATATTTACTATTTCACATCCATAATACTCCATTTTGCAAATAAGATGCTAGTTTTTAGACACATGGATGACATTGTTATCCATTATGCCAGTGATTTCCAAAGTGGGCGCCACTGCCCCCTGGTGGGTGCTGCAGCGATCCAGGGAGGCAGTTATGGCTACAGGTGCATTTGGGGGCGGTGACTAACTGTAAGGGGGCAGTGATAGTATGTGTCAGGGGGCGCTAAGTAATATTTTTTCTGGAAAGGGGACGGTAGACCAAAAAAATTTGGGAACCACTGCATTACACTAAGGTAGATGGAGATGTCGATTTCAGCTCCAAAAGAAGGAAAGAAGTCAGTCCCAAAATGAAATTGTCTGCCTCATGAGATAGGGACTTTCTAATTACTGAATGTCTTTAGGGAAAGATTGCTTGCTATGCAAAGGATTATTGTTCAGGTGTGAGTTAGATTAAATGGACACTAAAATGTCCTTCCTAAATTGCTGTTTTCTCAACTGCCCTTAAGTGTATAAGTGTGAATGTGGGTCTGTTATTACAACAAGAGACCAAATTACATTGGAAAGAGTGCTGAATGAGGAATCTTAGGTTCTGGACTTAGTTCCTACTTCTGACAACTTTTGTGTGACCTAGGGCAAGTCTCTGAACCTCAACTCTTCCCATCTATAAATGGACAAGATTAGAGAAGTTAATCTCTAAGGTCTCTTCTGACTTAACTTCATGAGCCTCACTTTCCTCATATGTAAATGGAGAGAATAAACTCACAACCTCCTTCATACGGTGATTTGTGAGGACAATAATTATAAACATAAAAAACATTTTAGAAGTGTTTGGATAATGATGATGATGATGATGATAATTGGATTAAGCCTGTTTCCAGCTTTTTCTCACATTGGTGTTGTTCATTCATTTCAATCACATCTGAATCCATTCAATTCTGTCATGTTGAGACTCCATTTGAGATTTTCTTGGTAGAGGTACTAGAATGTTTTGCCATTTTCTTCTCCAGCTCATTTTACAGATGAGAAAACTGAGGTAAGAAATGTTAAGTGACTTGCCTAGGGTCACATAGCTAGTAAGTGTCTGAGACCAGATTACAACTCAGGAAGAGGAATTTTCCTGATTCAAGACTTGGCATTCTTTCCACTGAGCCACGTAGGTACTCTAGGTGTGCTCACATTACTCTCCAAGATGTATCCCTTATGTTAACCAAAGGAGGCTACTCTCTGCCAAAGAAATTTCATGCTTCCCTATTTTTTGAATAATTATAAAGGGGATGATGCTTGTGCATTTATATCTTGTATCACTACCACTTCCTCAAGGGATCAAATCCCCTATTCACTTTACCTAGAATGTTCTCTATGATACCTACACCTATTGAAATCCTATCTATATTTCTAGGTATATTCCAAATGCCATTTTCTGCCTGAAAATATTGCTTGTTTTGTACCTCATTTGGAAGTAATTTCGATTTCCCATGCACTCTGATACAATCTTATTCATATTTCTCTTATGCAATGTTATATTCATTATGTCATAGATGTCTTAATTCCTTTATTGTTTTTTTAACCCTTACCTTCTGTCTTGGAGCCAATACATAGTATTGGCTCCAAGGCAGAAGAGTGGTAAGGGTAGGCAATGGGGGTTAAGTGACTTGCCCAGGGTCACACAGCTGGGAAGAGTCTGAGGTCAGATTTGAACCCAGGACCTCCCATCTCTAGGCCTGACTCTCAATCCACTGAGCTATTCACCTGCCCCCTTAATTCCCTTATTGTAAAATATCTGAGGGGAAGTAGTGTTTGATTTGTGTTTCCCCTATTACCAAGAAGAGTATTTGGTATATTGAAAATTTTACTGAATGAATGAATGAATGAATGAATGAATGAATGTTTCATAGATCCGGAGCTGATTTCTGTCTTTAATGTAACTGATACATTGTTTTTTTTTAAAATCATAGTCCTTTATGGATATACCTTTCTTCTGTGCCTTCTTTCACAGGGAGTCTTTCCATAAAACAAAACAAAGATAAATAGTATAGCAAAACCAAATCATACAATGATAAACATATGACAGTGTGCATCATTCTGCCCTCCAAGGTCCCACCCTATAGTTCTCCAGCTTTCTAAAAGAAAGGAGGGCAGTGAATTTCCTCATATCCAGAGATGATTTCTTACACATTATTAGAAAATAAAGGGTAAGACCCAGGACTACAAAATAGAGATTCATTTGTTCTATAGTGCTGATATCTGTCCTTCAAGAATAAAATCAATTCACCAGCAGTAAGACCATTAATGGTAATTTCCATTTATAGAGCATTCACCTAGACTGAGGGATCTGTAGAACACAGGAATCTAAAATTCTATTATTCTAAGTCAAGGTCCTTTAAAAAAAATAAAAGTGAAGGAGCAAACATAGGACATTTGTCTGTGACAGATGCATTTAAAGAAGGCATCCAGCCCTGGAGCGGAGGCAGCAGAGTAATTAAAAGCAATTGGAAGTAGGAAGAGGAGAGGTGGAAACAATGCAATAGTTGGTGCTTTGAGACCTGGTTAGCAAAGCAGGATAATCTATATACACTGTTTGACATTTCTTTGGGTTCTGCTGGGGTATGCAATGCTTGTCCCTAATAGGAACAGAGAGAATTCAGAGAGAATAGAGAATTCATGTTAGAAGAAAATTTTTCTTAATATGAGAAATGAATAATTAAATCTTTCATGGAATCAAAGATATGGAGTTCAGGGGATCTCAGAGACCACCTTGTCTAGCTCTGTCATATTACTTTTTAAAAACCAATGTTTTATTTCTACCCCAAATATATGTAAAGACATTTTTAGACATTCATTTAAAATACTTTTGATTTCCAAATTCTCTTCCTCTTTCCTTCTCCCCCATCCCTGAGACAGAAAGCAATCTGATATAAGGTATATGTGCAATCATGAAAAACATGTTTCCATATTAGTCATGTGAAAGAAAACACAGACCAAAAAAAAGTTTTGAAGCACGTGTAGATTTGCATTCAGACTCCATCAGTTTTTTCTCTGGAGGTGGATAGTATTTTTTATCATGAGTCCTTTAGTGTTGTCTTGGTTCATTGTATTGCAGATAATAGCTTAAATCATTCACAGTTGGTCATTGTACAATATTACTTTAGTGTGTACATTGTTTTCTCATTTGTGTTCATTTTACTTTGCTTCTGTTCATGCAAGTCCAGGTATTTCTGAGAACATCCTGCTTGCCATTTCTACATAGCATAATAAAATTATATCATAATGATATGTCACAACTTTTTCAGCCATTCTTCATTTGATGGGCATGCCTTCAATTTCCAGTCCTTTTGCCACTACAGAAAAAGCTGCTTTGAATAGTTTTGTATGGCTAGGTACTTTTTAAAAAATTTAAACTTTAAAATTTAAAATTTAAAAATTAAAAAAATTTAGGTACATTTAAAAAAATCTCATTTGGATGCACATCTAGTAGTGGTATTGATGGGTCATAGGCTTTGCCCAACTTTAGAGCTATGAGAGTTTTTGGAGAGACAAGATTGCAAACAGAGTGACGTGGAATTGGGACTAGTTTCAAATTGCCCTCCAGAATGGTAGAAGCAGTTTACAACTCCACTAGCAGTGTACTAGTATCTTAATTTTTCCACATCCCCTCCAACATTTGTCATTTATCTTTGTTGTCATATTAATCAGCCTGATATGTATGAAGTGGTACCTCAGAAATGTTTCAATTTTAATTTCTTTAACCAAAAGTGATATAAAGCATTTCTATGTGTTTATAAATACCTTTAATTAATTTATCTGAAAACTGCCTGTTTTATACTTTAACCCTTTATAAGTCCTAGAATGGCCTCTATTCTTAAAATTTGAATCAGTCATCTATATATTTAAGAAGTAAGGTCTTTATCAGAGATACTTGCTATAAATTTTTTTCACATTTATGATTACTATGTATTTCCTTCCATCCTGTTTTCTCCCATTTATCCTACAATTGCTTTCTCTTTTCATCTGGCCCATTCTCAAAAGTGTTTGACTTCTGCTATTTTCACCAATCTAACCTTTTTTCTATCAGTACCTCCCATCCTATTTCTTTTCCCCTTCCTTTTCTAATTTCCTGTAAGAGATTTTTATACCCATCTTTGTTATGAGACAATTTCCTCCATTCTACCTTTCCCTTCCCCTTATTCCTAGTGTGTATTTTTTCAACCCTTAATTTTATTTTTCAGCTATCATCCCATTATATTAAGTCATATCATGCTCTCTGTGCATATTCCTTTTGATTACCCTAATTAAGATACATTCTTAAGGGTTATAAATATCATTTCCTCATGTAGGAATATAAACAGTTTAACCTTGTTGAATCCCTTATGATTTCTTTTTCATATTTACCTTTTTATCCATCGATTGACTCTTATATCTGAAAATCAGATTTTCTGTATGACTTTGGCCTTTTTGTCAGGAATCCTTGAAAGTCATCTATTTCGCTGAATATCCGTTTTTTTCCTCATCAGTATTAGACTCAGTTTTTTTTTTTCTGTGAGGGTGATTCTTGGTTATAATTCTAGCTTCTTTGCCCTCTGAAATATCATATTCGAAGCCCACTTATCCTTTAATGTGGAAGCTGTTAGCTCTTGTGTTAACCTTGACTAATGATATTTGAAAACGTTTCTGTCTGCTTAATTTTTTTTCACTTTTACCTGGAAACTCTTGAATTTGGTTATAATATTCCTAGGAGTTTTTACTTGGGATCTCTTTCAGGAGATGATTGGTAGATTCTTTCAACTTCTTTTTTTAAAATTAAAAATGTTATTATATTTTCATGCAAAACACAATTCTTTCAATTGCTTTTTACAATCTGGTTCTAGAATATCAGAGAAGTTTTCCTTGATCATTTCTTGAAAGATTATGTTTAGGCTTTTTAAAAATATCTCTCATTTCTTAAAATATTTTAGTATATTTGTTTGCCACATTAAAGTATTCATTGGGTCTGGGTTTTTATCTTTTTTGCTTATTCATTTTCAATTTTTGGTGGTTGATTTATTAATTGTTAATTTTATGCTAGTGTTGGGCTCTTCTCCCTGTGTGTAGGATAATGTTTCAGAGTTAAGTTTTGTTTTTGTTGCTGTTGTTATTGTTATTGATCATCTTAAATAGTTCAACTCAAAATGCCTCCACTAATTTCTTGGCATAAAGCTAACCTTGAGTGACTTAAAAGCTGTTCTAGCAAAACATACATATTATATCTTTCCAAAAACTGTAAAGTCCTCTCTGTGTTTTCTGAGGGGCTCAAAGGCAGAAGTTGGGTTTCTACTCATATGATTCCTGTTAGATGGTATAAAGGTTAAAATAGGGGTTTTGAAAAAGTAAGGAGAGCAGTTGATAAAAACTTTGTTTAATTTAAGAAAGAAGTACAGATAGAAAGATAGAAAAGAGGAAAGAGAGATTACTAATCTTATACCCTATAAATATACCTAAAATTCCTATTAACTATCTCTAACTGTCTACTGAGGATAGCTTTTTCCTAGCCTGGCAAACACCAGGCCTGTCTAACCTATAGTATCTATAAATGATTCACTAATTTCCTAACTCCCTAAAATAATAGACAGCCACCAATCCTTCAATCAGTTCTCTATAGCAGCACAACTGTCAGTAGCCAACTGGCAGCAGATCCTTGCCTATGAGACAAACCTCCTGCTCTCTAGAAATCCCAGAGGCAAAAAGCCCTCTAAAGGCTAAATCCAGAAGCCCTCTCATAAGCGCAGGCCCGCCTTTATATTCTAGCAATTAAACACCAACCCAAACTAGCAGCAACCAATCCCCAACCACCAATAAACGCCCAGCAGCCAACTTCTGCTCAACTGCCAGCCCTAACTGTCCACAACTGACCCTCCAAATGTCAGCAACTGACTCTCCTAACTGTCAGCAACTGACAGTCCACAACTGATGCTTCCTCAGCAGGGGGCTCCCCAGTTCCTACTTCCTGTCACTATGGGCTGGTTAGTCCATCTCTATGGTAAAAGGACCTCCAGGCCCCCTGTTAAATTAAAGAAATTTAAAAAATCCATTTTTACATGGGTACCCCTCTGTCTTCAAGCAGTTTTTCACTCAAACTTTGAAATATTTAGAAAAATCAAAATAGGCAGCCCCCCCTTTTTAATGGATGCTTTAAATCAAAAACACCTAGAAGATAAAAATAGTTTAAGTCCGCATTTTATCCTCTACATTGAGGTACTATGAACTACATTCACCTATGGAAAGTTAATTCAATTTTACTAAGGTAAGATCTTATATTAATCTTCATTAAATCAATTAAGCACTCCATTAACAGGCATTGTTAAATGTTTTCGGTTTGTGGTTAGATACTGGAAAAAGTTTATTTTGGTCTTGGCTCTGTCACTAACTTGCTGCACGACCCGAGGTACTTAAAACTTTTTTTCTCCCTTAAATATTTTGAATACTGTACTTCTGCATAATTCATATCTTTGGTAATACTATATATTTTTATTTTTTACATTAAAAATGTCATTCTGAGAACAGGTCCATTGGTTTCACCAGATTGCCAAAGGGGTCCATTATACAAAAAGGCTAAGAACCTGTGAGTCCTAGGGGAAATCACTTGTTCTTCCTTACTTTTTTTTTTTAATCTTCAAAATGAAAATGTTGGACTAGATGGTCTCTAAAGTACCTTCCAGCTTTAAAATGTCCATGAATATTAATTGTCACGAAGGAAAGGGTTTTTTTAAGGATGCAAAATGAACAATAAGTTAACTGTATTTCTTACTTTTAATTGTGAATTTGTAACATTAATGTCATCTTTTTTCCTGACCTTTGTTCATTTCCATTGGATGCTTTCATCTTTTTTTGCAAATTTAATTCACCATGTAGCCAATCTTGAATACACAGCTGTAGGGTAAACATAACAGCGGCACAACACTGTATATTTCAAACATCAAGGAAAGGGAATATTTTCATTTTGAGAAACTGCCCAGTATTGCAAAGGAATTGGTTGGAAAAAGCCATTATCTTCTAGCATAGGATAAATGAAGCCTGCTTACAGACCGTGAGTGTGATGGATATTGCTGGGGTAGTACTTTTGCCTTCTGAGTGCTTAAAAGAGCTCAGTTCTCTAATAATTGGATTGCCTTGTGCGTTGGCTTGATCGAGTTCAATTAACATTTCATATCACATATTCACTCAATTATTTACTCTATAGTATTAAAATATTATATGCCAACCATTATTAAAATTTCTCATCCCAAACCTTTCCAAATTTTACTTGTGATGCAGACCCAGGCTTGTGGGGATGATTACATTAATAATACATCACTACCCAAAATTAAAGTGCAGAGCCGAGAACATGCTAATAGGTTTCATTGATTTCAACTTGGAAATGGGTGCAGACAATCAGAAAGCAGGTGTGAGGCTGACTTTAAATGAACTAACAGTGATCATATCAAACTGGGATCTGTGGCAAGATTCATGGTGGAGATTTAAAGTAGAAAAAATGTGAGACATAATGAAGTTGGAGAGATTAAAGGTTGGAGAGAGAAAGCCAAATGCTTATGTTACACATGATTATTATTCTATTTTTGGAGATTAGCTTTTTTGTGATAAAAGTATAAGCCTGGTCTTAAGGATTTTATTGGATTTTTGACAATTTTCTTTGATTGTGAGTGTATGGATTGAACCAATTTAGATTTTCTGAAAATTCCAAGGTTGGAGTGAAGGAGACAGTTCAAAATTATTCACGCATGAACCCTTCCTTCATCCTACCTTTCTGTGAAATTAATTTGGATTCACTCTTAATATAAGTACCTTTCTTATCTATTGTGAAACTCATTCTACAGTTGAGTTTTTGGCCCTTTCTAGCCCCAGGAAAGAATAAGGATTTGTAAGAATAACCGATTCTGTACACACCAATGTACTTTCGGAATTATTTAAAATGAAGGTTCTTTTTGAGTTTGAGGAAGTAGCAACAGAGCTATTATTTGCCTTGCAGGGTCCTCAGGCCTTTAATTTCTTTCTCTTCTATGGCAGTTTTCCCTGCCAAATACCCAGAACTGCAGAGAACTGTTAAAGGTCTCTAGTTATCTTCTTTTTGTTATGTATGATAACTTAAAGCTATCTTACAAAGAAGACCAAATGCATATTAAGAGTTAAGTAGAATGTGTGTGTGGGGGCTTTTCTTAAGATTATTATAGTAAAATGAGAGAAGGAAGAAAGGAAAAAGGCATTTATTAAGCATTTACTATATGCTAGGGACTGTACTAAGTGCTTTACACATATATTATCTCATTTGATCCTTGCATCAAGCCTGGGAGTTAGAAGCTATTATTATCTACTTTTTACAGTTGAGAAAATTGAGATAGACAGAAATAAGATGGCTTTTCAGGATCACACATATATCTAAGTGTCTGAGGTCAAATTTAAGCTCAGGTTATTCTGACTTCAGACCAAGTGCTTCTATTCATTGTACTATCTGAGTTTTTCAAAAGACATCCTGTATTACTTCAGGCAAGGAAATGTCCTGCTGCTCAAAAAAGAGGAGGAGGATCGATTATTTAAAGTATAGTTCAGTGAGTTTAGTTTACGATCTTAGGAAAATTGTAGGATTTGTTATAAAATAGATGGCTTGTTCTAAAAGAGAAGTGTGAATGAATACAAGCTAACATGGGTTCAAGCAGTAATCAATGAGGTTGGGTGTGATGCTGAATGCCTTTAACCTCTGCCATGGCAGAGGCTTAGGTTGATGGATTGAATGAGCTTGGAGTCTCTAAGGTGCTTTGGGCTAAATCCTAGGTATCTTACAGCAAGGTAGTCAGCTCTTAGGAATGGGTGATGGGGACACTAGCTTGTCTAAGACAAGGCAAACCACCACATGTCAGAAGGAACAGATCAAAGCCACTGTGCCAGTCATTAGTGGGATCAGACTGGAGGATAGTCGCTATACTTCCAGCTCAGGATATATGAAGAGATCCCACCTTGAAACAACATAAAACAAAAGAAAACAACAAAAAACCCACCAACCAATCATTAATAATTATTCCTATTATTATTATAAATACCCAATTGTTAGTGTCAATGACCAATGTTGATAATGTTACCAGCAACCAATCAATCATTAACAAGCATTTAATTACTTGCATACTATCTGGAGTCATTGTGCTAGACACTGGGGATACCATGACAAAAGTAGAAAACATCTTTGCCTTCATGAAGCCTATATTTCACCAGAAGAAACAAAATGTCCTAAATCATAAAATCATAGAATGTTTTTGAAAATAGGAAGGAATCTCACTAGTCATTTTATCTAACCTATAATCAAAAATAGAAACCCCAGTACAATATAACTGAGAAACTTTTGTTTAAAAGTCTCTCTCTGAAGGCAGCCCATTCTACTCCTGGATTGTATTTACTTTTTTTCAAACATAAAACTTTCATCTGCATCTTCGAGGTTTCCAATCATTTTTACCCCTATCTTTCAGCTCTCTAGAGGCTGGGTGCTAAGCAGAAAAAAGCTAATCCTTTTTGGATGGGAGAGCCCATCAGTTCCTTGAAGCCAACTATTGAATCCTCTTTTACAGGCTAAGCACCCATGAGTCCTTCAAACAATCCTCATGTGGCATGAGCTCAAATCTTTAAGCATTTTATTTACCTTCTTCTGGATGGTCTAGCTTATCAATGTCTTACCTACACTGTAGTGTGCAGATCAGACCAATACTTCACTTGTATCCTCTCCATTTGTGAGAGTACACCAATAGTTTCAACTCTTTATACTTAGAATCTATACCTCCCAATGCAGTCCAAGATTATATTACCTTCTATAGTTCATTGCAACCACAATACCTGCGTCTCACTGGGAGTGTAACTCATTAAAATCTCTATATCTTTTTCACAAAATTTTCTGTCCAGCCCTTAAACAGTTAATTAATTTTTGTACATATATATTACATTTATCTCTATTAATTTTCATTTTTTAGGTTCTGGATTTATGATTTCATTAAATAGGGAAATTTGGGTAAAGAAATACCCCCTCCAATACTTTTCTGTAGATTATATTCTCAATGAGAACATTGAGAAATTAAGTGACTTTCTCAAGATCAGAGGCAAACTTTTACACCAAGTCTTTGCAGCTTTGACAGTGGCTCTCTGTTTTCAAAAAACAAATTATACATATGTATAAATATACATACATGCGCACATTTCTATAAATACCCAATCGAGTTAAGAATCAAATCTACCAATACAGATTAAAGTGACTATGTGGATAGACAAGAGTTTTAAAATATTCTGAAGGCTTTTGTGGACTCCATGCTTAAAACCAGAACATGGTAGGCAAAAAAAATGTTAAACTAAACTAAAAGATCTTTTTCTGCCTTAAGCAAAGAATATTGTCTGGGATGAAGGATGTGAGTTGTACTATTTTCTTCCTGATTAGACCACATGTGAAGTTTTATGTTCTGTGCTGGGTGTTGAAATTCATGAAGGATACTGACAAGCTTAAACTTGTTCAAAGATGGAGATTGGGCTGCTTAGTTTACTCAGAACCATGCTTCTCTTTGAAGATGAGAAACCTTTGTGTCATGGGTGGGAATGGTAACTCTTTTAGAAAGTATTGATTTGCTTCCATTGATCCCTGCTGAAAGAAATAAGAGCAGCAGATGAAAATTATAGAGATGCCAATGTTGACTACAAAAGAAAAGTTTCCTAGTAATTAGAGATTCCCCAAAGTGGAATGAATTACCTTGAAATGTAATGAGTTCTCTATTATTGGAAGGCTTCAAGGGAAGGATGAATTAACTTCTTGATGGTAATGTTGTATGGGGAATTCTTGCTTAGGGTCAGATTATGGTCAGATTCCTCCTGTCCTTTTCATCTGAATTGGAGGAGGAATCAACCCCCACCTCCATATTATCATTGAAAGTATTTCAACCTCTATCAGAAGTCTTCCAAGCAAGAATTTCATGTGAACTGGAATGACCTCCAGGAATTGATGCAAAGTGAAAGGAGCAGAACCAGGAGAACCTTATACACAGAAACAAATACACTGTGGCACAATCAAATGTAATGGACTACTAGCAGCAATGCAATGATCCAGGACAATATCGAGGGACTTATGAGAAAGAACACTATCCACATCCAGAGAAAGAACTGTGGGAGCAGAAACACAGAAAGAAAAACAACTGCTTGGTCACATGGGCCAATGGGGATATGATTAGGGATGTAGACACTAAACGATCACTCTATTGCAAATATTAAAAATATGGAAATAAGTCTTGATCAATGATCCATGTAAAACCCAGCTAAATTGCTCGTCAGCTATGGGAGGAAGTGGAGGAGGGGAGGGAAAGAATATGAATCATGTAACCATGGAAAAATATTCTAAATTAAATAAACAAACAAACAAATAAATAAATGAATGAAAAAGAAGTCTTCCAGCAATGAGTTCACTATCTTGTAGGGAAGTCCATTCTATTTTTGGACAGCAAGTAACTGGGCTAAAATTTTATACAGCCACCCCAAAAAATCTGAATTGTTTCCTCTACTTCCCCTACCCTCCCCAGTTCTAACTTTTGGTGTAGGTGGAATTCTGTAAAGGACTATTTTCTCCCCACTTACATCTTACATCTTACATCCTAGTGGGAAGTATAAGGATAGAAACTCACGTTCTGTAGATTCCTTGAAAGCATTTTGGTGTTTTCGAAAACTCATTCTCATATTGTTCAACCTAGATAAAACGAAAACTGTCCTGTTAACAAGTAGTAGCTATCCTATTATAACACTAGGTTCATTTAAAATAGATTTTGCTCTTCAGGCTATTATACAAGTTAATAAAAAAACAAGTGCTTTTTAAAAGTTGAATCACAGTTTTTGGATATACATTTATCTTCTAAAGGTTCATTGAAAGCTTTCTTAAGGATAATTCTAGTAGCAAACAGAATAGCAAGGATGCTATTTATCTATTCACATATCACTGTTTTTTGAAATTTTTTCATTGAATCCAGGATAGAAACTATGATGATTTGCTATGCTGAAATCTATTTCAAAAAAACAAACAAGTGTACTTTTAAAGTTATTATGAATCAGTATTATGCCATCTAGATAGTGCAGTGGATAGAGTGCTAAGTCTGGAGACAGAAAGACCTGGATTCAAATACAGACTATGTAACCTTGGACAAGTCACTTAACTTGTATGCCTCAGTTTCCTCAAATGTAAACTGGAAATAATAATAATATCACCTACCTCACTCAGTTGTCATGAGGAACAAGTGATATATTTGAAAAAGTGCTGAGCACATTGCCTAGTGTGTATTATGCACTATGGGATTGATTATTCCTTCTCCCGTCCCCTATTCTTCATTTCCCATCTTGCCAATTTGGAAAAACAAATTTATTTGTGATTCTGCTCCATTTCTGAGATACTTGATTGGAGGAGTTCTCCAGAATATTTTAAGGTCTGTATTTGTAGCATGGAGATTGGTCATCTATCTCTTAATGAAAGATAGCAAGGTTCTTATTAGGAGACATTTGGAATGTGATAAAATTTTGTATCCTGTAGAGATGTGCTGCATAGTTTTTACTTTTTCCCTGAAAAATTTGCATTGATCACTAAGGTTAGGCTCCATGGGGGGAGCCCTTCTGTGATTTCTGGTGTCAGTGACCTAGCCCTGAATGATCATAAAGTGCAAGTTCTCTGTATCCATAATCAAAGTCCAACATCCATTTTTGATGCTTCTTTGCCAACACATCATTGAATTCACGCTGATGTCACATGTAGAAAATCTTTTTTTTCCTCTCTTGGATCTCAGTCATTGAAGATTCCTTCCTATCATTTCCATTAGGCAACGCCAGTGACTTGTATTAGTTATCTCTTTTTACTGTTGCTTCATGAAGTGATACCAATTCCTTCCAAAAGTATTTCTGTAGGCTTTTGGGAAAATAGGTAATGGAGTAAGTATATGGAGAGCTGGGACTGAGGTCAGGAAGACTGAGTTACAATCTGTAATAATAATATCTAAAATTTATATGGCATTTACTATATGTCAGATAGTATGCTAAGCACTTTACAGTTATCTTATCTGATCATTACAACAACCCTGGAAAGTACATATAATAATACCCATTTTACAGCTGAAGAAACTGAGGCAAACAGAAGTTAATTAACTTGCCCAGGGTCACACAGCTACTAAGTGTCTGAGGATAGATTTGAAATCAGGTTTTTCTCACTCTAGACCCAATTCTCTATTTACCTAGTTGCGCCTAGCTTTGTGATCCTGGGTAAGTCACTTAACCTCCTGTTTGTGCTAGTTTCCTTTTGTTTACCTTGTAGGATTGTCATGAGGATCAAATTTATTCCCTTCCTTTTCTTTCTCTGCTCTGAAACTATCTAGTAATTGTCTTTTTTTTCTTTTTGGTGAATTGTTCATCTTTCTGTGGTTACCTTAGAGTCATGTACCTGCTCTCTTCTTAATGTCATATGGGTGCTTGTTAAGATGCTTCTCCCATCTTTTATGATCTATTTACAATTTTCAAAGTGACAGGTTGAGATTGCAAAATTTATAATTGTTTCCAGTGTGTTCTTCCTAATTTAACTTTGATTTCAGTATGCAGTTATATCTCTTAAAATATCATCATTAATTTTTCTCTGATGGCTTTATGCTCATTGTATCCTACTTTAAGAAGACCCAGATATTTATAAATAATGACTTCATCCATTGTTTTAACATGACATCCTGATTCTGAGTTGAAGTACTCCCTCTCTAACTTTTCATTGGATATATTGAGAAGGTTCCACCAAATTCCAAAGGACATCTTGATGTCAGGCATTGGGGAAAGATTATGTGACATTGAGCAAGTCACTTAACCTCTTTTGGACCTTGGTTTTCTCATATGTAAAATAAGAGTGTTGTATCTGAAAGCCTTCTAAGTTTTTCCTTCCAACTTTAACTCTCTAAGCCTATGATCTGATTCTGCCACTTTCCTCTTGTGTGATGCTGGACGAGTCATTTAAACTCTCTGGTTATTTAGTTTCTTTATCAACAAAAAGAAAGTGTTGGACCTGATGGCCTTCTAAATTTCCTTCCAGCTAGAATGCTATGATCCTAAAGCCATTAAACGAAGAAGCTCTTTAATGTAGTTTGGGTAGAGCTGTATAGCTTGATTTAATCTATGTGCCCTGAACCCTCACAAGATACTAGTAGTAAAATAGTATATTCCTATTTAATTCAGATCTATGAATTTTATATTTCTATCTGCTTGTAGTCATAGAGAATCTCTACATTAGCCATGGCAACATTCTCAGGCTTGCTAGGTCCTATTTCCCTAAAAATGTCCTTTCAGCAGACTTGTACATATTCATGGGTTAATGCTTATGAAATATTTGTAAGAAACATGAAGTTGGTAGAGAATATGAGTGGGATGCTTGAATAACCTCGCTGGCTTCAAAGGGACCATACATTTAGATTTTGTTTTTATCTAGGAAAGGGCATAACATCTTTATGTGATAAGAAACAACTTGAGAAGGATAAGTATGAAGAATAATAAATGAAGTGGAAAGAATGAAGGATTGGTCCCAAGTTCCCATAATCTCATGTTTGGAACAACAAAAAGTCAAGAACTAGACTAGTAAGCTCCATTGACTCGAGTACACTTAATTAAATTCTATTTTGTTAGCTAGAGCTATTGTATTCAGCATGCCTCACATGTTTCAGGTGTCCTTTTTGCCTACTAATGCTCGAATAAAATATTAGGAAATGGAGTCCTATTTCTCTCTTATAAAATGCTCATAAAAAAAGCTCAAAACGAGAAATTCCCATAATGAATTCATTATAATACAATTATTACTTGTGAATTCTGTTTATGATACCCACAGTTCCAAATACCATTACTGAGCTCCTGAAGAAGCCTCATGTTATTATTATTGCTTGATGCATTTAACTGTGATGTTCATTATGGAGTTTGTGAGGTGTGGATTAAAGGTAAACTCTCTAGAGTAATGCTACCAATGTGCATGCTGTGGGTTTCAATTATAGAGTAATTCTTCAAATTATTCAGCTTAATTCTCCAAAGCAGAGGTCACAAGAATCATTTTTTCCCTGGTAAGAATAAGCACTAGGGAAATGATTCAAGAGCATCATATTATCGTAGAGAATGAATACCCTTCTTTTTTTAAACCAGGGCAAAGAATATCAGAGACAAAAACTGGGAAACAGTGGAAAGCCGCAGAGTAGTTTTCTTATGGATCTTTGAAGAGTGGAATGCATGTTTAATATTGTCTTGTTCTAATTAGCAATGCCTGAGAGAGAAATTCAACTCTTCAATGAATTATATACACTCAAAACTTTTAGGGCAACCTTTTCTCTCCATAGTCTGTATATGCATTGCATTATTTCAGGTGCAATTTTATTAATCTAAAATTGAGTTAATGAGTTTTTTCTCATTCTTAGATAGTGTACTTTTCTCACTAAACTCGATTTTTCCTCAGGCGGCATTTTTTTTCTGACTACATTAACTCTTACAAGGACAGTGCTCCTGGTGTTGGGTAAGGGCAAAAGTTGGGACTTGTTATATTCTTTAGCTTTGCAGGTTAGGTGGACATGATTGGAACCTGACTTTAAGACCAAAGGATTGCCATTGCAGGCAAGTGTCTGATCAGGTAGGATCCAAATGCATAGGATAAAAAATCCAAGGTCACTAAAGTTGGATATAAATCAAATGGAAAGCAATATCTGGAAGAAAAAAATGTAGTCAAAATCGTGGTCAGCAAAATCTCAGGGGCTCAGCTTGAAACAAGATTCAGCTTCAGAAATTAAGGTCCAAAACAAGGGTTTGAGTTAAATAAAGAGTTCTATCAATTTAGTGTACTCTGCATTCTTTGAGAGTATACATATATTAAAGTACAAATATTTCAGCAACATTGATTTGTTGCCATAGTATATAGATCTAGAGCTTGAATACCTTCAGAGGTCAGTCCAAACTCCTCATTTTGCAAACAATAAAACTGAGATCCAAGAAAGCTGTGACTTTTCCAAGATATTGTCAAAGATAAGAGTTGAATTGAGCTCCTCTGACTCTAGGACCAATAAGTCAATCCCAGTGTTCTCCATGACAATACCTTTCTCTGTAAGGCACTCAACAGAAAGGTATCTTTTTGGATAAGATCTCCATGTTATCATGGCTAATCAGGCTTATAAGTGAATCATTATATACATCAGAACTAAGTTACTGAGCCCACCATGACCACTACCAACAATCTATCTCTAAATTAGGAAATGTGCCAAATACGAGGCTTCTGTTTTTCGTTTCATTAGCTCAAGAGAATGTGAAAAGGTCTGTCATGACTTCAAAGTAAGTTAATTATTTCCACCTTACTTCAATAGACATTAACCATTTTATTTGCACTGAGTACCATGTTAGGTACTGTGAGAGATACTGAGATTAATGCATAATCTGTACTTTCGCTGAAGAGGATATGATGCATTTACAGATGGTGTGGGGATGAAAGAGGCAGAGTCTTTGTGAACAAGTTGATATTTAACTGACCTTTGAAGAATATAATTTCAGTAGGTAGAAATGGACTGAGAGGAAAGACATTTCAGGCATAAAAGTGTAGAATTATAAGAGATTATTTAGTCCTCCTTCCTCATTCTATGGAAGAAATGGAGGCTTCAAGAGTTTAAATGCTTTTGCCCAGTGTTGCAAAGATAGTAAGTATCAGTAACAAGATTGGAACCCAGGCCCCCTCAACACCAAATCCTACGTTCTTTCCATTGTTTTATGCTACTTAAACACTGTTATGCACTTTTTATTAAGCACCTATTGTGTGTCATGCACTGTCGTTGAATATACAGTTCCTCATCTTAAGGAGTTCATAGTCTGTCTAATGGAAGAGTCGACATTCAAATAATGATATATTTGCAAGATATTTATAGAGTGAAACTGAAAAAGTGAACTTCAGAGAGTAGCTACTGGATTGTGGTGGTGATGGTGGTGGGGAGCAAACTTCAAAGACTCCTTGCTGAAGGTGGAAGTCTTGAAGGAAGCCAGGAAATAGAGATGAAATGGGAGAGCATTTTAAGCATGGAGGACAGCCAGTGGACAAGCACTGAGTGTTGTGTGGGGTTGGGAGAACAGTAAAGAGGCATATGTCATTGGATCCTAAGAGTAGATGGAGGGAGGAGAAGACCGAAGATCTCCAATGGAGATGCAGAGAAAGGGGCATCTTTGAGAGCTATTACTAAAGCAAGATTTATAAAACCAATAATTTAGTGAGTATTGCCAAGAAGGGAAAGGAAAGAGTCAAATATTTTACAAAGATTATCTCATTTCATGCTCACACCAGTTTTGGATGAGATCTCCATTGCTGTTATCTTGGCTAATCAAGCTTATCAGTGAATTATCATACACATTAGGAGTGAGTTGCTAAGCCCACCACCACCACCAATCTGTCTATATCCAGACAACATTCCCAGAAGGGAAGGATTATTATTATCCCTATTTTAAAGAGGAGGACACTGAGATAACATGGCTAGTAATGACTGAGGCTAGAGTTTAAGGTCTTCCTGACTCCAGCTCTAGCATTCTATCCACTGTACTGCCCAGCTTCCTGGAACCAAGCGAATATATATTTTTGTATCCTCCACAGCATCGAACTTAAGATGCCAGACCTCAGAATCCCCAAATAATACTTCACCAGAATGAGTTCTCCTCGAGAATTAGTTTCAAATCCTTGAATGCTTTTTGTAAATCATTTCATGAATGGCGTGGCAAACAAACTTTACCACTGGGGCTGACCAACCTTCTCTGAACATTTCCAGAAGTCACTTCTTGGCCTTGAGGAAGCTGTAGGAGAGGACATGAGAATAGGAACACAGAGTTTAATTACATTCCTGGAGGAAGCACAGCTAGATGGCTCAGTGTATTGAGAGTCATGCCCAGAGAGGGGAGGTCCTGGGTTCAAATCTGGCCCCAAATTCTAACTGTGTGACTGTGGGCAAGTCACTTACCCTCTCTCCTCCATTGCCTAGCCCTTACTGCTCTTCCATTTTAGAACCAATACATAGTATTGATTCTAAGATGGAAGAAAAGGAATTTTTTAAAAATTAAAAATTCCTGGATGAATTATATTTAACCTTTGTGATATATTTTTGATGGATGAGATGATTTAAATGGACAAAGCCAAAAACTGAAAACTAAGAACTCTCCCTTACTGCTTCCTAACCTCCTTCTACTTCAGATATTTATCTTCTTCCTTCATCTTTTCCTTACTGCCTCTCTGTATATTTCCCTTTTTCTGCCCTTCCTCTGCCTTCCCTTCCTTCTCTCTTTCCCTTGCTTCTTTTTCTTCTCTCCTTATCCCTTAATAAGCAAGCTATCTTTTTTTCAAACAAGAAGTCATATAAATTTTAAAATTGCAATTTTTTATTTTAACATTTTTCATGTATAGCTCATCATTGAGGTAGGATGGTTTGCATGTGTTTGTATGTGTGTGTGTGTGTGTGTGTGTGTGTTTGTGTGTGTGGCTGTTTGCCACTGTTATCCAGGTCACAACTCCCTTTTCCCTTTGTTACAAACAAATAGAGCAACTCCCAAGTCCAAGGTGGGTAAAATGGAAATTGAAGTTTGCCTGCAGAACTGCTGGGGACTGCATACTGTGATTGCTTAAACACATGTTACTGAGCATACGTAATTAAATCTCTACAAGATGTGCCCCCAAATGAATTAAATTAGGAGAATCTACAATATTGTATTCATTATGAAAATTATATGACAAGTAATTGTTTAATTTTTGTGGTTTTAAAATGAGATATTTATATAACTTGCAAATGACATGCTAATTAACATAACTTGTCTTAGGGCTCTACTTAACTGGTCTTTAATGACATATTCCTGGCAGTATTTTACTCTAAAAGTGTGATGACAATATTCACAATCTTGTCCAAAATTACTGAACTAAATGTGGCCAGAAAGACCCAACCTTTCTGAGAAAGCCCTTTGAGTACATACTCTGGGAATTTGTCATCAGTGACTCAAAAAAAAATCTTCTTTCTCTATAAAGGGCAGAATTTCAATGGCAGTGTTAGACTGGTGTATTTAGATATCTTGTGGGACTAATAGTTGGAGTTTTTCTTTTATTTATGCACCAGAAGAATAGCCAGACAAGGGAAATTTGTGTTTTTTTCCTCTTCAAATCTCTGTTTATACATGTGCATAAATATAATAGTTTTGAATAATTATTCTTCTTTATTTTATGACCCCTAATTGATTTCCTTTATATTACACAAAGGCACCAGTGTCTGGTGAGAAGCTAGTGTAATAAATCTTAGCATTAATATAAATTAATCAAGGCAAAAAGGTATGCAGTGTTTGAAGAAGTGAAAACAAGATTAAAGGTGACATTTCCTAGACAATGCAAAAAAAAAAAAGAGTCAAACAACGGCTTCTGAGAAAAATGGGAAACCGATAATCTCATGCACAAGGGAAGATGAAAAGAAAAGAAGAAAGGCACATTAATAGGAGTGTGGAGAATGGGTTGAATTGGTAGCAGGAAGGTCCAGGTTGTGGAAAGGAGATTAGAGGATGGTGAAAAGCCAGTTAGTGGATCAAAGGGTGAAAAGTCACATTCGATACAAAGGTCTAGCAGTTTGGAGAGGATTAGAATATAGGAGAAATAATTGCGAATCAGGAAGAAAGGACAATTACACTGAATAGAAGAAGAGAATTTCAAGATACAAATGCTAAGAACAAAGGACGAGCAAAAGCTGAATCTCATGAAATTGAAATAAAAATCTGTCAGCTAATCTGGAAGGCCCCTTTCTAAAATGGCATGTGTCTCAAAATCTTCCCTGGAGGACAGGAGCAGAGGTCACAGTGGTGATGGCAAGAAATGGATTTGGAGTACTTAATATTTTTTTCCACCTTCTCCAGTTCGGCTTGGAGGGGTAAACTTTTAAAAAAACACATTGAAGAGACACAGGCACACACAAAAGCTGTGATTTTCTGGGGTTTTAATGGATTTGAAATGTGCATTGCCTATATAGCGTTCTTACTCCTGACTCTGACAGATGTCACCCCACTGCTTTAGATGGGTGTAGCAGGTTGTTTCCTCCAACAAATGAAAGAAATAGTCCTTGGAACTTTTGTATATTAATAGCAATCTGCATTTCGGGGTGGCTGGAGAAGGTCACCAAAAGATGAATCTGTTTGACATTTTATGATGAGTATTTTGCATGTGGTCTTAGAATAAGCTTCTCTCTAAGGACCAGCCCTAAAATCAGGGGGTTCCTATGTAAAATCATGCAGCATTCAGAATGAAAGCAGATCTGTTTGTTCACTTTCCAGGCAGGGCTAGTCAGGTACATGAGAAGTTTTTTTTTTCTTTTAGAGGGGGATTATTTACAGGAAAACCTGGAAAAAAGGTTAAGAGGGGATCCGTTTTCATAGGGCTAGTGAAAGTTTGGTAGCATTTCCTTACTTTTAAAATCTGAGAAAAGTTAGAAAGAGAGGCTATATGCTACAGGTCAAGCAGTGCTTTCTTTTTCTAAATTATGTTATGACTGAATAGCTTTTCAGAGGCAACATAATATAGAACGACACATTATAGCCTTGGAATCAAGAGAGAAGTGAGTTAAAATTCCACCTGTTACTTATGTGACAGGTCACTTATCCCTCGTGAGCTTGAGTTTCCTCATTTATAGAATGATGCTCGCAAGATCTTTGGTGTCTCCCTCATAGGGCTGCCATAAAGATTGATTGAAGTAATTTATATAGAGCATTTTGTAAACTCCCAATCTTTATGTAAATATCACTTGTTATTTTATCTTCCTATTAAAACTTGAACTAAGGTTAGGACAAGAGATTAGTGAACAGTACAAAATATTGTGACCGCTTGGAGCTTCTTTAGCTGGGGGAGTGATGTGGATTTAGGCATATAGCTTTGGAAGTATGAGAAAGATGGAGTGGAGAGGTGAAGGACTTGGCATTTGACCATTTCCCTCCTTTGTTCGTCAGAGGACAGAAGAGATTTCATAGGCCCTTCACTAATGGGTTCTCTGCTCCTTTCCTCCTTCCTTTTTCAGTTTCTTACTGCTTAAGTTAACTATTCAAATACTTGATTCTGTTGTCACCTTAAAATAATGCCCTTTGGGGGAAAATACCATCTGGTAGGGGCAGATACACTGAATAACCCTGTCACATTATCTACACAAATATGGCCCTTCTCTACTGGTCACTCTTAGACCAGGACAGATCCAGCACCCCAAACCAAAGAGCAAGGCGATATTTTTGTTGTTCTATTGTGTTCATACTAGATAAGGTGTTAGAATGGGAGGAAGAAAGACCTGCATTCAAATCCTGCCTTAGACACTCATTTTAATCTCTGCCTCAGTTTTCTTATCTATAAAATGGGAATAATAATAGGACCTACTTCTCAGGGACACTGTGAGGATTTAATGTAAAACATATTGCACCCCTTAAAGTGCTATATAAATACACCTGGTCCTCTCTTCTTCCCATGGAAGCATTTCATTAGAACAGTGCCATCTACTCCTCTAAGCAAAATGTTATTTTTTTTCACTCTAATAATTTCATACCAACATTTGTTCACTCCAGTCTTCTAAAGTGACCTATGGTGCCTGCTGAAATAAGTCCAGGTTGACCTCTAATTTATCATTAAACAAACCAAAATGAAGTATAGAAAATAGGGTAAGCAGCAACGATGCCTGGGGGAACTCCTCTAATTGTGTAATCAAGTATGGTTTCCCAGTCATCACTTTTACTCAGTATGCTGCTCTAAGAAATTAGATGACTAGTCAGTCTGCCAACAAACAAAGAAAGAAAGAAAGAAACAAACAAATAAATATATGTATATATAGATATATGATATGATATATGATTATATATATTCAAGCACTTTCTATGAGCTGAGTCCTGTGCTAAACCATGAGGATACAAAGAAATGCAAAGGAACCATCATTACCAACACCAAACTCAGTCTCTACTTTAGAGCAGTTAACAGTTTAATGGGGGAAAGGACAGAGGAGAGACAACATGCAAATAGCTATGTATAAACAAGATCAATCTCTATTGATATATACAGATCTCTCTCTATATGACTAATGGAGGGTGGTAATCTCAGTGGAAAGGCACTAAGATTAAGGAGGACAGAAAACATCTTCTTGCTATTGTAAGTAAGACTTTAGCTGAGACTTGAAGATAATCCTAGAAGCCAAGACACAGAGATGAGGAGGGAATTCTAGGAGAGTCAGAGAAAATGTCCACTGGTGAAGATGGAATGTCTTATTGAAGGAACAATAAAGAGGATGGCAAGTATCATTAGATGTAAATAAAATATATGGAGGAGGATAAGGTGTAAGAAATCTGGAAAGGTAGGAAGGGGTCAAGTTATCATTGCTTTAAAAGTTTAATAATTTTAATCCTGGAGGTAATAGGGAGTTCCTAGGGTATATTCAAAGGGAGTAGGATGGAGAATGATATGGTCAGACCTGCACTTAATAAACAATCTGAGAAGTAAATGTGGAATTATTGATTCTTCTGACTAGTGTCCTTATCACTCTAATTCATACTTCCCTCTATTTATCCTTCTACTATAGGGTTGAACTTGACTTTTCCTTCCACCAACCATTTCCCTTTTGCTCTTAGTCCCATATGCTAATTGAAGACAAAAAGGAATTTGTGACCAGGGACCATTCTCCATTCGTGTCACCAGTCAAGGCTGAATCTAGTACCTTGTGGAATGCAAAGACGCCTAGATGACTTAACCTGGAAACTCAATTCATGTTTAAATATTTCGAAATGATCCAATTAAGACTTCTTGGGGCTTCCTTGGATGATCTCAGATTCAAAAAAGGTATCAGATTAGTTGGGTTGAAGAGCACTATAAGAAGACTAAAGAAAGGGTAGGATTTCAAAATCTATGTGGGAGTTCAAAAGCTGACAGTTACGGAGGAGACATTTTAAATCTCAGCAGCCTCTATTTATTGGTCTCTTCCTTGCTTGGTTCTGATTTCCTAACCCAGACTTTTGGATTAATCTATTGTTCTTGGAACTATTGACCCCTCATTTTATATCTTTCATCTGGTCCCTCTCCCCCTTCAGGATTTATTCTTGGAGTCCACCTTATCTCTCTCCCATGTCAGCATCTGTTAGTAGCCTTCTGTCTGGTTATGGACAGCATAGAAGTCAGACAACAAAAGCCACAGGTAATAATAATTGTGGTGGTGAAAGATCTAGATGGTACACTAGATAGGGCATTGATATTAGAATCAGGAAGATTCATCTTCATGAGTTCAAATCTGCCCTCATACTTTCTATCTGTGTGAACCTGGCCAAATCACTTAATCCTGTTGGCCTCAGTTTCCTTATCTGTAAAATGAGCTGGAAAAGGAAAGGGTAGACCACTCCAGCATCTTTGCCAAGAAACCCCAAATGGGGTCAGGAAGAGTCAGACCTGACTGAAACAACTGAAAACAAAATGCTGATGGTGATGACGACGAGGATGATGATTAGGATCTATATAGCACTTTAAGGTTTTGTAATGTTTTACATGTTATCTTTCCTGACTAAATTTTTTGACTACCTGCTATGGAGAGGTCACCAGGTCTGTTAACTAACTGGAAGTTGTTTTTATTTAGTCATGTTTTCAGTTATATCTTCACCATCCCAATGGGGTTTTCTTGGCAAAGATACTAGAATGGTTTGTTATTTCCCTCTCCAGCATGTTTTGCACATAAAGAAATGGAGGCAACCAGGGTTTTTTGACTTGCCCAAGACCTTGCAGGTAGTAAATATTTGAGGCTAGTTTTGAACCCAGGAAGATAAGTGTTTTTTTTTTTTTTTCGGGCA
This sequence comes from Gracilinanus agilis, assembly GCF_016433145.1. Classification (NCBI taxonomy): domain Eukaryota; kingdom Metazoa; phylum Chordata; class Mammalia; order Didelphimorphia; family Didelphidae; genus Gracilinanus; species Gracilinanus agilis. The sequence goes on along the minus strand of NC_058134.1, from coordinate 257,573,819 downwards.
TGACTTTCTATCTCCTGCGGATCTAAGTTAAAATGTGTCCTCACCTGTTTACTACCTGTGTAACTCTGGGAAAGTCACTTAACTTCTGTTTGCCTCAGTTGCCCCTTTGTAAAATGGTGGTAATAATAGCACCTACCTCCCATGGTTGTTGTGACAGTCAAACGAGCACATAATAGTTACTATACAAATATTATTATTATTTTTATTTTGCTCCTCCACCTCTTGGCTTAGTTGCTATAATTATAGTTCCCCTCGCAATATGATGAAATTATGGGTACTCAGAGAGCTGGAATAAGTGTGTGTGTGTGTGTGTGTGTGTGTGTGTGTGTGCGCACTCAAGAGTTTTAATTATTTATTTTGAATTAGCATCTTGTCCATTGATGTATTTTATTTTAAGGGTAATAGGATTTCTCTAGCAAACACTGGGAATTAAAAACATTTTTAATCAGAGAAGGGAAAAGGAAAGAATAAGCATTTATGTAGTACCTACTATATTTCAGACACTGAGCAAAGGGCTTTTTACAAATATCATTACATGTGACCTTTATAACAGCCCTGGGAAACAGGTATTATTATTATCCCTATTTTTTAGGTGAGGAAACTGAGGGAAACAAAGGGTAAGTGACTTGCCCTTGGTCACATGAATAGTGTCTGAGCCAGATTTGAACTCTGATCTTCTAATTTCCTGCCTCAATATTTTGCCAAGCTGTATATTAATCATATGAATTGTGTTAATAGTCCTATCCAATGTTCTTTGTTATCTATTTACACATCCAAAGGAGTGGACAAGAGCTCTAAAATTGTTTTAGTTCCCCTCCTATTTTACCTCTTTCATAATTTCCTCCATACTCGGGTCCCCTTTACTATAGCAGAGAGCTTCTTTCTGCACTCATGAGGAGGCATATGGACTGGTGGTTGATGTGTGTGGGAGGTGCCACCTTATGGGCTGTGCTTTGCCAGCTTAAAACACACCCATGCAAGCTTTTTCTGCCCAAAGAACTGATTAACCGAGTGAAAGAAGGGTCACTTCTCTTCCATCTCCGTTGATAAACTCTGTTCCTGAGCAGAATATTGAATAGTCTTAATAACCAAGATTGTGAAAATGTGAAAATCGATGGGCTTTACCCAAGATAATAAACTATACCAATAGAAAATTTTTCTTTCTGGTAATGCTGTGCAAGTAATATTTATCCATAATCTTCCCATGCATGGGGTTGTGCTATGGGAAAAGATTTTCTGCTCAATACTGGAATGGATTACATATTCCCCCCTCAGCGTGTGGTGGATTTCAAGAAAATATTGGTTTTGTTATTTTTAAATTTGTGTGTCAGTAACCAATATAATGTTTCCATCTTGAGCCAAAATATTTGCATTTGGCAAACCTCTGTGATCTTTTTGTTTGTAGTTCCTAATATCTCCCAGTCTGTGGCTCATTAACTCAGTGGGCTAGAGCCTAATGAAATGGGGGGCCAGGCCCTTGGGTTGTGTTCCCTCAAGCTAGTTTACTTTGCTTTTGTTCTGTTTTGACAAAATGCCTCCCCCTCCGTTCCACCATCTAGTAATGTGCATGTTGACAGCGATGCCCAAATGTTGAAGAAAGTGATTAATCCACAAAGATTTGGAAAGAGCGGTAGCTCTGGTTTATGCCTGATCAGTGGCCGTGCCAAGTATGAGCTTTATAACACCATTCTCCTCTCATTGAAAAAGAGAGAAGTGTTATCTATGCATCCTGAGCCTTAGGGGAAGATGTTTCATTGCCTGACAAATCTGGAAGATGACACTGAGATCCACTATTTGGAAAGCATGTTATTTAATAATCTGCAAAGAATTAAAAAGTAGATTCAAGAATGCAACGTTTTCTGGCAAACACAGTTTGGTGTTAATCTAACATTGAGATCCAAAGCAAATGGAACCTCTATAACAAAGGAGTGTCCAATCTTCTATAATTCAATTTGACAAACACTTATGAAGTATCCCTAATTCAAGGCACTGTGTTAAGCTCTAGCAATGCAAAGACAAAATCAATCATTTTGATTGCCCACACACATCATCCAATGGTCCAGATGCCTCCTCGCTAGCAGAGAAATTGCCTTTCTGGTGCTTTGGAGGGAGGCCTTAGTGTGTAGGAAGACAGGAAATAGCTGAAACATTAGTATAACATAAAAAGGATGAATGTTTTCATACACTCCTTTGTATGAATAAAAAAGCATATAGGCTATTGAACAACACTCTTAATGTAATTCCTCTGATTGCATGCAATTAAACATTTTAATTCCCAGTTTGCTAGGGGAATAAGTCCTGTTGTCTCCCCCAATCAATCAATCAATCAATCAATCTTTTATCAGATGCATACTATTTACTAGGCATTGTGCTAACTATTGGGAATGCAAAATCAATTGACAGATATAATAACTATTTAGTGTTTAATGTATACAAGGGCTTAGGAATACAAAGAAAGATTTCAAACAACTTCTATTCTTTTAGAGTGGACAAGAAAGCATGGATACAGAAAAGTAAATTCAGAGGATACAATTTGCATCAAGATCCTTGTTGAATGGTTCCATGATGTCACTTCACCTAGGAGTGCTACAAAGCATCAACTGCCTGGGCAGAATTCTCAACAAAACGATTTTGCCAGTCTACCTGGATGGAAATGATGGTTACTATAGCATGATGTTCTGGCTAGAAACATGGGGAATATATTAAAATAGGTTGCCATATTGTATAGTCATGGGCAGCCAGACCACCAGGGAAACAGAGAGCAGAGAAAAGCAAGGTAAATATACTTGAAGGAAGTTGTCCAAGGATGCTTTGTTGGGAATGTGGAGATGGCTCTCGGTTTGCAAAAGCTATTGTAGAAGAGCCTGATTCCTGGCAGATTTTACCAGCCTAGAAAGGCTTTGCATGCATATGTGTGTGTGGCTGACATGTTGATATGAGCTGTGAAAGACTAGCTCTATATGTCTCACAACCAATCTAGTTAAGGTTGGAGAGAATACTCCTCAGATTGATTACAGGGTGATGAATTATTTTGGCCACAGCAACCCTTTTATTTATTTGGCTTGATAAGAGATTTGATTGATATTTTCTGTTTTTGATACTCTCATAGTATCTGGTGGGACCCTCTGGTCTCTCACACAATACACTTTCCCTTGTAACAAAGGAAGAATAATTAAGCAAAACCAGCTAGGACAGTGATTGTTTCATCAACTTATGCAACAGTCTAAACCTGAGAGCAGTTAGTTCCTTCATCTATTTCTTCAGGGCTAAAATTGGTCATCCTGATTCCTTAGAATTGACTATCATTTAAGTTATCCTTTTGTTTATATTATTGTAGTCACTGTAGAAACTAACCATGCCCAGTTTCCTCCATGGCTCAATTCAATCACCATCTTCTATATCAATAATTTTAACATTATTTTGTTTTTATGAAGCTCTTTGGCATTCTAGTAAAACCTATGGACCCCTTTGCAGAATATCATTTTTAAATGCACAAAATAAAATAGGCTAAGAAGGAAACTAGTTTTTTTGAAATGCAATTATCAAAATAAAATTTAAAAAACAACAATAGATTCATGGGCCTCAAATTAAGAACCCCTTATCTATATAAAGCCTTTCTTGTTCCCTTCCTGCCTGCCCCCTCTAGTAGATAGTATTTTCCCACCTCCAATTATCTTGTAACTGTTTACTGTTTACTTGAAAACAATCCCCAGATATATTGTAAACTCCTCAAGAACAGGAACTATCTAATTTTTTGCTTTGCTTCCCCAGAATTGTGCAGTGTCCCTGGCACAAAACTGGTATTTCAGAAATGTGTTTTGATTGGTTGTTTACACTGTTTTCCTATTTCTGCTTATTTCATTCTGAGAGAGTTAATTGAATATCCCCATGTTTTTTTCTGAATTCTTCATAATTTTTATGGCCAGGTCAAGGCAATTGAAATCATATTCTGTTATCTCCATGTACTATGCTCAGGCCATAACACCAATTGGCTGAGCTGTTGCAGTGAGGTAAAGCCAGGGTATGTTTCCTCATGACATTTACCATCATACTACTGTACTTTGAGCCATAAAATTGCCAGGTCTTGTTTTTGGTTCAGTTGAACTGGACAACAACTGCTCTTGCTTCTTGTAGCACTCCAATTATTGCTTCTGCTGTGCTTTTGAGGACATAGTTATATGGCAGGCTGGACAGCTGTTGGTTATCTTGAATCTTTTTTTCTGATTCTGAACTTTATGGTCATCTTCGGATATCACCTATACTCTGCCTGGATTCATTTCCAATAAATAGCATATTCCTCTTGCCCTTGAGTCTCACCATCCCAATCATACTGAACTCTCCAATCCTAAAGAACAAACCTCAGCTCTGAGCCTCAGCTGTTTCTTCATTCCCATCTATCCTAATCCTATCCATATCCCATGTCCCATTTCAACTACCTGCCTCTTCTACTGTGCCCTCTGGAATTCCTACTCTATTATTAACAAGTTTCCTTTCATTTTAACTCTTTCTCCCTCACTTATATAATATTCTGGTGTTCTCTGAAACTTGACATCCTCCAGATAAGACCACCTTCTTGACTACCCTTTGTGGTACTGACTGTACCCTCTTTTATACTCCTAAATCACTCATATGAGTGGAAATGTTGAAATCTTCCTTGACCTCTTTTAATTTCCCCAGACTATCTCTCTGCCTACATTATTGAGCAAGTTTTCTTCATGTCCAAATTTGTCACCCAATACAAATTCTTGTAAACACCATGTGCTAACTCTGTGCCCTCGCCACAGTACATTCTTAGTAAGTTCAACGCCTCATTTATCATATCCATCTTCACCCCCAGCTCCTGTCTTTATATTAGGTCACTTCAACATACAAGTTGATGTTCTCTTGATTGCCCTGACTTTGTAGTTTCTGATCTAATCAATTGCCATGATGTGTTCTTACACTCCATCTGAGTTAGGTTTATGTCTCATCTATATCTATATCTATATCTATATCTATATCTATATCTATATCTATATCTATATCTATGTCTATCTGTCTATCTATCTTTCTAAATAAATAAATAAAATATTGCCTTCACTAAATAGTATAACATTTCCATGTTCTAGGACTCTGAAACACAATAAAGCAATTTATAAGTATTTATTAAGTGCCTACTCTGTTCTAGGCACCTTGCTAAGCATTTAGGACACTAAAAGAAGGAAAAAGACAATCCCTGCCATTGATGAACTTAGTTTCGATGATAATTTAATATGAAGATTGTCTTTTATGTTTCTATCTCTCTCCATGATTTATTCCTTCCCACCCACTCTTCATATTCTCCATAACATTCTATTGTTTTATTCCACAGTATTTTTCTGGGTCATTATCTCTGTGCTGAATCTGCCCTTATCCCTTCTCACTACTGACCCATTCTACAACTAAGTAACTAGCAGGCTAGAAGAAAACTAGAGGCAACCAGCAAGTTGCAATAAGAAAGATGCAATTTGAACCTTACATGGAAGAACAAGGCAAAATGGTTAAATTTCCAAAGGGATTCAGTTCAGATGAAGTAAATGTAGGAAGGAAATCCTAACTGAAGATAACAGGAAGGTGTAGAGACCAAGTATTTCAATAGAAGTGATCAGTCCCGAATTCTAGTTGGAATGTTGTGTTTTGTATAATTGACCTTCAAAAACTTGACTTCTCTAGTGCTGGGGTCTAGCTGCAAACAGAATCAGCAGCTTCTAGTGGAAAGTAACAGGCTGGTCAAGGAGATTTTGGTAAATACCCTACCAAGTCCTTCGAACATTACCCAAAGGTTTTTAGACTCTGTTGTGGATGCACTTCAGTTTGACAAGGTCCATTTGAAAATGACCCTGGAGGTCCAGGAATGATTTTGAATGATGCAAAAGTTAGAAAGCTAATGCCTTAGGAAAAAGAACTGGGCTCAAGTCTTGTCTCTTACACCTTCTGCCTATCAGACCTTAGGCAAATAATTTCTCATTAGTATAGGCAACTGTATAAGAATATGAGCTGCAAAGAAAATGCCTACCTTGTATTCATAGAGGGAGTTTGATGTACCAATGAAATGACATGTCCAGTCCCAGTTTATTGAATTTGGTTTTTATAATAATGTAAGATTGTATTAATTTTATCAACAATCCTGTGACAATGTTATACAATATTAATAATGTAGCCAATAATATGGAAATGTTTTACATGACTTCACATGATTAATTGTTATATTGTTGCTTATTTTCTCAATAGATGGGAGAAGGGAGAGAGGAAGGAAAATAATTTGGAAATCAAAATTTAAATGAATATTAAGAGTAAATAAATTAATTAGTAAAATTTTAAAACGGTAGTAGCCAAAACAAATCCTGAAGTAATTTTTCCTACGAGCAGTTTTTTAAGTTGTTTCTTCAATCCTGTACTTATACTGTTAAATTTTAGAATTTAAATCTTTTTTTTCCTGAGTAAATTTGAGGCTCTGTGGTGTAATGTGGATGTAGGTCTGGTCATTAAACCCAAGACTCACTGACTCCAGTATAACTTGAGACCTTTGTTACCTAAGTGATCATGTGAATGTTTGTTGAGCTTTTTGGTCTTCAATTGTATGCAGTTGTAAAATAGGGATAATTATATCTGCAGTAAATGTGATTTTTAGACTCAAATGAGATAGCTTTTAAGTTCTTGGCAAACTTTCACTGGCAATTGTTGCCTATGGTTTTGATCTATCTCTATGATATCATTGGTGTAAGCATCTCTGAATCCATGTAGATAGACAACTACTCAACAAATATACTAGAGTTGACTGGGGCAATAAAAATTGAGTGACTTGTCCAAGTTCACATAATTATTATTATTAAACTCCATCTTGTTGGGATTCCATTATTCCTTCTTGTCAAAATATTTTTGAATTTTAATTATTAGACAGTTTGCCATCTATAGTCCCTCTCAACTCTGTATTTTATGAAAACTTGATAATTACGTGTCTTCATCTAAGGCATACATAAAAAAAATAAAGAGAATTGGATGAATAGCATAGTCCTATGATGCATCACTAAGGTTAACCTTCCAACCTGATGCCTTGTTGGCTACTATGTACATAAATACATACACACACATGCATATATACATATATATATATATGTGTGTGTGTATATATATACACACATCTATATGCATAGATGTGTATATCTGTATATATTTAAACACTTATCTCTTAGACTAAATATTTAATATCCTTTGTATTGTTCCCAAGATAGAAGAGCAATAAGGGCTAGGTATTGGGGGTTAAGTGACTTGCCCAGAGTTACACAGGCAGGAGGTATTTGATTTCAGATTTGAACCCAGAACTTCCAATCTCTGGACCTAGCTCTCAATCTATAGAGCCACCTAACTGATGTCTCTCTATTTTTAAATTACCTGTGCGCCCACCTAATTACATTATTATTAATATTCAGTGATATTTTCTAATTCAACAATAAAGATATCATACGTGAGGCTTAATCAAATACCTTGATGATATAAACATATATTCTGTCTTTAAAAACAAACAAGCGAGGGGCAGCTGGGTAGCTCAGTGGATTGAGAGCCGGGCCTAGAGACCGGAGGTCCTAGGTTCAGATCTGGCCTCAGACACTTCCCAGCTGTGTGACCCTGGGCAAGTCACTTGACCCCCATTGCCTACCCTTACCACTCTTCCACCTATAAGTCAATACACAGAAGTTAAGGGTTTAAAAAATTAAAAAAAAAAAATTAAAAAAACAAACAAACAAAAAAAAAAACAAGCAACCTTCTCTGTCTTAGAATCAGTATTAAGTATCAATTTCAAGACAGAAGAACAATGAGAGCTAGCAGTGGGAGTTAAGTGACTTGACCTAGTCACATTTGCCCAATATGTGAGGCCAGGTTTGAACCCAGGACCTCTCAGACTTGCCTCCCTATCCACTAATCCATCTGTCTCTTTATATTCTGTCTTAAATATTCTCATGATTTAAGAGTCTAGAAACATTATTGACAAAAGAATTTGATCTTCATTTAGCTTGCATTTTTAGTGAACACATACTGACTTCTGATGATCACCTTTTTTATTTTTTAATTTTCTAATTGCTTAAAATTCAGCATTTTAATGATCTAATTCTACAGTTTTGCCAGAAATGAATGTCAAACTTGTTAATATTTCCTCTTTTATAAGGTGTCTCCAGGGTAGTCATAAGTTTCATATTACCTGCCCTGTTACTTCATAGGGATATTGTGGAGATAAAAATGAAATATCATATAGGAAAACATAATTAAAATGACAAAATCATCTTTTAAATATAAAGCATTATCTGAGTCCATTCTGGAGTAAAATGGATCTAATGTGATTAGACTATAAGATTCTCCTAAGTGAATCTAATACCTAAGAACTAAGTCTTTTCAAGTGAGAGTAAAAAGATTTGAAAGGATGCCATAGACTTCTCTCAGTTGAGTACTTTATGCATGAAACTAGACCAGAAGCAGATTGATTGGAAAGGCTTTAGGAATTGGAGGGGAAAAAAAGAAAGGAAAGCATGTGACAGTATACTTGTTTAGGGTTCTTTGCTCCATTCTTTCTCACCTACATGTGTGGAAGTAGAGATTTATGTGGCAAGAGAATCAAAACTGAGTGCAGAATGTTGGAAGAAAGTCCTATATATTTTGCACTTTTGTTGTACACAGCTAGAAACTAATCTTAAGGTGTTCAGTTTGTCAGATGAAAACAAGTGAGGTTAGTAAACTGTGCCAAGAAATGCAAGATCAAATTAAAAGTGGCAGCATGGCTAGGAGGTTTTTCAGGGACTGTGGAAAATACACAAGAAGAGAAACAACTTGAGCCTTTCTCTCTTATTTTATCTTTTCTCCCTCCCCCCTCCCTTTTATATTTTTGCTTCTAGGTCTCTCCCTCTGTCTCTAGGTTTCACTGTCTCTTTGTTTCTCTCTATCTTTCTGTGGATCACTCTTTTTGTGTGTTTATCTCTTTATAAGTCTCACTTTCTCTTGTTTGCTCTTTGTATTTTGTGTCTATATCTATTTCTCTGTCTATCTCTTGGTATCTAAATATGTCTGTCTCTAGGTTTCTCTGTGTATCTGCCTCTCTCTGTTTCTCTCCTCTCTCTCCCTCCCTCCCTCTGTTTCTGTGTATGTGTGTGTGTGTGTGTGTGTGTGTGTCTGTTTGTGTGTGTGTGTCTTTCTCTCTCTATTTTAGGTTGTATCTCTCACCTCCCAACCTATTTTCCATTTCTCTCCCAGACAGATTAATGACTACTTATTATTTTGAAATTCTCATTATATTTTTCAAAGTTCTGAGAGAAAACACAAGACCAGAGATGAATTCATTTCATCAGAAGCCCATTTGTTTTGTTGTCTGGATGTTATTAAAGTAAACATGATTTTTTAGGAAAAAATTAGTCTTCACAGCACCTTAAGGAAATTTATATGCCTCATAAAACAGGCTATAGTTGCTTATCAAATAGATTTGAATTAGAAAAATGAGATTTTTGGTGTATTCATTTCATCAGGCATTAAGTCCCTAAATATTTCTAGGGATCCTAAGACAAAAATCAATGCCCCCTGCCTTCAGCGAACTTAAGTTTTACTAGTAAAAACTACATATATATAGATAAAGTATTTTCAAAGTAGAAATAGGAACTAGACCTGGAATATGGAACTGCCTCATAGGAAAACTGTTTAGATTAGTATCTTCTCTTCAATTTTTTGCCTTAGAGATCTAAATAAAATACTGAGAAATTAAATGACTTTTGCAGTCACACAGCCAGTATGTGATAGAGGCTTAATTAAAGCCCAGCTTTTCCTGACTTTGAGGGTGGATATCTAGACACTATTCCATAGTATAAAAATTATAACCCACCTTGATATGTCATCTTCACTTTTACAAAACACTTTATACATCAAATCCCATATAAGACTGAAAAAACTCTTTAGGACAAATAACATTTGTATTATTATCCCCATTCAATGCATTAGGTTACTGAAACTCAGAGATGACACGACTTGAGTGTGTTCATATTCACACAGTTGGTATATAAAGTGGAATTTGAATCATCACAATTATTTCTTATACACTGTGAGTGTTTTTTGAACAGTGCAGACTTCAAGGATTCTATGACTTTGTCTCACTTTGCAAAGAATCAAATGAATCTGTGATCTCACTGATGTGGTTGTCATTTCTACTGAGGCAGATTGCAACCTATCTGCTTAACTATCTTGTTCAATTTACCTGTGAAACAAAAGGATCTTCTTCCGTTTCTACTTCCTCATCTNTTCCTTCCTTCCTTCCTTCCTTCCTTCCTCTTCCTCCATTCCATTTTCCACTGACTGTCTCTTATGACTAGAAATCACCATGGAAAAAATCCCAGCTTCTGCAAGAAACCTTCCTTAATCTTTGTGCCTTCCATCTAAGATTATTTACAATTGATCCTGTATATATCTTGCCTGTACATAATTGTCTTAATGTTGCCTCTTTCATTAGATTGTGAGATCCTAATAAATAAGCATTTTTGTATTGTTTTATTTTTCTTATCATTATTATTTTGGATCCTTAACACTTAGAACAATGCCTAGCACATAGTAAGCACTAAATATGTATGCTGTTTGAATGACTGAATTTGTAGCTCTTTATTTTTATGGGATGTGGACTATTTACCTCTCATTATGTGCTTCTCCATGCTCTCTGATTAGTTCTCATTTTCAATTCTTCACAGACTCTAAGTGTTCTTTGTTTTACAGACTTAAAATCTCTTGTCTCCACACTTTCTCTGTCTGTCTGCCTATCTATCTCTCTATCTATCTGAAATTACATATTTATCAGACACTAGAAATTTAATAAATTAAAGTTAACAATCATCACAGCAAAATTATGTAGAAGTCTTTGGGGAAGAAAAAAAAGAGAGCCATAAAATTTGGTAGAGAAATATAGGTTATAGCAGCATTGTAGTTTCTCCATAGTGTGTAGAATCTATAGAGTTTGTTTCATTTATATCTGACTCCTTGTGATCAAATGGAGTATGGTATGCAAGGTCCATACTGTCCATGAGGTATTCTTGGCAAGGATATCAGAATGGCTTGCTGTTTTCTTCTCCAGTGGATCACCTTTTATCAGAACTCTCCACTATGACCTGCCATCTTGGTTAACCTGCACAACATAGCTCATAGTTTCATTGCGCAATACAAGTTTCTTTGTTGAAACAAGGCAGTTGGGTTTATAGGCATTTGGCTGTGGATTATGTTTATATATGTATATGTATGTATCTGTATGTGCATATACATATACATGAATGCACATGCACATACACATAGAGTTAAACTAATAGACACAAATGTAGTGGGTAGATACAGTATGGCATGACCTGGCATGAGCAGCATGGAAGTGGTTTGGCCATTACATTTCCACATATAGAGTATGTTAACTAACAGATATTAAACATCTTGTACTTGTGGCTGCAGGCAAAATAGTTTGGCCAAATGTCATAATATTTGGTTCCTAAAGCAAATTAACCATAAGCAATGTTAACAGCACAGATTTGTGTTTTATGTAACTATATATGTGGTTGTTGCCTCCTGTGTTAGAAGGTAAGCTCATTGCAAGGAGGGGCTGTTTCTGTCCTTGAACCTGTATCTGTACTCCCTGGCAGAGGGTTTGGCACACATTAACCACTTCACAAATTCTTATTGATCGAGAAGGGACAGCATTCTGAGCTCTAACTTGGGATTTCTGAAACACATCTCTATCTTCCTCCCATCCTACTCCCTCTGCATTTTGGGGGAGTAGAAAGACCCTTCTATACAGCTACAGTTCCCCTACTCCTTTGGCAGTAGAGGTTATAGGGAGAGAAGCAATAGCATTTGCAATAGCAATCAATAGTAATGTATCATTATATGTCTATTTTTATATTCGAGGGGATAGTGGTCATCCCCTTTATTGAGGGAGTAATAAAGACTCTGTTATACAAGAAATGGGTTTAACAAGTCCCACATTTCCTTTCATATGTTAATTTATAGTCATTGGTTATTCGTGTATTAGAGAAATATAGTAATTGCCTATTATGGTAAATGCCTATATCCCTAAAATGTTAGAAAAAATGCAGCGTTCTAGTTAAGTAATTTTGTTATTTGCATTATCATCATCATTATAATAACTGGCATCCATAACATGCTTTAAAGTTTGGAAATGCTTTATATATAGTCATTATTTCATTTGATCCTCACTACAACCCTGGATAGAGGTGATATTTTTATTCACATTTTTTATAGTTGAGGAATTTGAGACAGACAGATATTAAATGACTTGCCTCAGGTTCTGCAGCTTAACGAATGTCTCAGTTCTTCTTGACTCCACGTCTAATATTCTATCTGTTGAGCCACCTAGCTGCCTATTTGTATTATTGAACAATTAATATATAATTATTACAGTTACGTGTTAGAGAAAAATTTTAAACTACATATATAAATAAGAATATGATCTATGACAATTCAGAAGGGACACAGATTTTTGATACTATTGAATTCTAGCATTTTGAAATTTCTAGTTGTTTTATTTGGGATAAATAGGAGTTTCTAATCCATTTCTATATTTCTTTTACATTATCACATTGTTTTAACAAACAAATAGGTCTGTAATGAATAGTAATCAGTGAGGCGTTGTTCTTCACAGCTCTAGAATATTTTGTGCTCATTAGTTCACTTGAAAACAATGGTAGTAGGATTCAAGAATTGGAAACCACCTTAAAAGCCATCTAGTAGGAATTATTCATTTTAAAGAGGAGGAAACTGAGGCACAGAGTCATTAAATGATTTGCTCAAGGTTATTCATGTAAAAGTAGCAATCAAAGAATTGAATCCATCTTGCTGAAATCCAAATGTAGAATTTGGTTCATTCAACTCTGCTGCCTCTCAAAGTTGCATAGTGAAGGTTACGAGATCCAACTTACCTTTGGAGCACGGCCAAGAAAAATGGTAGAGCCATTTCTAGAAGCAGATGGCATGGGATCACATAAAAGGGATTTAATTTAAAAGCATATTAAAAGGCTGTCATCTGTAGCTAGCAGAACTCATTTTCAGGGAATGCAGAGGCTTATCACCTGGTAGGTATAATAGTCATATCACAGTCCTATGCCTTTTTTCTTTGCTTCAAGCATTTGCATTATTTGCCATCTTTACCTCCTTGATGCCAGTTGGTAGTAATGGAATGATGACACTCCCGCCTTGGCCTTATCGCCTGAGAGCTGTCAACTCCATGCTCTGTGATGATGATGAAATGGATGTCATTCTCTCCCTTCGGATTTATAGTCAACTTGATTTATATTTCTCCTTTTCTTGTCTGCAATGAAAGATGCTACTTAAGATTTGCATTTCTCAAATGTGAAGTGGAATGGACTAGTGAGACACAGTAGACAGATGCTTCCCTAAAACAGCCATTGTGTCTTTAGAATGATGCAAAAAGGAAGTCACAAGCTGGCTTAAAAAACAGACAAACAAATGGCTTTGGAACCAGAGGACGTGTTTCTATCTTGTTTTGATACCTACGCGGTCTTAGGCAAACTACTTATCCTTTTTAGGGTTCAGTTCCAATAGAAAGTATGGTCCTTGAAGGCAGGGGCTGTTTGCTTTTTTCCTTCTATCCCCAGCACCAGAACTATACCTTGCACATATGCCAGTAAATGCTTATTGTATGAAAAAATTAACTGAATCTCCTATGGCTGTAATCTCTTCTTTTTCTCTTTTTAAACTCTTTCTTTGTATACTAGTAACAACTCCAAGATAGGAGGACAAAGGCTAGGCAAATGAGATTCAGTGACCTACCCAGGGTCCAACAGCTAAGAAGTGTTTGAATCCAGATTTGAAGCCATGTCCAGACTTCGTGGTGTGTCCACTGTGCCCTCTCGCTGACCCAACCATGATCTTTTCTTAATTCCTCTGATAATTTTGTATCATTGTGAATGAAATATGTAATAATTAGGCAATTAATCAACAACATGCTTATTAATTATATGTGCCACTTATTAGTAACATGTACCAGGCTTCTACTTTGTATATACAAAGGTAAGAGTGATACAATCTATGTCCTCAAGGATTTTATGTTCTGGCTTTTGAGGATAGGGGGCATGGATGATATATATATATATATATATATATATATATATATATATATATATATGTGTGTGTGTGTGTGTGTAACATATATATATACATATATATGTAACATAATATATATATATGTAACATGAACACAAGGCTCATAACATAAATAATTATTAGATGCTGGTTCATTGAGTGTGTGAATGATTTGGGAATTTTTTTAATGAAAGAGAAATCTTTTCTTAGCCTATGACAGCAGACTCATCTATTTCCTTCCCTGCCTCCAACCTTATCCATTGTGCTTCTGTATAAATGTGGAAACTGCACAGATTGCCTAGTGGTTTTTAATGTGGAAAATAACTCAAGGTCGTTACATGGATGGCTTTGGGGGTTTTGTCATTTTTCTGAAAGATTGCATGTCTCTGAGTAAAATTCAGAAAGTTCAAATACATATCTGAAGACTAAGAATTTCTTCCCCCCTAAATATTTTTGCAAGGTTAGCCACTTTATGGTGTTAATGCAAAAGGACAGAAAGGACTGGAGAAAAATGATAGAAATTGCTTCAATAGTGATTTTTGGTAAAAAGCCATTTTCTTGGGGCAACAAAATTCTGTCTTTCTTCCTTCATCCACCAAAATGATGGGCCAAAAAGTAATAATAAAATTACTCTCATATCCTCACATATTAGAGAGAAATGTCCCTACCATTTTGGAGTGATAAAGAGAGGCATTTTCGTGGCATCTTTCACTAGAAATATTTTGAAGGTTTTGATAAAGGAGCTAAAAAAGAAACTAAGGAAAAAATTTAAAGCATATCTGCTTTGGACTCAGATTTTGTTTTCAGAATTAATTGACGCTCTTCAAAAAATGAGAGGGATAACAGTTCTGGAGAACAATATGGAACCATGTCCAAAGGACCCTAAAATTATGCATACCCTTTGATCTAACAATGTCACTACTGGGTCTGTATCTCAAAGAGATCAGAGATGGGGAGAAGGACTTACCTGTACAGAAATATTTTTAGAAATAAAACAGGGATGATACCTTATTGATTTATTTTTTAGTATAGGTTGTCACTGCTTTGTAAAATACTAACAAACCAATATGATATGGAAAATCCAAGTGAATAAATAGCAAGGGAAGACAGCCAGACTCTTCTTTTAAGGCATAGCTATGAACCAGTGCAGATAATGTTATAGGTTTGTTTTCCATTTCAGAGGAGTACCTGTAACCATGGGAAACTCAGGGCAGGTATGAAGCAAGGGAGGAGCCAAAGTAGGCTGTAAGTTAGATATTTTTAGTAAAGTAGGAGAAGTTCATAGAATTTGAGTTGGAAGAATGTTCATGGCTATCAAGTTTAGCTCCCTAATTTTATAGATGAGGAAACTGAGATTCAAAGAGGTTAAATGACTTAAATAGAATTATATGTCTAAGGCAGTGATGGGCAAACTTTTTAAAGAGGGGGCCAAAGGAAAGGAAATAATCATCTGTCAGTCAGTTTCTAAGGCAACTCTTTCAGAGTTTCATTGTATTCATCCTACTCATTGTATTTGTCAGGAATAATGTCATGCAGTAGGGTAGAACATTTCAGGGGGCTGCATCTGGCCCATGGGCTGTAGTTTACCCATCACTGGTCTAAGGTAATTTGGAACTATGCCCAAAAGCTTTAAAAGACTGTCTGCCCTTTTATCCACCCATGCCGCTGCTGGGTTTGTACCCCAAAAATATAATAAGGAACAAGACTTGCACAACAATATTTACAGTCATGCTCTTTGTGGTGGCAAAAATTTGGGAAATGAGGAAGTATCCCTCAATTGGGAAATGACTGAACAAATTGTGGTATCTGTTGGTGATGGAATGCTATTGTGCTCCAAGGAATAATGAACTGAAGGAATTCCATGTGAACTGGAAAGACCTCCAGGAATTGATGCAGAGTGAAAGGAGCAGATCCAGGAGAACATTGTACACAGAGACTGATAAGCTGTGGTACAATCAAATGTAATGGACTTCTCTCCTAGTAGAAATGCACTGATCCAGGACAACTCTCAGGGACTTATGAGAAAGATGCTATCCACATCCAGGGAAAGAACCGTGGGAGCAGAAACACAGAATAAAAACATTTTCTTGATCACATGCTTCGATGGGGATATGATCTCTCTATTGCAAATATTAATAATATGGAAATAGGTCTTGATCCATGATACATGTAAAACCCAGTTGAATTGCTCATTGGCTACAAGACAGAGGTGGGAGGAGAGGAGGGAAAGAATATGAATCATGTAACCATGGAAAAATATTCTTAATTAATTAATTAATTGGATTAAAAAAAGAATCACATGCCTAGTATTCAAGGTCAGATTTGAACACGAGTCCTCTTTATTTCAAAGGAAGAGGGAGACAGAGAGGGAGATTGATTGAATTTGATGGCCTCTGTGTTTTCTTCCAGGTCTAGGTCTATGATCTTATGATCTTTTATATATGGTTGAAGATGGTGGTGTTTGCTGGAAATTATAAATTTGCATTGGGATTTACCAAATTCGAGATAAACAGCAGGACATCTAAGTGGAGATTCTTTTTAGGCAAACAATTGTTTGACCAGAAACTCATGAAAAAATTTTTGCCTTTGAGTGAATTTCTTTTGTTGTTTACAATGATAACTCTAGAGAAAGACCTTGTAATGCAGTGCTTTGTTTTTGTTTTTAGAGAGACCTCCCCCTCTCCCTGCCAACTACTTCCTATCCAAGAAGCTGCTGTTATGTAAAAACAAATGGAGTTCTCCTTTTTAGTTCCTTCAACATAAGGATCTTTTATTCAATGACATTTTCATCCTTTCTAAAAACAAAGCAAAAAAAATAACCAAAACAAAAACAACACTCAGTCCTTCTTCTAAATAAGGATACAGGTTTTCTGTTCATTTGGTCTTCAAAGGAGTTCAGTGTAGCGAACTAATAATCACTAGACTTGGGTTCTGGTCTCCGTTTTATTGCCAGTTCTGCTCACATCCCTTTCAATCTTAGTTACTCTTGCCACTTGGCCTTAGAGCAGCAGGATGGTTTGGTTTGAACTGTCACCTCATTTTTGATGTTTGAATCCGGCTCAGTGTGTCTTCTGGTTGTGTCCTTAAAATCAGCAGACCTTTACACTGGCTGAAGTTGTGTTTCAGTGGGTCCTTCCTTGAAACCTTTCTCCCAGTCACCTCACTCAAGAGTGCCCTGTTTTCACTTCAACACACGCCTACTGCTTTGTAAGTCTGTGATCATCCATATCATCCCTTCTTTTCTTGTTACATATCCCGTGGAGTTTGGTGGCAGTGTGACTTCTGAGCCTCCCAAATGGCCACGCTTGAGGTTAGTGACCTTGTCTTGCCTTGTCTTATTGTTCATGATCTTGTCTTGACAATGAAATGTTAAATAAACTGCCAGGAAGCTGTTTACATGCTGTTCAATACTTAAAACACTGGTTCTTACATTTGTAGGCAACGAGACAGAATAACACATGTACATAAATTATATTGGAGATTGATATCATGGTAGATGTCAAATTATTTTCCATTAACTTCTCTAAACTTGGAACTGGGAACTTTTAAAAAATCTTTTGATATATTTCCATATAATTGGCTTCCTTTGTAATCCTGTCCGGTTTTTTAATGCCTTTAAAAGCATCATTTTCAGAAACAGTAAACAGACTTCACTCGTCTGCCAAAGGGTTCCATGATGCAAAAAAAGGTCAAAAGCCTCTACTCCAAAATGATGAGAGATTATTTAATAAAACACTTTTTAGCAATGATATGCCAAGTCCTGTTGGATAGACCAGAGCACAATTCAGTGCCCAGGAAGGTCAAGTCTTGGAATTTTAGAACTAAAAGGAGATTTAGAAATCATTCACTGTGACACTTTCATTTTATAGATGAAGAAATTGAGACCCCATGAAGTTATAGCCATAGCTAGTCATTGATAGAGCCACATGAGATCTTATATTTCTGGACTGAGCCATCTTTCTTTGATGCCACGCTGCTTTGACAAAGCGGCTCTCTGGCCAAGAATTTGGCTGATTGATCTAGTTTGCTTGCTTCATGGTAATCTATAAATCTGCAGTGTTAACACTGTATTGCAGATTTTGGAAGGTGCATCTTTAAGAACAACAGTGAAAAATTCAATTCTAACTGGAAAGATGCCCCCTGGAAAGCAGTTTGCAGCAGATAATTAAGGAAATTGTGCTCTTTATATGCCCAGAATTGAAGTCTGGATGTCATGCCATCACAAGATGCAGGATATTAACCAATCAAAAAGCACATATTAAATCCCTACTATATGTTAGGTACTTGTGACAAAAAGGCAAAATGAAATAGTTCTGGTTCTCAAGATAGATGTAGATGAGTAATTTTTGATCCAGAAGGGGTCGTCATTCAGTGTGTATGTGAAGGAACCGAGGTCCAGAGAAGAGGCTAAGGTCTTATTGCTAGGGAAGTGACAAAGCTGTGAATTGTGCCTACTTATGAGCCAAGTTCAAAGCTCTTTCTAGTTTATCATACCTTTCAGGGGTGAACACAACCAAGGGAAGCTAAAGAAAGCAGGCTTTACTTCATCATAGAGACACAATGTAGTGAATAGAAAATTACCTCAGAAACCAAGAAAACCTGTGTACAAGTTTCAGACTATGTGACTCTGGTCAAATCATAGAACCTCTTGGTCCTCTAGGTAATCTCTAACAACAAGTTGTGGAAACCTGGCTAGTTTCCATTGGTAGAAGAGGAGTAGTAGATAGAACAGTGAATTTGGAATCAGAAAGTCTCATTTTATGATTTCAAGTCTGGCTTCAGGCACTTACCATTTTACCTTGGGTAAGTAATTAAACCTTGTTTGCCTCAGTTTCCTCATCTTTAAAATAAATTGGAGGAGGAATTGACAAACCACTCCAATACTTCTTCCAAGAAAACCCCAAATGGCATCATAAAGAATGGGACATGACTGAAATACAAAGTTTTTCCTCAATCTGGGTTTTTCTGTACCAATGAAATCAGAAATCTTGTCTCTATCTTCCTATCAGAGATAAATTAATATCAGTTAACTTGTCTAATAATCAATTGGGATGTTTCAGGAGGTAGTGAACTTCATTTGCCTTTATATAGAGACTGCATAACTATTTATTGGGAATATAGTAGAGTGGATTCCAGTTTGGGTATAGGTTGGACTAGCTGACTCTTGAGACCTCTTAGAACCCTGGGACTCTTTGAGTCTAGATCTTTGCTGACCAGCAGATACAGAAGTGCAAGTGGACATGAGATTTCCCAATTGTGTTCTTCCCTGTTAGACATGACTATCATCGCTGGTAAGTCAGTGGCCCAGCAAGAATTTACAGAATTCCTTTTGTGTTAGAGTGGGTTGTACTTTATCTAATCCAATTTGCATGTTGCTTAAATGAAACGAGAATTAAGATTTTTTTTAATTATGATCAAGGATATAGTCATACTTGAGGATGTCTGAAATGGTGTTTAATGGGATGGGATACTCTACTTTAAAGTGTGGATTCACTGCCAAGAATTAAGAAGGAACAGATAACCCTTGAATAGTATGTGAGAGAAGATCCTCTCAGAGACTTCTCTAGCCATGCTATAATTGAACTGGCCTCAATTTCCTCATTTGTAAAAAAAAAAAAGAAAAAGAAAATGAAAACAATAGCACCTATTTCCCAGAGCTGTCATGAGAATAAACTGAGATCTTTGTAAAGTGTTTTGCAAACCTAAAATGTCATGTAAATGCTAACTTCTAGAATAATTATATCTCCATTTTAGAGGAACAAAGACTGCATTTTACTTGAGTATTTAAGGAAATTCAATTTAATTCATATGCCTACTGTATGCCAAGCTCTTTCTTAAGCACCAAGGATACAAAGTCAAAACAAAACAGTTCTTACACTCAGGAATCTTAAAATCATATATGAATATAAGCACATTATATATATGTGTGTGTGTATGTATGGGTGTGTACACATATGCTTATATATACATACATTTCATATACATACAAATTTCTTAGGGGAAGGTCCAGAAGTTGTGTGTTTGTGTATTAAAACAGAATAAGAGTCTCAACAGAAGAGCAAGTTTGAGGTGATTGGGAATGCTAGAGCAATGGAGGTGACATAGATTTGTATGAACAGGCATAGGTGGTCAAGGAAGGGAAACTCAGAATGTGGATCTATGATTCAGAAAATAAAAAATCTGAGTAGGGCCACAGGATAGTAGATAGTTGTGACTTTCACAATATCAAAGGAAATAGTGACATGATTATCAGTTCCTGAGAATGAGGGACAAGGCGGGGAAAGGAGAAATTCAATACTGTCAATGATGGACTTGAAGTAATGAAGATCTACTTTCAAATCTCAGTAATCAAGGGCAATCATAGGTATTGGAGAGAGAGTTCCCATTTGGGCAAGTCTCTAGATTTGAAAGGTGAGAATGGCAAATTTTAAAGTGGCTGATGTATGGGTGAAAAACCATCAGCCTTGCCCTTCTCTCATGAGAAAGAGAACTCATATACTGGGTTCTAGCCCCTAGTTCTGCCACTCAATGAATCTGTATGACCTTTACCATCAAGGACCACAATTTCCTCATCAATCAAATGAGAGGTATGGACTAGATGGATTCTAAGGTTCCTTCTAGATTTCTAACATTCTATTATATCTGTAACTCCATCCATTTACTTTCAATTCATCAATCATTGTTTGAGACCATACTATGAGTAAAACACTGGGTGGGTGCTCAGGGTATAAAGGTGATATAGAAACCAGAATCTGCCTTCAAGCAGATTGCATTCTATTTTTCACACGGGGAAAATTTATCATTTCTTCCATCAATAATTCAGTCAACTAATATGCATTTATTAAGCATTTCAAAGCAAGTAATGATGATATATGAGGTGTGCAGGAAGGACTAGCACTTCTGGTATAAGGGCTTGCCAGGATCTTTTCAAGATTGCTCATCCACTTTTGGTGCCCACCTTTGACCCAATCTTACCTGTGGATCCAAGAAGTTATAGCATAAGTGCATTCTGGTAAACATCTTTTGTCAGATGTGTTAAACCATATTAAGGGTAACCAAAAGCCATCAAGCCTAGGAGTGAGTTAGGGGGGTGTCTACCCTAAGTATGAAGTTTTCCACTGGTAGAATAGATGGATGAGGACAATTTGTTCTGACCACCATGAAGACAGCTGAAGCAGGTGTTGTGGTGTGCTTAGAGTTTGGTCAGGCATGGAAGATGCCAATGTCATCCACTGAATTCCAGATCACCAGTCATCCTGACATTTTCCTTGCTACTGGAATTCAGTAACTCTGGAAGAAAGACTGAGGCTAACAACTTTGTGCAATTCTGCCACTCTTAAATCTAATTCCTATTCAAGACAAGATATCATCTCATGATGTCATGGATACTCTTTGAAAATAAAACATAAAAAACGGCACTCTTTCATATATATATATGTATATATATATATATGTCACAAAAGTTTTAGTGCAAAATTTAGATTTCTTTGCTTTATTATTATTATTATTAAGAATACTTTGCATTACAAGAAAAGAGAAAGAGCTTAGTATATCTGGCATAGATGAAATGGTGTAAATGACCCTTTGCTTCCCTTTTTGTTGATTCTTTGTCATCTCTCTTGGGTTACTGAGCATCCATAGGAAGCTATGCCAAGGTAACTCTTAGTAGTCATCCCTGAAACTAAAGGCCAACATGCTGAGAAGATATCTATGGTGATGTGATATTTTGGATTCAGTATAGGCTGTATGCCTGAATAAAAGATTCAACTATACACTATCCCTCCAGGAATTTATTTTAAAAGATACCAAGTTTAAGTCTTTTTTTGGACAGAGTTTTCTTTTTAAAGGCTATAAACAGCAATAGTATGATATTCTGAAAGGAACACTGGATTGAAATCAGAAGATCAAGTCGTCACTCCATAATTAATCAGCTATGTGACACTGGAGAGGTCACATCCCTCATAGGCTTCAGTCTTCTCCTTTATAAACTGAGAGATTTGAATTAGATGAACAAGATCCCTTTCTGCTCTCAAGTTAGAGGATTTTATTACTATACAAATGAATTAGATCACTATAAATTAGTTGACAATGTTAACTATATCCTTTATGAGTCCCTTTGAGCCCAATGACCATATGTTTTTAATCCGAGTTCCTGGTTGTTTCAGAGACTGTAATCATTTTATTTGGTAGCACAGGCCAGTAGCTTGTTTCTCTTCAGGTAAATGGAAGCCAGCAAATTGTAGTGAAGTCCTCTAAGTCAAAGTGAACTCTTTATTGTGAAATCATGACTGTAATTTATGCATATTTTATATTACAAAAGTTACATGACATAAATTATATGAAAAAATAACTTGAAAAGAATATCCTTGGATCCTTGCATTGCTATTAGTAGCAAAGTGAATTACATATGATCATCCCATAATGTTTCAATTTCTGTGTACAATGTTCTCCTAGTTCTGCTCATTTCACTTCTAATCAGTTCATGGAGGTCTTTCCAGCTCAGGAAATCAAGCAGTTTATAATTTTTTGCTGCACATTTTTGCTGCACAATATCCCATTACCATCATATACCAAAATTTGTTAAGTCATTTGCCAAATGTGCCAACCCCCACATTTTCCAGTTTTTTGCCACCACAAAGAGTGCTGTTATGAATATTTTTATACAAATATTTTTTCTTATTATCTCTTTGGAGTACAAACCTAATAGTGGTATGGCTGGATCAAAGGGTATGAATTCTTTTAAAGCCCTTTGAGCATAATTCCAAATTGCCTTCCAGAATGGCTGCATCAATTCACAATTCACAATTCTACTAGCAGTGTATTAATGTCCCAATTTTGCCACATTCCTTCCAACATTTATTATTTTCCTTTACTGTCATATTGGCCAATCTGTTAGGTGTGAGGTGGTACCTCAGAGTTGTTTTGATTTGCATTACTATAATCAGGAGGGACTTAGAACACGTTTTTGTGATTATTGATAGTTTTGATTTCTTCATCTGAAAACTGCCTATTTATATCCCTTAACCATTTGTCAATTGAGGAATGGCTTGATTTCTTTTACATTTGACTTAGTTCCTTATATATTGGGGAAAATACACCTTTGTCAGAGAATTTTGTTATAAATTTTCCCCCACTTTGTTGCTTTCCTTCTAATTTTGGTTGCATTGGTTTTATTTGTACAAAAAACTTTAATATAATCAAAATTATTCATTTTTTACATTTTGTAATGTGATCTATCTCTTGTTGGTCTTAAATTCCTTCCTTTTCCTTAGATCTAACAGGTATACTATTCTGTGTTCACCTAATTTATTTATGATTTCACTCATCATATTTGTCATTTACCCACTTTGAATTTATCTTGATATAGGGTATAAGATGTTGATCTGTTTATATCTGATGTCATATCATATTTACATAATGTGTGATATCATATTTACATAATGTTTATGTGTATTATCTCACAGTTTTAGAATATTTTAATAAATATTAGTTTTTTCTTTTTTTCTTTCTTTAAAAAAAATCTCTAGTCTGGGTATATGATTTCATCAGTATATGCAACTGCAGGGAAAGAAACTTCCTTGACCAATGAAGATAGGGCTTGCTCTATAACTTATGGATTGTGGGGAGCACCTGGGAGGCTAAACTCAAGTGTTTGGAACTCTGAGACTTCTCCTTTCTACACCTGTCTTTCACTAAAAACACTGTTATTTGAGGACTGAAGGAGAAAGTAATTTCTAACCAGGGAATCACTCTTCTTGAATAAGATGATATTTAGACTTTGGTCTAAATTTAGGCTTTAGACTTTGGTGAAGAATTTAGATGCTCAAGAAGAGGAAGAAAGGGCCTTCCTAGCATGATGATAACATTTTTGTAGCACTTAATGGCTGGAAAATGGACTTTCTTTGTATTTTCTTATTTGATCCTCATAGCAACCCTGGGAGGTGGGTACTATTAAATGACTAGGTCAGAGTTACTCAGCTAGTATCTAAGGCAGGACTGAAACTCGGGTCAATTGTAGTTAGTGCTTTTATTCATTATGTATGCTACCTAGTTACCTAAAATAACATGAGGCAAAGCTCCATATGTATTCAGGAGACAGTGAGTAGCCTAGTTTGTTCATAATGAGTGTGTATATATAGAGTATATGAGTAAAACTGGAAATGTTATTATTCGATATTATGGAGGACCTTGAACATCAAGCAAAAGGTTTAGAATTCTATAGTATGGACACCACAAAGGCACAGAAGATTCTTGAATAGAGGAGTAACAGATACAGTTAGACATAAAACAGTAACTGGATTGTAATGGAAGAGAGTAGAAATGGGATATTGTGTGTTTATTGAATGTTGTAATAGTCAAAGCAGGTGGCAATGAAGGTCTGTAGTTGTTACTGGTTCCATAGGACATAAGGATAGATTTGAGAAATGTTGCAAGACAGAATAGCAGGACTTGTTAGCTGATTGACTATGAGAAGTAAAGGAGAGAGAATGGGTAGGAAGAGATGAAGTTATTAGCAGGGGAAACTGGATGCCTATTGATAAAAATAAAACAGTCAAAAGAAGCAGCAGCAAGTTTAGGGGGCAAAATAGACTAGTTTAGAACACATCACAGTTCAGATGAGATCAGGAGGTATGTTGTTTATAGTTGAAAATAGAAGAAAATTCAGGTAGCATATAAACATTTGGGAAGTCATTGCATAGAGATGGTAGTTGAAAACTTTGAGTGTGCCTAAATAAGATTTTAAAGGGAGAGATGATACAGAGACTTAAAAAGATGAATCCTTGTGAAGAATCCATAAAAATAGAGAATATAAAATGTCAGCAAGGGAGAGGAAGAATGGGTTGAGAGCCAAGAGGACAAGGTAAAAAGAAAGGAAGTTTGATGATAATAATAGGATTGTTGTTCTGTTATTCACTCATATCTGACTCTTCATGATCAATATCCTTAGAATTTATTTGGCAAAGATATTGAAGTGGTTTGCCGTTTCCTTCTCCAGGGAAGTAAGGCAAATAGAGGTTAAGTGACTTGTCCATGGTAAAACTGCTAATCAGTGTCTGAAGCCAGATTTGAAATCGGGTCTTTCTGACCCAGATCCAGACCTCTATCCACTGAGTCACCTAGCTGTCCCTATTGGGTCAGGGATTGTTTAACTGTTATCAACAAGGCAAGAATCTAGGACAACTCCAAGAGACTCGTGCCAAAAAAAGGATAACCACTGCCATAGAAGGGAGAGATAGAATCCAAACAAAAATTGAAAAATATCATTCTTTATTTCCTCCTTGCGTTTTTCTCTAGTGAAAGCAACATGTGTCTTCTTTCACAACATGATAAACATGGAAATATGTATTACACGATTATATATGTACAACCTATATCATATAATCTGCCTTCTTGGGTAGAAGGTAAGAATGGGAGGGTCCTATAACTAGTAGGTATATCATGCAGGTTATGATAAGTCAAGGTCTTGCTAGTCCACGACCACCTCTCTCTTACTCCTCGCCATCATGGCTCGTTACTCTAAACTGCCTCCCAGGAATTAGTAGGGATGGATGCATAGCAGTGTCAAATATAGCAGGAAGGGTAAGGATCAAGGATATATTACTATTCTTGTTGTGTTTTAGTTGTGTCTAAATTTTTCATCATCCCATTTGAAGTTTCCTTGGCAGACATTCTAAAGTGGTTTGCCATTTCCTTCTCCAGCTCATTTTATAGATGAACAAACTGTGGCCAACAGAATTAAATAATTTTCCCAGGATAACACAGCTTGTTAAGTGTCTGAGGTCAGATCTAAACTGAGGAAGAGGAGTGTTTCTTATTCTAGGTCAACACTCTGTCCACTGCATCACTTAGCTGCCTTTCTATAACTATTATGTAACATTTAGACTTAAAGAGTTGCCCAGGGCATTAGATAAATGACTTGCTCATAATCATACAACCAGTATGTATTGAGAGATAGGACTACTTTTTCTGTCTCTGACACTGGGTTTTTAGGTTTCTGCTAGGAAAGGGTACCAATATATGGGTAACTGTGGTTTTAGAAATGTATATTTGAAAAGTCAAAGAAAAAAGGAGAAAAAATAAACTCTTCCATTTGTATTCAATACAAAATACATCCTTTGCACCATTAGAATAATTCTATTGCTTATTCACTCTTGAAATTCCATAATACTACAGCTAATGCTTTAATATTTCTCAACTTTGTATAAATTCTAGACCATCAGAATATATTCAATCAATAAAAAGATTAAGTATTTTTTTCCAGAAAGAAATCCCAAAACAAAATCTATTAAAGTAACAGAAATAGCTAACAGAACAGAAGGGAAGCAACTATAAACAGAACAGTTTCTACAATGTAGGCAGGAGATCTCACATTGCAAATTCTGATTCAAGACTTCTATAACCACACTTCAAAATTAACTTTTTTTTAATTCACATGATCCTATAATTGTGATGATTAATTACAGCTTAATATAACCTAGAAATAGGTATTAGGTTTTATGGAATTTTATCATTATATGGTGACTGTGATTTTGTTGTATACAATTTATACTCAACTCTTCTGACTTTCTTGGGTAGGAAAGTTCATTTAAATTCTATCAAAATATATTCATCTGCTTATGACAATTAGTTATTTCTTACTGAAACTTCAGGTTATTTAACTTAACCAGAAAATTCCTGAAATAATTACTCAGGCTGATTTATTTGAAGTAGCTTCATGGCACAGTGGAGAGAGTACTGGGCCTCGAGTCAAGAAGATTCCTCTTCCTGGGTTCAAATTTGGCCTCAGATAGTAGTTGTGTGAGAAGGCAGATACTTTCTCTATTTTAATTTTGTATCCCCTTACATAGAACTCAATGCAATTGTAGGCATTTGATAGATATTTAATGATTGATCTTGGACTTAGCTTTTAATGTTAAGACTATGGAAGCTGGGTGGAATAACATTAGCTTTGCCATCAGAGGACCTAGCTTCAGATCTCAACTAGGAAGAGTTTTTACTTATATGATTCTTAGGCAAATTTCTTAACCTTTCCAGATCTCAGTTTCCTCATTGGTAAAAGTAGAGGACTGTATCAGATGGCTTTGAAGTCCCTTGTAGCTTTGGCATGTGAAGCATGTGAAGACTTTCCCTGGTAGTATGGTTGGATGAGGACAATTTGTTCCAAAAACCATGAAGATGGTTAAAGCAGGCACTGTGGAGCACTTAGAGCTTGCTCAAACATGGAAGATGCCAAGGTCATCCACTACTTTCTTGGCCATTGGCAGTTGTCCTACCTCTTGACTTGCCTCTGGATTTCAATAACTTTGGATAAGGCAGTGAGACCAATGACTTTGTGTAACTTGGCCTCATTTAAATCCAATTCATACAGAAGATGAGACCTCATTTCTTGATGTCACCTGTTCTTTTTAAAATGAAGGATGAACAGCAATGGCTCTAGTTTCTATAAATGGAGGACTCCTACCCCAAAAAGGAAAATGTTGTTGTAGATTTCAATTGAAATGCTTATTCATAAAATTGTCTCTATTATTATTGAACCAAGCTCTTAAACTTGGGATGTGGATCTCCTACAAATGAACTTACCAAGAAAAAATCATTCCATACAGTTGGTGTCACTTAAGGAGGGAATGGTGTTTAGCAATGGGTGCATTGCTGTTTTTCTACTTCTTTTGATTCTCATGAGTAGGTAGTAAACCGCATTGGTATCCATGTAAGAAGAAGGGACTTGGAGGCAGTTACTGTATTTATTTGGCTGTGCTGTCAATCTAGTACAGTGAATAATTTTGAACTTTGAGTCAATATAGGTTTATATCCTGGCTCTGCTACTTACTGTATGACTTTGAGCAGAACATAGATACAGTGAAGTCATATAGCAGAGTGAGATCAAGAGTTTAAAACCAGAAACGTCTGAGTTCAGATTGTATCTATTTACTAGCTTATGACAGCCTGGCAATGTCAGTTAATTTCATTGATCCTCAAGTTCCTCATCATTAAAATTAGGACAATTATAGTAGTTGCCTCAAAAGGTTGTTGAGAAGATCATATGGGATAATTTGTGTAAAGGGCTTGGAAAATGTTAGCTATTATTATCATTATTAGTGAGTCACACTCTAGACATTACTTTCTTCATCTGTAGAATGAAAGAGTTGGACGACATTATATCCAGGGTCCCTACCATCTTTATATTGATGACCTGTGATAAATCTAGGATTTATGGTAGGACATGGTCCAGATTTCTAGTATTCTACTTCTGACCTTTATGAGGTAAAGTTTAGGAAGAAGGAAATCATGTAGTTGACTTGGAGGGATTTGGAATAGGTCTGGAGATGAATTAAAAGAGGAAATTTGGTAAAATAGAAAAATCTAGAGGAAACAAAATGAAGAAAAATCTCTAGGTCCAGATTCTACTTCAGAGTTAAAATAGCAACTTAGTGAAGGACAAATAAAGAGTGTACAAAATTATTAAGAATGAATGAGAAGGCTAAAGGAGAATTTTGATATATAACTTAAAGAGGTAACTCAAGTGGGAGAAGTTCCTTGGTAAGACAAGGGGGAGGGTAAGTTAGTGGAAAAGCTGAACAATTGAGGTTAAAGGGAATTGGTAGAGTAGATTTATGGTCAAAATGAACTGAGAATTTAATAAGAGGTTAGTACAAGGCTTAGGGAGAGGTGGGTCTAGCTGTGCAATTGTCGAGACTGTGGAAAATAAATTGAACACCTCTGAGAAGTTGGTGAGGTGATAATTGCCTGTCAATGTTTTAACCAGTTATCTGGAGTTGAGACTTAGGTTTAAACACAAATAGTGGTTTTTTTTTAATACTGACAATATAAGTCATTATTGGGAATAGAGGAAATTGTATGAGACTCGAGGCATGTGCCATATTTTATATTTCTGTCACAACCATGACTGTTTTTTGTGTTGCAAATAGAGGCCAATGGGTGAAGGGACTCAAAGAATACCCCTGTACATGTCAGCTAGTTTAGGAGAGTGAATTATTCCTAATGGAAGAGTAACCAAGACTTCAATAGGAGAAAAAAAGGAATCTGAGGTAGTGTAGGATATAATATAATAATAATAAATAACTAGCATTTATCTCATGTCTCAAGTCTTGCAAAATGTTTCAATCCTCACAGTATATGTATATAGTAGTTACTATTATTGTTTTTATTTTACAAATGAGGAAACTGAGGCACAGATTGTTACTTGCCCATGATCACCCAACTGTTAAGATTCTGGGACAGGATTAGAACTCATGTCTTCATGACTCCATGTACTATACCCTGTTTACATTTTTACATAGTTTAGCTCCTTTGAGGATGTTAGAAAATAGTAGAATCTGAGTGACACAGAGAGGCAAAGGAAAGAAGTTGGAGCTTAAAAACTGATTTTGGCTGGGGGTGCTTTCTGAAGAGGAGCAAACTGAGTGCTTTGAGAGGGAGCTACTGCTTGTCCATCCAAGCATGATAAGGTAGGGCCATATAAGCTATCTGGTGATAGCTTGTCCCAGGAGAATGAGAGGAACAAGGTAAGAGTAGTAGAAGTTGAGGACTCTGCACAGGGGTTCTATAGCATTTCTTTTTTAAACTGATAGCAATTAAGGAGTATCTTGTTTTCACAGCCATAGATTTTTTTGAAACATAACAGAGGTTTCCCAAGATTTGCTCTACTCATCTAAATACCAATGTATCATCTGCTTCTTTTTAGACATCTCACAATGGATGTCTTGTAAACATCTCAGATACGTATCAAATGCAGAATTTGTTATCCTTGACTCCATGCCACTCACTTCTTCCCAACTCCCTCCTTTACTCTCAAAGGTGCTGGCATCTTCTCAGCCACCTACGTCCTAAACCTAGATTTCATCCTCTACTCCTATCTCCCTCTCAACTCTACCATATGCAATCAGTTGCCTAGTCTTATTGATTCTACTTTTATAAGATCTTTTGCATATGCCCTCTTCTCTGAGACAGCCACAAAAGTAGTTGTGCTCATCTCCCCCTTTATGTTGATCATTGCAGTAGCTTCTAATAGTTCTCTCTTCCTCATATCTCTCCTTACTCAGCTGACAAACACATCTCCCTGATGTATAGATCTTCACTGTCACTATCCCCATCCCTCTGCCCATATTCAATAAAATAGTAGTTCCTTTTCATTTCCAGGAAGAGACTTATAACATCCTCTTATGGACATTTAGAACTCTCAATACCGTCCTTTCCAACCTTTCTACTTACTATGTCTTGCTTTTTCTTATACATGCTTATCATATAAAAACATCAGCCTTCCTGATGTTCCTCACATACTACCTTTGACCTCCAGTCTGTGCCTCTGTCCTAACTCTTCCTCTTGCCTAGAATGCTCTCCTTCTTCACCCTCACCTATTAGTTCTCCTGCCTTCCTTCAGGTCTCAATAAAAATTCCATCTTTTCCAGAAAACGTCTTTTCATCCCCCACATTGTTAGTGCCTTCCTTCTGGGATAACCTTCCATTTACTCTTAATATTTCTTGTATGTACCTAGTTATTTTCACATTTATCTTCCCTCCTTACCCAATAGGTCAGAATGTGAATTTTTTGAAGGTGGAGCCTTTTTTTCTTCTTCTTGGTTTCCCCATGCTTAGATGGTGCCTGGTACATAGTAAGTGTTTAATGATTGTTGTCTTAATGCTTGTTGATTGTCTGATGGCTGTACAATGTTGTTTCAGTCATGTTTAACTCTTCATGACCCTATTTGGGACTTTCTTTGCAAAGAGACTGGAGTAGTTTGCCATTTCCTTCTCCAGCTCATTTTTCACATGAGAAAACTGAGGCAGAATTGAGTGGTTTACCCAAAATCACATAGCTAATAAGTTCCTGAGGCCAGATTTAATCTTAGGGAAATGGATCTTCCTAACTCTAGGCCCATATTTTATCTTTTTTACCATCTAACTGCACTGCCTTATGATGTGGCAGTCAGCAAAGCTAATATAATGTTGGACTGCATTAAGAAAGGCAAAATTTCTAGGAATTGGGCGGTAATAATTCCTCTGTCATTATGAGACCTCATTAGTGGTATTTTGTTCTGTTCTGGATTCCATGGTTACTCTCAAGTTTGTAAAAAGGACATTTATAAACTTGAGAGTATCCAATAGAGCATTCAGGATGGTGAAAGCTCTTAAGTCCATGTCATATGAGGAACAATGAAAGGCAATGAGCATGGTTAGCCATTCGAAGAGAAGATTCAGGGATATGATAACTTTCTTGGAAGGACCTTAATGTGGAAGAGGGATTAGAAAAGGCAGAACCAGGAGCCAAGTGTGGAAGTTATACAAAGGAAACAAAATAATTAAAAAAAACATTCTAACAATCAGGACTGAGGACTGAGCCAAGGTAGGAGAAGCTGCTTTAAAAGACAGTGGATTGCCTATATAACAGTAAAGGAAAGTGATAAATGTTGGAGGGTGTGTGGTAAAATTGGAACACTAATGCCTTGCTGGTTGAGTTGTGAATTGGTCCAACCATCCTGGATGGCAATTTGGAATTATGCCCAAACAATAGCATAAAACAATGCATATCTTTTGATCTAGTAATGCCACTACTAGGTCTGTATTCCAAAGAGATTTTTTAACAATTGAAGGGACCTACTTGTACAAAAATATTTGTAGTTGTTCTTTTTGTTGTAGCAAAATCTAGAAATTGAAAGGATGTCAATCAATTGGGAATGACTGAATGGCTGAACAAACTGTGGCATATGATGCTGATGAAATATTATTGTGCTTGTAAGAAGTGATGAACAGGATGGTTTCAGAAAAAGCTAGAAAGACCTTCATGAATTGATGCAAAGTAAAATAAGCAGAACCACAAAACATTGTTCACAGTCACAGAAATATTGTGGAATGATCAACTGTGAAAGACTTAGCTACTCTCAGCAATACAATGATTCAGGACAATTTGGGGGGAGTTACGACAAAGAATTCTATCCTTCTCAAGAGAAACAATTGTTGGAGTTGGAATGCAGATCAAAGCATGTGATTTTTCACTTTAATTTATTTGAATTTTATTTTGAGGGCTTGGTTTTATATGATTATCTTACAAAAGTGAACAATATGGAAATTTTTTTTTTTGCCCAGAATACATGTGCAACCCAGATTGAATTGCTTGCCAGCTCTGGATGGGGGAAAAGAAAAGAGGGTGGGAGGCAACTTGGAGCATATAATTTCAGAAAATTTATGTGGAAATTTGTTATTACATGCAATTGATAAAATTAAAATGTTTATTTAAAAAAAGGCAATGGATGCCCCAAACTCCTTTCCTGAAAGTCTATGAATAGAAGCTGGATGATCTCTCATAGGGTTTATTACAATGAGGATTCATTTTCTTTATAAACTAGACTAGATGATTGTCAATGGCTCTTCTAGATGGCAAATTCTGTTTTTCTTATTTTGAAGAAAAGTATCTGCATACATACATATGCATTTATATAAGGTATACATATATATATATATGATATATGCCTATACTTTTAATGGACTTTTTATTATAATCTCTAGATACACTCTAAATTAGAGCATATTGTAATCTCTAAATTAGAGGCACTAAATTAGAGAGCCTGGTGGATGAAAGACATTATATATTTTAGTGACCCAACATCTGAGGTTGGTTCCAAAAGACTCAAGTTCAAGTCTTGGGCTCTGTTCTGTCACTTCATGCCTGTTGATACTAGGCAAATTATTTTCATCTATGGGACTTTTGTTCTCTAGTTTGTAAAATGAAGTTGAACTAGGTGGTCTCTAAAGTCCCTTCTCTTCTAAATCCTTTGAATCTCTACAAAATTTCCTAATTTCCTCAGGTAGATTTGCTTAACACACACATCTGCAAGCACATTGACATCTTGATTCTCTCAGGTACATTTGACCTGAACTATGGATTTAGAATGCAAGACAATTATTATTTATTTGTGCATTGCCTTACTCACAGTTTTAGATTGTTACCATTACTTTCCTGTAGAAATCAAAGGCTGGGTTCTGTTCCTTCTTTATAATACCAGCTCTAAGGATTATCCCGAATGGAAAATTTATGCAAGAAATGTTAGTTGCATTGAGTTGAATTGAACTTCTCTTTCTCTAACATGCTCAGCCTTGTTGCACCTTATCATGATCACAGACCCCTTAAATTTTCTTGATTCTTCTAGTCCAGTGATGGGCAAACTACAGCCAGTGGGCCAGATGCGGCACCCTGAAATTTTCTATCCTCCCAGTGACATTATTCCTAATCTGACAAATACAATGAATAGGATACAATATTATGAAACTTCAAAAGAGTTGCCTTAGAAACAAACTGACAGATGAGCATTTCCTTTCCTTTGGCCCCTCTTTAAAAAGTTTGTCCATCACTGGTCTAGTCCATTACTTAGAAAATGGTTTTCTTCAACCCTACTCCAACTTCACAGCCATTTCTATGAGTCATTTGATGAGTCACCTACTTCTGACCTTCATTTTCTTGTCCCTTTGATATTCATCAGTCTGTGGATTGCTGTTAAACTCTGACCCTGGGAATCCTGTATCATCTCTTTTCTCTGCTCTTGTACCCTGGCTGATAGTTGCTACTGGAATAATTCAAGAAAATATGTTTATTTTGTCCACAAAACCCAACCCAAAATAAGTGTTGTGGTAATGCTATCAGATAAAATAAATATAAAAGTTCTCCTTATTGGAAAGAAGCAAGGATGTTATATTATGCTTTAAAAGATACACAGTGTCTGGCTCATAATAAATATTTAATAAGTGTATATTGACTGATGGTGAACCAATTCTAGTATAAAACATATGCATTAGTGGCATAGAATCTTATTTCATAAATATAAAGGTAACTGAATTGCAGAAAGTTTTAACAGTTATAAAGTATTGATTAAAAATAGCATGTTTTTTTCTGAGCTAGACAAATGTAACAAATGTGAAAAAAAGGGAATATAGAACCACTCCCTTAAAAATACAGATCTTAAAGATTTATGCTATGTTCTGAATAGGAACATTAAAGAATATGCATATTTTCTATCACTACATGGCACCATTATTAAACACAGACCAAGTATTTGTGCAGAAAGAAATTATAAATATCAATGAACAGTAATACTCAATGCATCCTTAACAGACCACACTGCAATGGAAATGATAATAAATACAGGAAACCCAAGCATAGATATAATAGAGTTAATAATGAAGTCCTGAACAATGACAGTCATAGAAACAATAATAAAGATAAAACAATATCCCAGAATTTCTGGACACAACTAAAGTTAAAGAAGAGTATTTTAAAATTTAAAAAACTAAAAACCCCAAGAGGACATGAAAAACTCAAAGATTTTAGAAGAAAAAAAGATACAAAAAAGAAAAAGTTAAACTAAATCTACAGAAAAGAATAAAATAACAAAATTGATAAACTTTTAGCCAAATTGATAAACTTTTAGCCAAAAAGAAAAGTCAAATAATCAAAAAAATGAATGAGATGAAATCAAGAATTTTCAGAATAATAAGAATTTTCAGACTAATAAAACATAATTATATGTCAACAAAACCTTGAAATTTTCAAAGAAATAGAGGATTTTCTACATATAAAATTCCTTATTTAATAGAACACCAAATTTACACTTAAATCTCAAAAAAGTAAACTGACCTAATTACAAAGCAACTGCCAAAAAATATGTCCCTCATATAAATGAGTTTACAAGAGAATTCTTTCAAACTTTTAAAGACATCAAATCATTCTCTAAATTATTTCAGAAATGGAGAAGGAAAACATTCTACTAAACTATTTTTATAAACAAAATGTGGTCCTCTTATCTAAGCTAGAGAAGGATAAAATAAAGAACAAGAACTGCAGAACATATTTATAATGAATGTAAATTAAAAAGTGTAAATAAAATCCTAAAAAAAGACTATGATTATTTATGGGAGGAAAATTCATTTTTATCTAACTGGATTCATATTGAAAATAGGAAAATGAATCAAAACTAGGAAAACGATATAATTCATCATAAAAAATACAAAACATTCTAAATTATTTTCCATTCATTTATGGGAGGGTGAGGGAAAGCCTTCCACAAGTATAGCATTTAGATTTAACCAATAAAGAATATGGGGTCATTTCTCTGAGAATAACCTTGTTTATTATTGAGGGGATGCAATTCCCATTAATAAAGAATATATCTTTTCATCAGCTCCCCCACTCCCCAACCACCCCCACCCCCAAAATAAAGAGAGAGAGAGTGAATTCTGCCTCTTATAAAGTGTTGTGTTCTCTTTCTAATTGGCCTGACAGCCCAGCCTTAGGACATTCCCATTGGTGGACAGTTAAATGACTTCAACTAATCCCTCACTAGTTTATCATAGGGGAGGCAGGTCTTTATTCATACAAGGAAAATGCCAACACAAACTTTCCCCAACCATATGGCCAAAACATCATACTTTCAAATGGTTCACAAAGTTCAATAGCTAAAGCTTGCCAATTTCCCTTATTGAGGACAGTTCTTGTTTAAAGATAAATAAGGAACAGATCTCCACCCTGCTTCTAACAAAGACAAAAGGTTCCAGCCCAGTGAGATGTCTTGAGGCTGGATAGTAAATTACTTTAGTTTAGTAAAATTTCATATTACAATTCATCATTAGTTTTACTCATGACGTTTCAGCACATATTTATGCTAAAAAATCACTGCTAAGCATAATCATAAGATGATCTTTTAAAAACTATGATAAAAGTATCTGTCTAAAGCCAAAAGCTAGCATAATGTGTACATGGAGAACAAAAGTAACTTTCTCTAAAATACAGAAGTAACGTAAGGATAACCCTTTTGCTGCTATTATTTAACATCACTGTGGAAACGTTAGCAATAAATATAAGACAAAATAAAGAAGACCCAAAGATAGACAACAAAGAAATAAAAGAATCCCTTTTTGTCGATTCTATATAGTTTCCCTGCAGAATCATGAAATACACCACTTGACATAATTATTCCAGTATGTTAATAAAAATTAACTTAAAAATATCAGCCAAATTTTTAGAATTAAAAACAAATCCAGAAGAGAATTATAGAAAGGGAAGTCCTATTCAAAATTACTAGAAAATTTATGATAGTCTATCAAAGTTTGCTCAACTTCATTATATAGAGAGTCAAAGAACATTCCTTAAAGAAATAAAGGGCAACTTAGTTGGAGGAATATCCTGTGTTCATGGGTTGGCCAGGCCAATATAATAGAAATGATATTTATTTGTGTATTTAGTGTTGTACAAATTTAGTACTCTCCTGTCAGAATATGCTATTTTTCAGAATGAGCACTAGAAAATAATAAAAGGCATTTGGAAAAGTAAAGAATCTAAGTTATCAAGAGGAATAATGAAAAATAAAACAAATAAGAATGGAGGAAGAATTTTATTTCCAGATTTCAGACAATATTATAACTTAGTAATCATCAAAAAAGAGTTGATACGGGGGCAGCTGGGTAGCTCAGTGGATTGAGAGTCAGGCCTAAAGACGGGAGGTCCTATGTTCAAATCTGGCCTCAGACATTTCCCAGCTGTGTGACCCTGGGCAAGTCACTTGACCCCTATTGCCCACCCTTACCAATCTTCCACCAAAGGAGCCAATACATAGAAGTTAAGGGTTTAAAAAAAAAAAAGAGTTGATACTAGTTGAAAAAACTTGAAATATAGGTCAGTAGGATATTCCAAATAAGGAAGAATCAGAATTTATTGAATTCAACAATTCATTGTTAAATATAAGTGAAAATATAATTTAAATTACTTATAAATGCATTCCCTATTTGACTACAACTTCTTGGAAAACTGGAAAGCAGTTTGATAGAAATTAATTTTAAACTAATATCTTATATCACAGTTTAAATAAATTCAAATTAAATACTACATCTGGAAATATTAAAATATTCAGGATAAAATAATGATATTTATAGAATCAGATTTGTTACTTTTCTAACTTATACTAGAGGATTAATTTGGTACTTAACCAAATGATAGAGAGATTTATAAAACATAATAGATAGTGTTAATCTCTTGAGATTGCCAAAAACAAACAGACAAACAAATATTGGAGGGGATATAGGAAAATAAGGACATTAATACACTGTAGTTGTATCTAGGAACTGATACATGCATTTTGGAGAGCAATTTGGAACCATGCCCAAAGGACCATAAAATTGTGCATACCCTTTGAACACAAGGATAACACTAATATGTACATAAACCAAAGTGATCAAAGATAGTTGAAAGAAAGAAGTACTTATGCAAAAATATTTATAGCAGTTCTCTTTGAAGTTTCAAAGAATTGAAAACTGAAGGGATGACCATCAATTGGGGGATATATAAACAAGCTGTGGTATATGATTGTAATGGGATACTATTATGCCATAAGAATGATGAACAGGACAGTCACAAAACCCCCAAACAACATTGAAA
The DNA here is from genome assembly GCF_016433145.1 of Gracilinanus agilis. Taxonomy (NCBI): domain Eukaryota; kingdom Metazoa; phylum Chordata; class Mammalia; order Didelphimorphia; family Didelphidae; genus Gracilinanus; species Gracilinanus agilis. The sequence goes on along the minus strand of NC_058134.1, from coordinate 257,536,242 downwards.
GACTCATATGAAGTGATGCAAAGTGAAGAGAGCAGAACCAGGAGAATACAATAGCAACAGCAATAATGTTTGATGCCAACTGGGAAAGACTTAACTATTATTAACAATTTAAGGATCCAAGTTAATTCCATGAGACTTATGATGAAAAATGCTACCCACTGCCATAGAAAGAACTAACTGATGGATTCTGAATGCATATTAAAACAAACCATTTTTTGTTTTTCCATCAAATACCAACACAGCTAGTTTTGTGGTGAAAATGTTACTCAAGGAAATTCATGAACTTTTCTTCACATAAGTGCGAGGTGTCTTCTTTTATAACATGAAGATCATGGAAATATGTATTTCTTGATAGCACATATATAACCTATATCATAACACCTGTCTTCTTGAGTAGGGTGGTAGAGAGGGAGAGAGCACATGGATGGTAAAAGGTGAGAATATGATTATTTAAAATTGCATATACATTTAGCTGGAAATATATATTGGTAAAAAAAGAAAAAATATTGCACAAAAAATGATTACACCTAGAATATGAAGAGAAACAATTGGGTAAAACTGTTGTCCAAAATATATTTAAAAAGTTTCTCTCTCTCTCCCTTCTATCAACGTCCATTCCTGCCCCCCCCTTTTATTGTTACATATGCGAGATATCAATAATGAACAGAAATTTGTAAAACCAAAACCCACCTACCAAATGAGAAACGATAGAAGGATATGAACAATCCCTTTTCAAAAGAACTTCAAACTATTAACAGGTATTTGGAAGAATGCTCTAAATCACTAATGTAAAAAGAAATGCAAATTTAACCAACTCTTTAGGTTTTATCCCACAATCAGCAAAATGGCAAATATGATAAATGATGGAAATAGTCAGTGTTTGAAGGGTGTGGGGATAGGCACACAAATTAAATGTTTATGCAACTATGAAATGATTAAACTTTTCTGAAAAGCAATTTGGAATTGTGTGAAATATGACTAAAATGTTTATACCTTTTGATTGAGAGATTCTCTTGCCAAGAATGTAACTTATAGAGGTCAATATCCAGAAGAAAGGTTTATATATAGCAAGACATTAGTAGCAGAACTTCAGAAAGTGACAATAAGCTGAAAATGAATATACCTCTTCACTAGGAGATGTTTAGACAAATTGTGGTACATGAATGTGATGAAATATTACTACACTGAAAAAATGATGCATACAGAATATCTTGGGGAAACTTCTGTGAAAGTCAAAGTGAAGCAGAAACAGGAAAACAAGAAAATGACAACAGCAAAGCAAATGGAAAGAACAACCACAAAACAGTCTAAATTAATTGCTGTAAAATTAGAGGGAAGCCTGGGAGAAGAGATCTAAAGAAGCGCCTTCTCGTTTATTTGCAGAAGTGGGGAATTATAGGTGTGGGACTCTATACATAATGTCAAATTTTTGATCTGTTGGTAATGTAACATCTTTTCTGGGGTATCCCTCCAACTTGTATTTACAAGTCAGGGACCCAGAGATTGGCTGCTATGTTGGTCTTTAGAGGCAACCCTGTGGGTAGCTACTCCTACTTCTGTAGTTCATGAGCTTCCAACTGTGTGCTTCTCATTAACAATCAGCTATCAGACTTAATTAACTGAAGCAAAGGCATCTATTAAGATGGTACAGTAAGAACAGTTGATACAAAGCATTTTCCCCAAAAGCCTGCGGTACATTCTCCCCAAAACACATATAGCATCCATAGGAAGAATGAACATGAAGGGAATTCAATGACAGTGATGCAAATGTGTGAATAAGTAACTCATTTTTCTGTTTTTGCAGAATAACTTCCTTTGAATGCACCTTTTTGCTATTTAAACTGCTCAACCCAAACTCCCATGTTCTCTCTCTTTGTTGGGTCCCTAGCCAACATTCTTTTCTGATTTTAGGGGTGATGCTCCCAGAAACTACTTGCTCCTTCAGGTGACTAGCTTTATTTGTCTTTTGCTTCCTTCAGGAAAGAGGGAGAACTGCTTACTTAGCTGCTAATGGCTGGATGCATGCTTTTTATATAAATATATATATATATATATATATATGTGTGTGTGTGTGTGTGTGTGTGTGTGTGTGTGTGTGTGTGTGTGTGTGTATAGG